>NW_027252966.1:0-300000 GCF_044704955.1 Pristiophorus japonicus | reverse complement strand
ATTTGGGGGAGAGAGGGCAAAGGATGGCGATGGATGGTCAATGCCATCCTTACCTGGTCTGTGTGATTCCAGTCCCGCTTAACTTCCCTCTGACAACCCACTCATTTGTATCAAACTGTTACAAGGAATAACTACACGGACTGCAGTGGTTCAAGAAGGCCATCCTCATCTTCTCAGGGCAACTAGGGATAGGCAATAAATGCCAATCTTGTCAGCGACACCCACATCCCGAGAATGAATATTAACAAGAAAACAATCCTCTCTACCACTGCCAAACTTCCTTCTTTTGTGTTGTCAGCAAACTAGGATAATACAGTGTCTCTGCTCGAGTCCAAATCATTGATTTTAGAACGAGAACAAAAGTGGACAGAGCATTAACCTCTAGGGTACACCACTTTTTTTCATTAATTCACGGGATGTGGGTGTCGCTGGCAAGGCCGGCATTTATTGCCCATCCCTAGTTGCCCCTTGAGAAGATGGTGGTGAGCCGTCTTCTTGAACCGCTGCAGTCCGTGTGGTGAAGGTGCTCCCACAGTGCTGTTCGGGAGGGAGTTCCAGGATTGTGACCCAGCGACGATGAAGGAACGGCCGATATATTTCCAACTCGGGATGGTGTGTGACTGGGAGGGGAACGTGGAGGTGGTGGTGTTCCCATGGGCCTGCTGCCCTTGTCCTTCTAGGTGGTAGAGGTCGTGGGTTTGGGAGGTGCTGTCGAAGAAGCCTTGGCGAGTTGCTGCAGTGCATCTTGTAGATGGTGCACACTGCAGCCAGGGGGCGCCGGTGGTGGAGGGAGTGAGTGTTGAAGGAGGTGGATGAGGTATCAATCAAGCGGCTGCTTTGTCCTGGATGGCATTGAGCTTCTTGAGAATTGTTGGAGCTGCACTTATCCAGGCAAGTGGAGAGTATTCCATCACATTCCAACCCTTCTCTAAGCTGAGCAACACCCATTTATCCTAACCCTCTTTTCCTATCCTTCAACCAACATTCTATCTATGTGACTACATTTACTTTTATAACAATCGGTCGAATTTTTTAAACTAAGCTCCTGTAAACCATCTTATCACAACTGCCTTCTGAGAATCTACAAACACTGCATCCTGTTTATCAGTACAATCTGTCAGGTCAAAACCTCTGCTCAGTTTGGTAAACAGGACTTGCATTTAAGAATTCTGTGCTGGCTGTTCTCGATTAACCCATGCATTTCTGTATGTTCACTAATTCTATCTAGAATGATGGAATCTAAGAGTTCGCCCTCAACCACACTACTGTTACCCAGATTATCCCTCTCTCCCTCCTTGAACAGAACTGTGACATTGGCTACCTTCTAGTCTTCAGGCACAAATTACATATCTAAAGAGTGTTGAAAAATTGAAGTCAGTTCCTTGTCAGAAATGTAATGACATTACTTCATGGGTTCGCATGCACAAATCTTTGAAGGTGGCAGGACATGTTGGGACGGCTGTTTATAAAAAGCATAGACGACCCTGGGCATAAGGTGAGAATTTGAACGGGTGGGAAAGTAAAATTCTCAAAGCCGAGATCAACCCACCCATTTTTGGTTTTAACTGAGGCGGGGCAGGGTCGACCAGCCCACTCTCAGGAGGAGGGTCGGTCACTAGAATCCTTTACGGAGGCTGCGTGCCTCCTTTTTAACTGCATTTTTATTTTTAATGGGTGGAGGATGGGATTCCCTGGCCTCGGGATTCCCAGAGGGTAAAAGGAGGCGAGCAGGACCTGATCTGTGAGGCAAGTGCCTTTCCTGCACTGCTTGTGGAGTAGGAGTGTTACGCTCAGGCCCACTCCACGCAATCGGACCCCCTCGATCAGCAGGCTGTCGGGCGGGAAACCTGTTGAACAAATTGAAAAGGCCTCCTGTGGTTAATTTGTGCAGGACGTGTGGGAAACCCTTACTTCCGGTTTCCCGTCCAAAAATCCTCCCGGCCCCGAGTGAACATCTGAGTACAAAAGCAAGGAAGTTATTGTAAACCTTTATAAATCGCTGGTTAGGCCTCAGCTGGGCTATTGTGTCCAATTCTGGGCACCGCACTTTAGGAAGGATGTGAAGGCCTGAGAGAGGGTACAGAGGAGATTTACCAGAATGGTACTAGGGTTGAGGGACTTCAGTTACGTGATGAGACTGGAGAAACTGGGATTGTTCTCTTTAGAGCAGAGATGGTTAAGAGCAGATTTAATAGATGTATTCATAAATATGAGGGGTTTTGATAGAGTAAATAAGGAGAAACTGTTTCCACTGGCAGGAGGGTCGGTAACAGAGGACACAGATTGAAGATGATTGGCAAAAGAACCAGAGGGGGAGATGAGGAATACAAACAGAAAATGTTGGAAATACTCAGCAGGTCAGGCAGCATCTGTGGCGAGAGAAACAGAATTAACATTTTAGTCCTCTGACCTTTCATCAGAACTGAAACATGTTACAGAATTCTAAAGGGGCAAAGTGAGTTAAAAAGACAAGCCTGAAGACTCTGTGCCTCAATGCGAGGAGTATTCATAATAAGGTGGACGAATTAACTGCACAGGCAGCAATTAACGAATATGATATAATTGGCATCACGGAGACATAGCTCCAGGGTGACCAAGGCTGGTAACTCAACATCCAGGGGTATTCAACATTCAGGAAGGTAGACAGAAAGGAAAAGGAGGTGGGGTAGCGTTACTGGTTAACGAGGAAATTAACGCAATATGCAATAGTAAGGAGGGACATTAACTTGGATGATGTGGAATCGGTATGGGTGGAGCTGCGGAATACCAAAGGGTAGAAAACGCTAGTGGGAGTTGTGCACAGACCACCAAACAGTAGTAGTGAGGTTGGGGACAGCATCAAACAGGAAATTAGGGATGTGTGCAATAAAGGTACAGCAGTTATCATGGGCGACTTTAATCTACATATAGATTGGGCTAACCAAACTGGTAGCAATACGGTGGAAGAGGATTTCCTGGAGGGAATTAGGGATGGTTTTCTGGACCAATATGTCGAGGAACCAACTAGAGAGCTGGCCATCCTAGATTGGGTGATGTGTAATGAGAAAGGATTAATTAGCATCTTGTTGTGCGAGGTCCCTTGGGGAAGCGTGACCATAATATGGTAGAAATTTTATTAAGATGGAGAGTGACACAGTTAATTCAGAGACTAGGGTCCTGAACTTAAGGAAAGGTAACATAGAAACATAGAAGATAGGTGCAGGAGTAGGCCATTCGGCCCTTTGAGCCTGCACCGCCATTCAATGAGTTCATGACTGAACATGCAACTTCAGTACCCCATTCCTGCTTTCTCACCATACTCCTTGATCCCCCTAGTAGTAAGGACTACATATAACTCCTTTTTGAATATATTTAGTGAATTGACCTCAACAACTTTCTGTGGTAGAGAATTCCACAGGTTCACCACTCTCTGGGTGAAGAAGTTTCTCCTCATCTCGGTCCTAAATGGCTTACCCCTTATCCTTAGACTGTGACCCCTGGTTCTGGAACTCCCCAACATTGGGAACATTCTTCCTGCATCTAACCTGTCTAAACACGTCAGAATTTTAAACGTTTCTATGAGATCCCCTCTCATTCTTCTGAACTCCAGTGAAGCCCAGTTGATCCAGTCTTTCTTGATAGGTCAGTCCCACCATCCCGGGAATCAGTCTGGTGAACCTTCACTGCACTCCCTCAATAGCAAGAATGTCCTTCCTCAAGTTAGGAGACCAAAACTGTACACAATACTCCAGGTGTGGCCTCACCAAGGCCAGGTACAATTGTAGTAACACCTCCCTGCCCCTGTACTCAAATCCCCTCGCTATGAAGGCCAACATGCCATTTGCTTTCTTAACCGCCTGCTGTACCTGCATGCCAACCTTCAATGACTGATGTACCATGACACCCAGGTCTCGTTGCACCTCCCCTTTTCCTAATCTGTCACCATTCAGATAATAATCTGTCTCTCTGCTTTTACCACCAAAGTGGATAACCTCACATTTATCCACATTATACTTCATCTGCCATGCATTTGCCCACTCACCTAACCTATCCAAATCACTCTGCAGCCTCATAGCATCCTCCTCGCAGCTCACACTGCCACCCAGCTTTGTGTCATCCGCAAATTTGGAGATACTACATTTAATCCACTCATCTAAATCATTAATGTACAGTGTAAACAGCTGGGGCCCCAGCACAGAACCTTGCGGTACCCTCTAGTCACTACCTGCCATTCTGAAAAGTACCCATTTACTCCTACTCTTTGCTTCCTGTCTGCCAACCAGTTCTCAATCCACGTCAGCACACTACCCCCAATCCCATGTGTTTTAATTTTGCACATTAATCTCTTGTGTGGGACCTTGTCGAAAGCCTTCTGAAAGTCCAAGTACACCACATCAACTGGTTCTCCCTTGTCCACTCTACTGGAAACATCCTCAAAAAATTCCAGAAGGTTTGTCAAGCATGATTTCCCTTTCACAAATCCATGCTGACTTGGACCTATCATGTCACCTCTTTCCAAATGCGCTGCTATGACATCCTTAATAATTGATTCCATCATTTTGCCCACTACCGATGTCAGTTTGACCAGTCTATAATTCCCTGTTTTCTCTCTCCCTCCTTTTTTAAAAAGTGGGGTTACATTGGCTACCCTCCACTCCATAGGAACTGATTCAGAGTATATGGAATGTTGGAAAATGACTGTCAATGCATCCGCTATTTCCAAGGCCACCTCCTTAAGTACTCTGGGATGCAGTCCATCAGGCCCTGGGGATTTATTGGCCTTCAATCCCATCAATTTCCCGACTAATAAGGATTTCCCTCAGTTCCTCCCCCTTACTAGACCCTCTGACTCCTTTTATATCCGGAAGGTTGTTTGTGTCCTCCTTAGTGAATACCGAACTAAAGTACTTGTTCAATTGGTCTGCCATTTCTTTGTTCCCAGTTATGACTTCCCCTGATTCTGACTGAAGGGGACTTACTTTTGTCTTTACTAACCTTTTTCTCTTTACATATCTATAGAAGCTTTTGCAGTCCATCTTAATGTTCCCTGCAAGCTACCTCTCGAACTCTATTTTCCCTGCCCTAATCAAACTCTTTGTCCTCCTCTGCTGAGTTCTAAATTTCTCCCAGTCCCCGGGTTCGCTGCTATTTCTGGCCAATTTGTACGCCACTTCATTGGCTTTAATACTATCCCTGATTTCCCTTGATAGCCACGGTTGAGCCACCTTCCCTTTTTTATTTTTACGCCAATGGTAACTTCGATGGTATGAGATGTGAATTGGCTAGAATAGACTGGCAAATGATACTTAAAGAGTTGATGGTGGACAGGCAATGGCAAACATTTAAAGATCACATGGATGAACTTCAACAATTGTACATCCCTGTCTGGACTAAAAATAAAACGGGGAAGGTGGCTCAACCGTGGCTAACAGGGGAAATTAAGGACAGTGTTAAATCCAAGGAAGAGGCATAAAAATTGGCCAGAAAAAGCAGCAAACCTGAGAACTGGGAAACATTTAGAATTCAGCAGAGGAGGACAAAGGGTTTAATTAAGAGCGGGAAAATAGAATATGAGAGGAAGCTTGCTGGGAACATAAAAACTGACTGCAAAAGCTTCTATAGATCTGTGAAGAGAAAAAGATTAGCAGTCCTTTGCAGTCAGATTCAGGTGAATTTATAATGAGGAACAAAGAAATGGAAGACCAGTTGAACAAATACTTTGGTTCTGTCTTCATGAGGGAAGACACAAATAACCTTCCGCAAATACTAAGGGACCGAGGGTCTAGTGAGAAGGAGGAACTGAAGGAAATCCTTGTCAGGCGGGAAATTGTGTTAGGGAAACTGATGGGATTGAAGGCCAATAAATCCCCGGGGCCTGATAGTCTACATCCCAGAGTACTTAAGGAGGTGGCCCCAGAAATAGTGGATGCATTGGTGATCATTTTCTAACAGTCTATCGACTCTGGATCAGTTCCCATAGACTGGAGGGTAGCTAATGTAACACCACTTTTTAAAAAAGGAGAGAGAAAACGGGTAATTATAGACCGGTTAGCCTGACATCAGTAGTGGGGAAATTATTGGAATAACTTATTAAAGATGAAATAGCAGCACATTTGGAAAGCAGTGACAGAATCGGTCCAAGTCAGCATGGATTTATGAAAGGGAAATCATGCTTGACAAATCTTCTGGAATTTTTGAGGATGTAACTAGTCGAGTGGACAAGGGAGAACCAGTGGATGTGGTGTATTTGGACTTTCAAAGGGCTTTTGACAAGGTCCCACACAAGAGATTGGTGTGCAAAATTAAAGCACATGGTATTGGGGGTAATGTACTGACATGGATAGAGAACTGGTTGACAGACAGGAAGCACAGAGTCGGGATAAACGGGTCCTTTTCAGAACTGGAGGCAGTGAGTAGTGGAGTACTGCAGGGCTCAGTGCTGGGACCCCAGCTCCTTACAACATACATCAATGATTTAGATGAAGGAATTGAGTGTAATATCTCCAAGTTTGCAGATGACACTAAGCTGGGTGGCGGTGTGAGGAGGATGCTAAGAGGCTGCAGGGTGATTTGGGCAGGTTAAGTGAGTGGGCAAATGCATGGCAGATGCAGTATAATGTGGATAAATGTGAGGTTATCCACTTTGGTGTCAAAAACACGAAGGCAGAATATTATCTCAATGGCGGCAGATTAGGAAAAGGGGAGGTGCAACGAGACCTGGGTGTCATGGTACATCAGCCATTGAAAGTTGGCATGCAGGTACAGCATAGCTAGGGGATTTGAGTATAGGAGCAGGAAGGTCTTACTACAGTTGTACAGGGCCTTGGTGAGGCCTCACCTGGAATATTGTGTTCAGTTTTAATCTCCTAATCTGAGGAAGGACGTTCTTGCTATTGAGGGAGTACAGCGAAGGTTCACCAGACTGATTCCGGGATGGCAGGACTGACATAAGAGGAGAGACTGGATCGACTGGGCCTGTATTCACTGGAGTTTAGAATGATGAGAGGGGATCTCATAGAAACATATAAAATTCTGACAGGACAGGACAGGTTAAATGCAGGAAGTTTGGGCCCAAGTTTCCACATGATTCGCGCCTGATTTTTAGGAGCAACTGGTGGAGAACGGACTATTTTAGAAATCGCAATTCTCCACATTTACTTTTCTGCAGTTCTAGTCAGGTAGAACAGTTCTAGTTTAGAACAGAATTTTTTCTTCAAAAGGGGGCGTGTCCGGCCACTGACGCCTGATTTGAAAGTTTCCACAGTGAAAATGTACTCCAAACTAAAGTAGAATGGCGCCAGTGAAGATTTTTGTAGAACTGAAAAAACCTGTTCTACACATTAAAAAATCAGGCGCAGGTTACAAATTAGGCGTCCAGAACGAGGTGGGGGGGAAGGGAACTCATTAAATTCGACAATAAATCCTTATTTATACTTCTACAAATATTATACAAATAAATCCAACCTGAATAAACATTTATAAGCCAAGAAAAGATTAAATAAACCATCTTCCTACCTGTGTGAAAGTGCTTCAGCCAGGGAGAATTCTGCAGCTCTTCGTGCCGCTGAGCGAGAGAGGGAGGGAGAGAGGGGAGAGAGGGAGGGAGAGAGAGAAGGGGAGAGGGAGAGAGAGAAGGGGAGAGGGAGAGAGAGAAGGGGAGAGGGAGAGAGGGAGGGAGGGAGAGAGAGAGGGAGAGAGGGAGGGAGGGAGGGGGAAGGGGAGGGGGGGAAGGGGGGGAACGGGGAACAGGAGCGGGTGTCGGGTGGGTGGGGGGGGGAGCGGGTGTCGGGTCGGGGGGGGAGCGGGTGTCGGGTCGGGGGGGGGGAGCGGGTGTCGGGTCGGGGGAGGGAGCGGGTGTTGGGTCGGGGGGGGAGCGGGTGTCGGGTCGGGGGGGAGCGGGTATCGGGTCGGGGGGGGAGCGGGTGTCGGGTCGGGGGCGGTGGGGGGAGCGGGTGTCGGGTCGGGGGGGGAGCGGGTGTCGGGTCGGGGGCGGGGGTGGGGGGGGGGAGCGGGTCTCGGGTGTCGGGTCTCGGTCGGGTCGGGGCGGGGAGCGGGTCTTGGGTTGGGTCTGGTCGGCGGGGCGCCGGGGGGGTGGGGAGAGCGAGGGTCGGGTCTGGTCGGGCGGGGAGCAGGAGCTGGCCGTGGGAGAAGCCTCATTGACGCAGCCCCAGTGAGGCCATTGGGCCAGGGCTAGGGGCTGCGTGCTTCGGGCCCCTCCCACACAGTTCGGCGCCTGGAGCTACTGCACATGCGTGCCGACTGTAGCGCGCATGTGCAGAGGTCCCGGCACTGTTTTCAGCGCCGGGACCTGGCTCCGCCCCCCCCCCACAGCACGTGCTGGCTGCGCCGAGTGCCACAGGACCTGTAAGTCGGTGGAGAATACCGAGGATTTTTTTAGCCGCCGTTTTAGGCGCGATAAACGGGCGCCCAGCTCGGAGGGGCGCCCGTTTTTTTTCTTGTGGAAACTTGGGCCCAATGTTCCCGATGTTGGGGAAGTCCAGAACCAGAGGACACAGTCTAAGGATAAGGGGTAAGCCATTTAGGACCGAGATGAGGAGAAACTTCTTCACTCAGAGAGTTGTGAACCTGTGGAATTCCCTGCTGTAGAGAGTTGTTGATGCCAGTTCACTGGATATATTCAACAGGGATCAAGGGGTATGGAGAGAAAGCAGGAAAGAGGTAATGAGGGAGTGATCAGCCATGATCTTATTGAATGGTGGTGCAGGCTCGAAGGGCCTGCACCTATTTTCTGTTTCTATGTTTACAGAAGCAAGTACAGAGACAGGGAAAGGAGCGGGAGGGGAGGAAAGAACAAAGGGAAAGTCTGTGATCGGGTGGAAGGCAGGAGTGATTAAATGAACAAAAGAATCATTATCAGTGTTAAGTTCAGAATAACTCCACAAGGCTGTGTTGTAAGCTCAAACCATTGTGACCTTGGTCTCTTTAATCTAACTCCAAAGTGAGGCAGCAGCATGCTGGATTGCCTTTTATTCTTGCTTGCCCCAGGGTGCACAGGTGACCCTTGGGTCTCCCACGGGGGGGTGTGTCCACTGGTGGCAAGTCTTACACATTGGTGAGGTTTGCATACGTAACATCACTTCCCCCCAAGGTCTTATGTACAAGTTATTTACAGGTTGAGGTGATCTGGTGCTCTGCGATCCCGGGTCGATCGCCCGAGTTGAAGTTCTGGCCTGGGTGAGTTGGTTGGATCATTGCTGCAGGGCTGCACGGCTGGTCTGGCCGGACTGTCGAGCATGGTGGCTTCATCCTCGTGGTTGACAGCGAGGTCAACTGCTGGTTGGGTGTGTGGTGGTGGATCATCGATGGTAAAGTCTTCTTCAAACTGTTCTTCATTGTCAGTGAATCGCAGTTTGGTCTGATCCAAGTGCTTTCTGCACGTTTGTCCATTCAACAATTTAACAACAAACACTCTATTCCCCTCCTTGGCTAAAACAGTGCCAGCAACCTATTTGGGACACTGACAGTAATTAAGAACAAACACTGGATCATTAACCTCAATGTCACGCGATACCGCCGCGCGATTGTAGTGCACGTTATGCGGTGCCACCGGGTTTCTACGTGATCATTGAGATCGGGGTGCACTAAGGACAGCCTGGTTTTGAGTGCTCTCTTCATTAACAATTCTGCAAGGGGAACCCCGGTGAGCGAGTGGGGGCGCGTCCGGTAGCTGAGCAGGACCCGAGATAACCGGGTCTGCAAGGAGCAGTCTGTTAGGCGTTTCAAGCTTTGCTTGATGGTTTGGACTGCCCGTTCTGCTTGACCATTGGATGTGGATTTAAAAGGGGCAGACCTGACATGCTTAATGCCATTGCGGGTCATGAACTCGTTGAATTCAGAGCTGGTGAAACATGCTCCATTGTCACTAACAAGGACGTCGGGCAAACCATAGGTGACGAACATGGCCCGGAGGCTTTCAATGGTGGCAGTGGACGTACATGATGACATTATTATACATTCAATCCATTTAGAGTAAGCGTCCACTGCTAGTAGAAACATCTTTCCTAGAAAGGGGCCAGCGAAATCTACGGTTTGGAGGGCCATGACCACAGGCTCAGTGGGGCCGTCCTGGGTGCATTGCTCAACTGTGAACAAGTGTTGCATTGGTGTACGCATGACTCTAATTCGGAGTCAATGCCGGGTCACCAAACGTGACTATGCCTGGGCGAGTACTGTGTAGGTCACGTATAAACGTTTCCCTGCCTTTTTTTGGCAAAACCACGTGATTCCCCCATAGGAGACAATCCGATTGGATGGACAATTCATCCTTACGTCGGTGGAACGGCTTAATTTCATCTTGCATTTCCCCAGGAACCACTGGCCAGCTTCCATTTAGGATGCAGCTTTTTACTCGTGATAGCACAGGGTCTTGGCTAGTCCAGGTCCTGTGCCGACAATGTTAGTGCCCATCTTTGGATGCGGGAGGAAGCATTGGTGTTAATACCTTTGCTTTCTGAGAGCACTGAAGTAAGTGGTTTGTGGTTGGTTTCGAGCTCGAACCAGAGACCAAATATATATTAGTGCATTGTCTTAACCCCATATACACATTTAATGCTTCTTTCTCAACCATACTGTAGGCTCTTTCAGCCTTGGATAAACTTCTGGATGCATATGCAACGCGGTTGCAGTTTGCCTGACACATTTGCTTGCTGTAACACACAAGCGACCGACGCATCACAAGCTAGTACTCGACGTTTACATGGGTCATACAAGTAACTCAGAAGAATGAGAGGGGACCTCATAGAAACATTTAAAATTCTGACGGGGTTAGACAGGTTAGATGCAGGAAGAATGTTCCCAATGTTGGGGGAAGTCCAGAACCAGAGGTCACAGTCTAAGGATAAGGGTAAGCCATTTAGGACCGAGATGCGGAGGAACTTCTTCACCCAGAGAGTGGTGAACCTGTGGAATTCTCTACCACAGAAAGTTGTTGAGGCCAATTCACTAAATATATTCAAAAAGGAGTTAGATGAGGTCCTTACAACTAGGGGGATCAAGGGGTATGGCGAGAAAGCCGGAATGGGGTACTGAAGTTGAATGTTCAGCCATGAACTCATTGAATGGCGGTGCAGGCTAGAAGGGCCGAATGGCCTACTCCTGCACCTATTTTCTATGTTTCTATGTTTCTATGATGCACGTCAATTTCTTTGATGGTTCAGCTAGCTCCTGTGTCATGGAAGCAGAGGTTAGATCTAGCTTGGTGAACGACTTTCCCCCGCTAGCATTACGAATAGGTCCTCCGCTTTAGGTAGTGGGTACTGGTCCTGTAACGAGACTCGGTTGATCATTACCTTGTAGTCCCCGCAGATTCTGACCATCCCATCATTCTTTAGCACCGGCACGACTGGACTGGCCCACTCGATGAACTCGACTGGCGAAATGATTCCCTCTTGTTGCAGTCTGTCCAGCTCGATCTCGACTTTCTCTCGCATCATATATGGGACTGATCAGGCCTTGTGATGAACGGGCCGTGCCCCAGGAACAAGATGGATCTGCACCTTGGCGCCTGTGAAGTTGTCGATGCCTGGCTCAAATAACGCCGGGAATTTGTTTAGCACCTGGGCACACGAGGCGTCATCCTCCAAAGACAGTCGTCCCAGTTCCATCGGATCTTTCCTAGCCAGCTTCTGTCGAATAGCGTTGGGTCATCGCCTGGTACAATCCATAGTGGTAAATCACGCACAGCTCCATCGTACGATACCTTCACTGCCGCACTGCCAATGACTGGTATGAGCTCTTTGGTGTAAGTGCGTGGTTTGGTGTGGATCGGGCTTAGTTTTGGCCTTTGTGCCTTGTTGCCCCACAGTTTCTCAAAAGCCTTCTGGCTCATAATTGACTGACTCGCCCCCGTGTCCAATTCCATGGAAACTGGAATGACGTTTAATTTGACTTTTAACATTATCGGAGGGCTTTTAGGGGTGAAGGTGTGTACCCCATACACTTCCTCTTCAGCCTCGGGTTGAGTTGCCTCTCTTACTCGTTCAGCGTGATCCGCGCCAGATCGGTCATCTTCTACCGACTCTGCCACGTGGTGAGTCACAGCACGTCTGCACATTCGCTGGAGGTGCCCCATTGTTCCACAGCTCTTGCACACGTAGTGTTTGAATCGACATTGATGGGCTCGATGATTACCCCCGCAGTGCCAACATGGTGTCAATGGATTAGCATTCATGCCCCACGGTAGACTCTGAGTCATCCCTGGCCTCTGCGGGCGTGTAGGCCCTGCCATGTACAGTTCCGCCTGCTGAAGGCATTATTTTATGCACAGTACCTGCCGGTGAGTTCCGATACTGCAATGATATCTGTTTAGTGCTACCGTTCATGGACATCAAAGCCTGGGCTATCGTGATGGCCTTGCTCAGATCTAGTCATTCATAGAAACATACAAACATAGAAAATAGGTGCAGGAGTAGGCCATTCGGCCCTTCTAGCCTGCACCGCCATTCAATGACTTCATGGCTGAACATGCAACTTCAGTACCCCATTCCTGCTTTCTCGCCATACCCCTTGATCCCCCTAGTAGTAAGGACTTCATCTAACTCCTTTTTGAATATATTTAGTGAATTAGCCTCAACAACTTTCTGTGGTAGAGAATTCCACAGGTTCACCACTCTCTGGGTGAAGAAGTTTCTCCTCATCTCGGTCCTAAATGGCTTACCCCTTATCCTTAGACTGTGACCCCTGGTTCTGGAACTCCCCAACATTGGGAACATTCTTCCTGCATCTAACCTGTCTAAACCCATCAGAATTTTAAACGTTTCTATGAGGTCTCCTCTCATTCTTCTGAACTCCAGTGAATACAAGCCCAGTTGATCCAGTCTTTCTTGATAGGTCAGTCCCACCATCCCGGGAATCAGTCTGGTGAACCTTCGCTGCACTCCCTCAATAGCAAGAATGTCCTTCCTCAGGTTAGGAGACCAAAACTGTACACAATACTCCAGGTGTGGCCTCACCATGGCCCTGTACAACTGTAGCAACACCTCTCTGCCCCTGTACTCAAATCCCCTCGCTATGAAGGCCAACATGCCATTTGCTTTCTTAACCGCCTGCTGTACCTGCATGCCAACCTTCAATGACTGATGTACCATGACACCCGGGTCTCGTTGCACCTCCCCTTTTCCTAATCTGTCACCATTCAGATAATAGTCTGTCCCTCTGTTTTTACCACCAAAGTTGATAACCTCACATTTATCCACATTATACTTCATCTGCCATGCATTTGCCCACTCACCTAACCTATCCAAGTCGCTCTGCAGCCTCAAAGCATCCTCCTCGCAGCTCACACTGCCACCCAACTTAGTGTCATCCGCAAATTTGGAGATACTACATTTAATCCCCTCGTCTAAATCATTAATGTACAATGTAAACAGCTGGGGCCCCTTGTGGTACCCCACTAGTCACTGCCTGCCATTCTGAAAAGTCCCCATTTACTCCTACTCTTTGCTTCCTGTCTGACAACCATTTCTCAATCCATGTCAGCACACTACCCCCAATTCCATGTGCTTTAACTTTGCACATTAATCTCTTGTGTGGGACCTTGTCGAAAGCCTTCTGAAAGTCCAAATACACTACATCAACTGGTTCTCCCTTGTCCACTCTACTGGAAACATCCTCAAAAAATTCCAGAAGATTTGTCAAGCATGATTTCCCTTTCACAAATCCATGCTGACTTGGACCTATCATGGCACCTCTTTCCAAATGCACTGCTATGACATCCTTAATAATTGATTCCATCATTTTACCCACTACTGATGTCAGGCTGACCGGTCTATAATTCCCTGCTTTCTCTCTCCCTCCTTTTTTAAAAAGTGGGGTTACATTGGCTACCCTCCACTCCATAGAAACTGATCCAGAGTCAATGGAATGTTGGAAAATGACTGTCAATGCATCCGCTATTTCCAAGGCCACCTCCTTAAGTACTCTGGGACGCAGTCCATCAGGCCCTGGGGATTTATTGGCCTTCAATCCCATCAATTTCCCCAACACAATTTCCCGACTAATAAGGATTTCCCTCAGTTCCTCCTCCTTACTAGACCCTCTGACCCCTTTTATATCCGGAAGGTTGTTTGTGTCCTCCTTAGTGAATACCGAACCAAAGTACTTCGGCAGACAGCAGTTTGCGAAGAATGACCTCGTGGTCGATTCCAAGCATGAAAAAGTCCCGCAACATCTCCCCCAAAAATCCAGCAAATATGCACGGTCCCGCAAGGTGTCTTAGGTCAGCGACAGAGCTCGCCACGTCCTGGCCCTCGGAGCGATGGTGTGTATAAAACGATACCTGGCCACCAAGATGCTCTCCTTCAGCTTGAGGTGTTCTCGAACCAGCGTGCACAACTCTTCATTTGTCTTCTCTGTTGGTTTTGTTGGTGCTAGCAGATTTTTGATGAGGCCATATATCGTGGACCCGCAAATGGTGAGGAGAATCGCGTTTGACCGCGGTTTCTTCCTTTTCCAGCTCGGTGGCCACGAAGTACTGGTCAAAACGTTCAACGAAGGCTTCCCAATCATCACCCTCAACAAATCTCTCAAGAATACCAATGACAGCCATAATCGCGTGAAAGTTCGTGATGTGTTACTCGTCACCAATTGTTATGTTCAGAATAACTCCACAAGACTGTATATCTTAAGCTCAAACTGTTGTGATCTTGGTCTCTTTATTGTAACTCCAGAGTGAGGAGACAGCGTGGTAGACTGCCTTTTATACCTGCTTGCCCAGGGTGTGGAGGTAATCCTTGGGTCTCCAATAGGTACGCCCCCTGGTGGAAAGTCTTACACATTAGTAATGTTTACATACATAACACACTCTCCGAGGGGCAATACTGAGGGAGCATTGCACTGTCCGAGGGGCAGTACTGAGGGAGCATTGCACTGTCCGAGGGGCAGTACTGAGGGAGCACGCACTGCCGGAGATACTGTCTTTCGGATGAGGCTTTAAACCGAAGCCCCGTGGGCTCTCTTGGGTCCCAAGGCATTATTTCGAAGAGGTTATCCCCGGTGTCTTGGCCAAAGTTGGCAGAGTACAGCTGGACACATATGCTGACTCAATCGAGACAAGACAAAACTACGATTCTGCCAACAGGATGAGGGAAACACTTTTAGTAATTTAAACGTGGGAAATACAGTACATAGATAGCTCCCTCCAGTGATCAAACTAATAGGTTTGAAATGTAAATGACCCTTTACACCGACTACTGCAGTAATAAACTTCCAGAAATTAATGGGGTTTATCTATCTTTAATTTCTCAAAGTTGCCTTTGAAATACCTTGTGGCTATTCTGAAAATCTTTGTTTCTTACAAACTTACTGTACGTAGCTTTATAAAATGCACATTACTTAGATTCACGACATGATTTCCAGGAAATACTTATTGTGTTAAATGCAGTTTCAGTTTCATTTTCCAGAGTAATTAATGATTCCCTTTCGACTTGTTTTGCCTTGTGCACAATTACATTTTAAACACAACGAGCCATAATTTAATATGGTAAATGTATTTATAGCCCTGTTAAAACATGTCAATTTATTTTTCAAAAAATCACATTTTTGTTTTAAATATTTAAATGCCATTTTAATTAATTTTAAATATGTAATTTAAAAAAAAATTATTTGATATCTAGATGTATTTTTTATGTGATCCCCATTCATGTTTATGGGGATTCTGTACATACGGAATCCTCATAAACATGAATGGAGATTCCCTTCTTTGATTGGTTGGGCCAGCCCACGTGATCCCAGGTCCGAACCGCCTGCCCTCCTGGGTCACGTGGGCCTCTGCGCAGGCCTACGCGTAGAGGCCCAGGAGCAAGTCTCTGTGGATTCCGAGGCAGAAGGTAAGTTTGTAGATTTTTTGCTGGTTGGCGGCAGCCGCCCGCGGGAAGCCCCACTGGCTGAACAATTCCACGGGCGTTGTCCAAGTCTATCGCCAGCGGAACACTCGTAACAGCGTAAATACCTGGAAGTTGTCGTTTTCCCCGGGAGTTCCAGGGACTTTCTCTATGAAAGAGCTTGCCTTGTAGGTCCTAGCCAATATTTATCCCTCAATCAACATCACTAAAAAAACACATTATCTGGTCATTATCACATTGCTGTTTGTGGGAGCTTGCTGTGCGCAAATTGGTTCACTGACTGCCCCTCTGAAATGGCCTAACAAGCCACTCAGTTGTACCAAGCTGCTTCTCCTTCTTCTTAGGCAGTCCTTCGGAGTCGAGGATGTCTTGCTTCCACACTAAAAATGAGATGACTGATGAGTCTGATGAAAGACCACAGCCTTGCTTGACCCCGGTCCGAACGTGAGTTGGGTCTGTGGTGGATCCATTGGTCAGGATCATGGCTTGTATGTTGTCATGAAGTAGGTGACAAACTTTTAAACGCAGCCAAATTTGAGGAGGACGCCAACTACAGGGGTTGGTGCAGTTCCCGACAATTCTCTACTAAACTGCTACGACAAAGTCAGCACTGTGGGAGTACCTTCACCACAAGGATTGCAAGGCGGCTCACAACAGCCACCTTCTCAATAAATGCCAGTGATGCACACGTCCTGTGAATGAAAAAAATAAATAAATGTAATTTTAATCTAAATTCCTGAAAGCGAGGAAAATCAAAGATTCCATTGTCTGGAAATGTAACGTTATTGGTCCTCATATTCCACAGGCACTCTCCCAAGCTCGCGTCATAACTCCAAAAGGAAACCAGTTCACGCCCCAAAAAAACGAGCCTTTAACTGAAGTTACGGGCATGGCGGGGTGGGGAAGGGGGTAGCTCCTCTGCAGAATTGTAACGTCATTGCGTTTTTCTTTCGACAAGGTCCCACACAAGAGATTAATGTGCAAAGTTAAAGCACATGGGATTGGGGGTAGTGTGCTGACGTGGATTGAGAACTGGTTGTCAGACAGGAAGCAAAGAGTAGGAGTAAATGGGGACTTTTCAGAATGGCAGGCAGTGACTAGTGGGGTACCGCAAGGTTCTGTGCTGGGGCCCTAGCTGTTTACACTGTACATTAATGATTTCGATGAGGGGATTAAATGTAGTATCTCCAAATTTGCGGATGACACTAAGTTGGGTGGCAGTGTGAGCTGCGAGGAGGATGCTATGAGGCTGCAGAGTGACTTGGATAGGTTAGGTGAGTGGGCAAATGCATGGCAGATGAAGTATAATGTGGATAAATGTGAGGTTATCCACTTTGGTGGTAAAAACAGAGAGACAGACTATTATCTGAATGGTGACAGATTAGGAAAAGGGAAGGTGCAACGAGACCTGGGTGTCATGGTACATCAGTCATTGAAGGTTGGCATGCAGGTACAGCAGGCGGTTAAGAAAGCAAATGGCATGTTGGCCTTCATAGCGAGGGGATTTGAGTACAGGGGCAGGGAGGTGTTGCTACAGTTGTACAGGGCCTTGGTGAGGCCACACCTGGAGTATTGTGTACAGTTTTGGTCTCCTAACTTGAGGAAGGACATTCTTGCTATTGAGGGAGTGCAGCGAAGATTCACCAGACTGATTCCCGGGATGATGGGACTGATCTATCAAGAAAGACTGGATCAACTGGGCTTGTATTCACTGGAGTTCAGAAGAATGAGAGGGGACCTCATAGAAACGTTTAAAATTCTGACGGGTTTAGACAGGTTAGATGCAGGAAGAATGTTCCCAATGTTGGGGAAGTCCAGAACCAAGGGTCACAGTCTAAGGATAAGGGGTAAGCCATTTAGGACCGAGATGAGGAGAAACTTCTTCACCCAGAGAGTGGTGAACCTGTGGAATTCTCTACCACAGAAAGTAGTTGAGGCCAAATCACTGAATATATTCAAAAGGGAGTTAGATGTAGTCCTTACTACTGGGGGGATCAAGGGGTATGGCGAGAAAGCAGGAATGGGGTACTGAAGTTTCATGTTCAGCCATGAACTCATTGAATGGCGGTGCAGGCTAGAAGGGCTGAATGGCCTACTCCTGCACCTATTTTCTATGTTTCTATGTTTCTAAAGCCCCGACCTGCGAGAGACCATCAGCGGCAGGTCAGGGCCATAAAAGGAGCGGCGGCCCCCAGACAGCACGGCGGAGCACCACGGCAAGGTACAGTGCGAGCTGGTGCAGGAGGGCGACGGCAGCGAAGAGGGACGTCATCAAGGTCCATGTCGGTGATTGGAGCGCGGGCAGGTACAGCAGGAGAGGCGAGGTCGGGGGCGAAGGAGCGGCGAGAGACTGTGGAGGGATGTGATCAGGGCCCAGGAGAATCACAAGTTCGGGGCCCAGGGGCAGCATGGGCCCAGCCCACACTGCGATATGTGAGCTCACTAGGTCCGTGCAGCAGAGCTGGTCTCCAGCCGTCCTGGTTAACCCTTGCCCCTGGACCGAGACCTCGCTCTGTCAAGCCCGTGTGGTGGCTGGTGTGCAACGGCCACCCCACGTTAAACAATCCACCCACAGGCATCTTCCACCCTTCAGGATATAGTTCAGCATCTGGAATATTAGGTCCTTCACTGAAACACCCGTGAACTCATCCCTTTTTGGCGTGGAAGCAAGTCATCCTCACTTCGAGGGACTGCCTCTGATGATGATGAAAGCAATTTTGTGCACTGGCTGGAACTAACTGAAAACAAGTGCAATGAGTAACTATTCTTCAAATAGAAACTAGATGTAGGTACAACACACTCGCATTTCCTGGAAATCAAGTGTTGAAGCTGAAAATGTAAAAGGCGGGCCCGTGGTTACGAATATAAGAGTTCTAGGCAAACGCAAATTCTTTTCTAACTGAGAAGAGCAGTTAAGCTCAAGACTGAAGTCAATAACGTCACCTTATGCCTGACAAAAGGAGGAAAAAGTGAAAAGTTGGGGTGAGTTGAAGAATCATCTTAATATCAAGAAATTTCATTTTAATGGCCAGAGAGGAGGAAATAAATAAATCTGCTCCAGACTTTTAAATTTGTTCAATGAATATTGAAATAGTTGGTGCGTTTGTCGTATGTGTAAGAATATTGTATGGGTGTGGTGGTGCTTTAGTAATTATAGTAACCTGACCTCTAAGGTCCAGCAACTTGCAGTGATAATTAGAAGATCGAGTTTAGCCAGGTAGTACTGAGACAACAGAACTCAAACCAGCAACTAGTCACAGGTTCATGCAAAGCAGCTTGGTTTGCAATAAATTGCTGGAGCCAACCTGATAAATTGCAAATAATTTCAATCCTGCTTTTTTTCCAAATTTCAAAATGCTTTCTCCGGGGGATGGGGGCTCAGTGAAGAAAAGGAGGCTGGCAAATAGGTGTCGGGCGCTGGCTAGGGGAATCAAAGACTGCAAACTAAGGGTCCCGGGGAAAGAGGGAGACTAGGAAATGGAAGATTGGGGCTCGTTCGGGTAGGCGGGGGGTTGGTGGGGGGGGGGGGGGGAGCAATTGAAACTGAGGACATGGGGTCGGGAGAGAGAGGACTGGGCTTGGTGGAGGAAGAGAGTGGATTGTGAGATGGGGTGCGGTGGGGCCCAGCATTTCCTGCAGAGCCTGGGGGTGGGGTGGGAGTGGCAGCAAGAGAACAGCCAGTGAAGGGGTGGTAAAACCTGGGACTTTATTGTGGTAAATGGTGAAAGATTGTTTCTATTGTGTTCCGAACACAGGTGAGGCTGCACACAGGGAGGTTAAAGTAACAGTGACCTCAGTCTTTATTAAGACACTCCAGAGTGAGGAACAGGCCTTCAGGGCCAGCTTATATACAGTGCTCCCAAGGGATGCTGGGATCCCTTGGGACTTCAGGGGATGCGCTCCCTGGTGGCGGAACATGGGAGAGCTTGCTTTATCGATATATAACATCACTCCCCCCCCCCCCAAGTCAAAGTGAAAACTATTTACAAGGCGAGGCGGTCGGGAGCCTTTCTTTCCCTGGTGGACCGCCTCGGTACAAATGTCTGTTCTGGTGTGTTGGCTGTGCCCTTGCTGGGCTGGCGTGTTGTTGGCCCTGCAGGGCTGCTGGGTGAGCCTGGCCTTGCTGGGCTGTTGGGCGTGATGGGTTCGATTTCCTGGTCCAGCGTGGTGTTGTTGATCCTTTGTGTGTGTGTTGTGGGCTCGAAAAAGGTGGTGTCTGCTGTGGGTTGTTCAGGGCAGTCTGTGAACCGCAGCCTCGTTTGGTCCAGGTGCTTTCTGCAAATTTTTCCATTGTCTAGTTTGACTATAAACACCCTATTCCCTTCTTTAGCTATCACCGTACCCGCGATCCACTTGGGACCATGTCCATAGTTTGGCACATACACAGGGTCATTCAGATCAATTTCCCGTGACACAGTGACGCGACCATCGTTTACATTTTGTTGCTGCCGCCTGCTCTCTATCTGATCATGCAGGTTGGAATGAACCAGCTAGAGTCTGGTTTTAAGTGTCCTTTTCATGAGTAGCTCAGCCAGGGGCACCCCTGTGAGCAAGTGGGGTCTCGTGCGGTAGCTATGCAGTACTCAGGACAGGCGGGTTTGGAGTGAGCCTTCTGTGACTTGTTTAAGGCTCTGTTTGATGGTTTGTACTGCCCGCTCTGCCTGCCCATTGGAGGCTGGTTTAAACGGGGCCGAGGTGACCTGTTTGATCCCATTGCGGGTCATGAATTCTTTAAATTCGGCACTGGTGAAACATGGCCCGTTGTCACTGGCCAGTATGTCAGGCAGGCCGTGGGTGGCAAACATGGCCCTCAGGCTTTCAATGGTGGCGGTGGCAGTGCTTCCCGACATTATTTCACATTCAATCCATTTTGAAAAAGCATCCACCACCACCAGGAACATTTACCAAGAAACAGGCCCGCATAGTCGACATGGATCCTCGACCATGGTCTGGAGGGGCAGGACCACAAACCTAGTGGTGCCTCTCTGGGCGCGTTGCTCAACTGAGCACATACGCTGCATTGCCATACACAAGACTCTAAGTCAGAGTCGATACCGGGCCACCACACGTGGGATCTGGCTATCGCTTTCATCATTACTATACCCGGGTGCGTGCTGTGGAGATCCGAGATGAACATCTCCCTGCCCTTTTTTGGTAGCACTATGCAGTTACCCCACAACAGGCAGTCTGCCTGAATGGACAGCTCGTCCTTTCGCCGCTGGAACGGCTTGATTGGCTCTTGCATTTTAACAGGGATGCTGGCCCAGCTCCCATGCAGTACACAGTTTTTTACTAGCGACAGCAGAGGATCTTGGCTGGTCCAAGTCCTAATCTGGCGGGCTGTGACAGGTGATTTATCATTTTCAAACGCTTCCATGACCATCAACAAATCTGCGGGTTACGCCACCATCAACAAGTTTGCAGGCTGCGCTATTTTCACCCCCGTGGTGGGCAATGGTAGCCGACTGAGAGCATCCGCACAGTTCTCAGTGCCTGGCCTGTGGCGGATGGTATAGTTATACGCTGATAGCGCGAGTGCCCAGATTTGTATGCGGGCTGAGGCATTAGTATTTATCCCCTTGTTTTCAGCGAACAGGGATGTGAGGGGCGTGTGATCGGTTTCCAGCTCAAATTTGAGGCCAAACAGGTACTGATGCATTTTCTTTACCCCGAACACACACACACGCTAATGCCTCTTTCTCAATCATGCTGTAGGCCCTCTCGGCCTTAGACAAGCTCCTGGAAGCATAGGCGACAGGTTGCAACTTCCCCGCAACGTTAGCTTGTTGTAATACACACTTGACTCCGTACGATGACGCGTCACATGCGAGCACAAGTCTTTTACACGGGTTATACAATACAAGCAGCTTGTTGGAGCATAAAATGTTTCTGGCTTGCTCAAAAGAAATTACTTGGTTTTTTTCCCCATACCCAGTTCTCATCTTTGCGCAATAACACGTGTAGGGGCTCTAAAAGGGTGCTTAATGCCGGTAGGAAGTTATCAAAATAGTTGAAACATAGAAACATAGAAAAAAGGTGCAGGAGTCGGCCATTCGGCCCTTCGAGCATACACCACCATTCAATACGATCATGGCTGATCATTCCTTCAGTACCCCTTTCTTGCTTTCTCCCCATACCCCTTGATCCCTTTAGCCGTAAGGGCCACATCTAACTCCCTCTTGAATATATCGAATGAGCTGGCATCAACAACTCTCTGCGGCAGGGAATTCCACAGATTAACAACTCTCTGAGTGAAGAAGTTTCTCCTCATCTCAGTCCTAAATGGCCTGCCTCTTATCCTAAGACTGTGTCCCCTGGTTCTGGACTTCCCCAACATCGGGAACATTCTTCCTGCATCTAACCTGTCCAGTCCCGTTAGAATCTTATATGCTTCTATGAGATCCCCTCTCATCCTTCTAAACTCCAGTATATAAAGGCCCAGTTGTTCCAGTCTCTCCTCATATCAGTCCAGACATCCCGGGAATCAGTCTGGTGAACCTTCGCTGCACTCCTTCAATAGCAAAAACGTCCTTCCTCAGATTAGGAGACCAAAACTGAACACAATATTCCAGGTGTGGCCTCACCAAGGCCCTGTACAACTGCAGTAAGACCTCCCTGCTCCTAAACTCAAATCCCCTTGCTATGAAGGCCAACATACCATTTGCCTTCTTCACCGCCTGCTGTACCTGCATGCCAACCTTCAATGACTGATGTATCATGACACCCAGGTCCCGCTGCACCTCCCCTTTTCCTAATCTGCCACCATTCAGATAATATTCTGCCTTTGTATTTTTGCCCCCAAAGTGGATAACCTCACATTTATCCACATTATACTGCATCTGCCATGTATTTGCCCATTCGCCTAACCTGTCCAAGTCACCCTGCAGCCTCTTAGCGTCCTCCTCACAGCTCACACCACCATCCAGTTTAGTGTCATCTGCAAACTTGGAGATATTTCACTCAATTCCATCATCTAAATCATTAATATATATTGTAAATAGCTGGGGTCCCAGCACCGAGCCCTGCAGCACTCCACTAGTCACTGCCTGCCATTCTGAAAAGGACCCGTTTATCCCGACTCTCTGCTTCCTGTCTGCCAGCCAGTTCTCTATCCAGGTCAGTATATTCCCCAAATACCATGTGCTTTGATTTTGCACACCAACCTCTTGTGTGGGACCTTGTCAAAAGCCTTTTGAAAGTCCAAATACACCACATCCACTGGTTCTCCCTTGTCCACTCTACCAGTTACATCCTCAAAAAATTCTAGAAGATTTGTCAAGAATGATTTCACTTTCATAAACCAATGCTGACTTGGACCAATCCTATCACTGCTTTCCAAATGCGCTGCTATTTCATCCTTAATGATTGATTCCAACATTTTCCCCACTACTGATGTTAGGCTAACCGGTCTATAATTACCCATTTTCTCTCTCTCTCCTTTTTTAAAAAGTGGTGTTACACTAGCAACCCTCCAGTCCATAGGAACTGATCCACAGTTGATAGACTGCTGGAAAATTATCACCAATGCATCCACTATTTCTAGGGCCACTTCCTTAAGTACTCTGGGATGTAGACTATCAGGCCCTGGGGATTTATCAGCCTTCAATCCCGTCAATTTCCCTAACACAATTTCCCGCCTAGTAAGGATATCCTTCAGTTCCTCCTTCTCACTTGACCCTCGGTCCTCTAGTACATCCGGAAGGTTATTTGTGTCTTTCTTTGTGAAGACAGAACCAAAGTGCTTGTTCAATTGGTCTGCCATTTCTTTGTTCCTCATTATAAATTCGCCCGAATCCGACTGCAAGGGACCTACATTTATCTTCACTAATCTTTTTCTCTTCACATATCTATAGAAGCTTTTGCAGTCAGTTTTTATGTTTCCGGCAAGCTTCCTCTCGTACTCTATTTTCCCCCTCCTAATTAAACCCTTTGTCATCCTCTGCTCAATCCTAGTCCTCAGGTTTGCTGCTCTTTCTGGCTAATTTGTATGCCTCTTCCTTGGATTTAACACTATCCTTAATTTCCCTTGTTAGCCACGGTTGGGCCACCTTCCCCGTTTTATTTTTAGTCCAGACCAGGGATGTACAATTGTTGAAGTTCATCCATATGATCTTTAAATGTTTGCCATTGCCTATCCACCGTCAACCCTTTAAATATAATTTGCCAGTCTATTCTAGTCAATTCACGCCTCAAACTATTTCCTCTTTAACCAGCAACGCCACCCTGCCTCCTTTTCCTTTCTGTCTATCCTTCTAAATGTTGAATACCCCTGGATATTGAGTTCCCAGCCTTGGTCACCCTGGAGCCATGTCTCCGTGATGCCAATCACATCGTATCCGTTAACTGCTATCTGCGCCGTTAATTCGTCCACCTTATTCCGAATACTCCTCGCATTGAGGCACAGAGCCTTCAGGCTTGTCTTTTTAACACACTTTGACCCCTTAGAATTTTGCTGTAAAGTGCCCCTTTTTGTTTTTTGCCTTGCGTTTCTCTGCCCTCCACTTTTACTTTTCTCCTTTCTATCTTTTGCTTCTGTCTCCAATTTGTTTCCCTCTGTCTCTCTGCATAGGTTCCCATCCCCCTGCTGTATTAGTTTAACTCCTCCCCAACAGCACCAGCAAACACTCCCCCGAGGACATTGGTTCTGGTCCTGCCCAGGTGCAGACCGTCTGGTTTGTACTGGTCCCACCTCCCCCAGAACCGGTTCCAATGCCCCAGGAATTTGAATCCCTCCCTGCTGCACCACTGCTCAAGCCACGTATTCATCTGAGCTATCCTGCGATTCCTACTCTGACTATCACGTGGCACTGGTAGCAATCCTGAGATTACTACTTTTGAGGTCCTACTTTTTAATTTAATTCCTAGCTCCCTAAATTCATCTCGTAGGACCTCATCCCGTTTTTACCTATATCGTTAGTACCTATATGTATCACAACAACTGGCTGTTCACCCTCCCTTTTTAGAATGTCCTGCACCCGCTCTGAGACATCCTTGACCCTTGCACCAAGGAGGCAACATACCATCCTGTAGTCTCGGTTGCGGCCGCAGAAACGCCTATCTATTCCCCTTACTATAGAACCCCCTATCACTATCGCTCTCCCACTCTTTTTCCTGCCCTCCTGTGCAGCAGAACCATCCACGGTGCCATGAACTTAGCTGCTGCTGCCCTCCCCTGATGAGTCATCCCCCTCAACAGTACCCAAAGCGGTGTATCTGTTTTGCAGGGGGATGACCGCAGAGGACCCCTGCACTACCTTCCTTGCACTGCTCTTCCTGTTGGTCTTCCATTCCCTATCTGGCTGTGTACCTTTTTCCTGCGGTAAGACCAACTCGCTAAACGTGCTACTCACGTCATTCTCAGCATCGTGGATGCTCGAGAGTGAATCCACCCGCAGCTCCAGTGTCGCAATGCGGTCCGTCAGTTAGGCCTCAAGTAGGCCGCCTCGATCTCCCTGCTCCGCCTCTCGCCGACTCCCGACCCTGCACGAAGTTGGGCCTTAAGTAGGCCGCCTCGATCTCCCTGCTCCTCCTCTCGCCGAGTTGAGGAATCCCAGGAATGACCGCAGCTGCATGACGTTCTGTGGCCTGGGTGCATTCCTGATAGCCTTTGTCTTAGCGTCTGTGGGCCGAATGCCGTCCGCCGCGATCTTTCTCCCCAAAAACTCCACTTCTGTTGCCATGAAGACGCATTTCGACCTCTTCAGCCGCAGCCCTACGCAATCCAGTTGCTGGAGGACCTCCTCCAGGTTTTGTAGGTGCTCGACGGTGTCCCGACCTGTGACCAATATGTCGTCCTGAAAGACCACCGTGTGTGGTACCGACTTGAGTAGGCTCTCCATGTTTCTCTGGAAGATCGCTGCAGCCGCACAAATTCCAAACGGGCATCTGTTGTAGATGAACAGTCCCTTGTGCGTGTTGATGCAGGTGAGGCCCTTCGAAGACTCCTCCAGCTCCTGTGTCATGTAGGCCGAAGTCAGGTCGAGCTTGGTGAACGTCTTGCCTCCTGCCAGCGTCGCAAATAGGTCATTTGCCGTAGATAGCGGGTATTGATCCTGTAGCGAGAAACGATTAATAGTTACTTTATAATCGCCGCAAATCCTGACCGTGCCATCACTTTTGAGTACTGGAACAATCGGGCTGGCCCACTGGCTGATTTCCACTGGGGAGATGATGCCCTCGCGTTGCAGCCTGTCCAGCTCGATTTCCACTCTCTCCCTCATCATGTGAGATACCGCTCGCGCCTTGTGGTGAATGGGTTCTGCCTCTGGGACCAAGTGGATCCGCACTTTCGCCCCGGAAAAGTTTCCAATGCCTGGCTCAAAAAGGCAAGGAAATTTGTTAAGAACCTGGGTACATGAGGCTTTATCGACATGTGATAGCGCTCGGATGTCATCCCAGTTCCAGCGGATTTTGCCCAGCCAGCTCCTTCCAAGCAGTGTGGGGTCATCGCCCGGGACAATCCAGAGTGGCAGTTCATGCACCATGCCCTCGTAGGTGACCTTGACCATGGCGCTGCCCAGGACAGTGATAAGCTCTTTGGTGTACGTTCTCAGTTTCATGTGGATGGGGCTCAGGGCTGGTCTGAGTGCCTTGTTGCACCACAGTCTCTCAAACATCTTTTTACTCATGATGGATTGGCTAGCGCCAGTGTCCAGTTCCATGGCTACGGCTAAGCCATTCAATTTTACGTTTAGCATTATAGGTGGACATTTCGTCGAAAATGTGTGCACCCCGTGTACTTCAGCATCTGACTCCTCTCTGAGGCTCGAAATTGCTTTGATCCACCATGGACCGATCTTCCTCTGCCACGTGGTGGTTAGCAGGTTTTGCAGAGCTTGCAGCTCATTTGCAAGCTCGTTGGAGGTGTCCCATTGTTCCACAGCTCTTGCAAACATACCCTTTGAAGCGGCATGAATAGGCTGAATGGAAGCCTCCACAACGCCAACACGGTGTGAATTGCCTTGCATTCATCCTTTGTTGGGGACTCTGAGTCATCTGGGTCACCTGAGGCCCGCTGGCAGTTGCAGACTCGTGGGTTCTGCCCTGTACAAAAAGCCTGTGCTATCGCAATGGCCTTACTGAGGATCGATGTCTCTACAGTCAAAAGTTTGTGTGGGATGGTCTCGTGGCCAATGCCCAGTACAAAAACGTCTCTAAGCATTTGCTCCAGGTAGCCAGCAAACTCACATTGTCCTGCAAGTCGCCTTAGCTCAGCGACGTAGCTCGCCACTTCCTGATCTTCAGATCGCTGGCACGTGTATTACAGATACCACGCCATCAGCACGCTCTCCCTCGGGTTAAGCTGCTCCCGAACCAGTGTACACAGCCCCTCATACAACTTACCTGTGGGTTTCACCAGAGCCAGAGATTCTTCATGAGGCTGTAGGTCGGTGCCCCGCAGACTGTGAGGAGGACCGCTCTCCTTTTTGCAGCGTTTCCTTCTCCGTCCAGCTCGTTGGCTACAAAGTACTGGTCTAACCATTCGACATAGGCTTCCCAGTCCTCACCCTCCGAGAACTTCTCCAGGATGCCCACAGTTTGCTGCATCTTTGCGTTGGATTCGTATTCTCGTCGCCAGTTATTGTGTTCCTAACACAGATAAGGCTGCACACAGGGAGGTTAAAGTAACAATGACCTCAGTCTTTAATAAGACACTCCAGAGTGAGGAACTGGCCTTAGGGGCCGGCTTATATACAGTGCTCCCAAGAGATGCTGGGATCCCTTGGGACTTCAGGGGATGAGCTCCCTGGTGGCGGAACATGGGAGTGCATGCTTTACAGATACACAACAGTTTCCATTGGTGGGTGAATGGGGAACAAGGTACGGAGACACAGCATTCTCAATGCGCTCAGGGAGCATCACAAGCTCCAATACATGGAGGAGTGAGATGAATGTGGACCGAGTACACGCCAGCAGTGACACACAGAACTGCTGTCAAGCTGGGAGGAGCACTCTTGCTCAATGCTCCACGGAAGGGGAAGTAAAAGCAAAAAAATATTTCCAACCAACTTTAAAAAAAAATTAATTCACGGGATGTGGGTATTGCTGACAAGGCCGGAATTTATTGCCCATCGCTAATTGCCCTTGAGAATGTGAGCTACATTCTTGAACCACTGCATTCCGTGTGGTGAGTCGTCACAGTTTGGTGCAATTGAGTGGTTTGCTGGGTCAATTCAGAGAGCAGTTACGGGTCAATGACATTGCTCTGGGTCTGGAGTCACATATAGGCCAGACCGGGTAAGGGCGGCAGATTTCCTGACTGAACCATTAGATGGGTTTTATGACATTCTGGCAGTTAAAGACACAGTGGAAGACACAAAAACCATGCCAAAAATTGCTGGTCATAGGAATGTGGGAAGGGAGAACCTTGAGACAATCACTATCACTAGGGAGGTAGTGCTGGACAGACTAATGGGACTGAAGGTAGACAAGTCCCCTGGTCCTGATGAAATGCATCCCAGGGTATTAAAAGAGATGGCGGAAGTTATAGCAGATGCATTTGTTATAATCTACCAAAGTTCTCTGGACTCTGGGGGGGTACCAGCGGATTGGAGAGCAGCTAATGTAACGCCTCTGTTTAAAAAAGGGGGCAGACAAAAGGCAGGTAACTATAGGCCAGTTAGTTTAACATCTGTAGTGGGGAAAATGCTTGAAACTATCATTAAGGAAGAAATAGCGGGACATCTGGATAGGAATAGTGCAATCAAGCAGATGCAGCATGGATTCATGAAGGGGAAATCATGTTAAACTAACTTACTGGAATTCTTTGAGGATATAACGAGCATGGCGGATAGAGGTGTACCGATGGATGTGGTGTATTTAGATTTCCAAAAGGCATTCGATAAGGTGCCACACAAAAGGTTACTGCAGAAGATAAAGGTACGCGGAGTCAGAGGAAATATATTAGCATGGATAGAGAATTGGCTGGCGAACAGAAAGCAGAGAGTCGGGATAAATGGGTCCTTTTCCGGTTGGAAATCAGTGGTTAGTGGTGTGCCACAGGGATCGGTGCTGGGACCACAACTGTTTACAATATACATAGTTGACCTAGAAGAGGGGACAGAGTGTAGTGTAACAAAATTTGCAGATGACACTAAGATTAGTGGGAAAGCGGGTTGTGTAGATGACTCAGAGAGGCTGCAAGGAGATTTTGATAGGTTAAGCGAATGGGCTAAGGTTTGGCAGATGGAATACAATGTCGGAAAGTGTGAGGTCATCCATCTTGGGAAAAAAAACAGTAAAAGGGAATATTATTTGAATGGGGAGAAATTACAACATGCTGTGATGCAGAGGGACCTGGGGGTCCTTGTGCATGAATCCCAAAAGGTTAGTTTGCAGGTGCAGCAGGTAATCAGGAAGGCAAATGGAACGTTGGCCTTCATTGCGAGAGGGATGGAGTACAAAAGCAGGGAGGTCCTGCTGCAACTGTACAGGGTATTGGTGAGGCTGCACCTGGAGTACTGCGTGCAGTTTTGGTCACCTTACTTAATGAAGGATATACTAGCTTTGGAAGGGGTACAGAGACGATTCACTAGGCTGATTCCGGAGATGAGGGGGTTACCTTACGATGATAGATTGAGTAGACTGGGTCTTTACTCCTTGGAGTTCAGAAGGATGAGGGGTGATCTTATAGAAACATTTAAAATCATGAAAGGGATAGACAAGATAGAGGCAGAGAGGTTGTTTCCACTGGTCGGGGAGACTAGAACTAGGGGGCACAGCCTCAAAATACAGGGGGAACCAATTTAAAACCGAGTTGAGAAGGAATTTCTTCTCCCAGAGGTTTGTGAATCTGTGGAATTCTCTGCCCAAGGAAGCAGTTGAGGCTGGCTCATTGAATGTTTTCAAGTCACAGATAGATAGATTTTTAACCAATAAGGGAATTAAGGGTTACGGGGAGAGGGCGGGTAAGTGGAGCTGAGTCCACGACCAGATCAGCCATGATCTTATTGAATGGCGGAGCAGGCTCGAGGGGCTAGATGGCCTACTCCTGTTCCTAATTCTTATGTTCTTATGTTCTAAGTTACATGGTCACCATTACTGATAATGGCGAGGTCCTGCACATAATGCGCGCTGGCAACATGTCCGCCGCCATATTCGTCCTCACTGTTTTTAGACGTCTGTCGCAGCTGCCTGAAAATAAGCATTGGTTCAATATAAATATGCAAAGGGTCCTGCTCCTGTTTCAGGACCCCTCTGCTAAATGTGTGAAAAACTAGGTGGAGCATGCGCTTTGCAAACTCCGGCTAGTTTTGCCGGGGCCACTGGAGACTGCTGAATAGATGAACAGGGAATGGTAGCATAGTGGTTATGGTATTGGACTAGTAATCCAGAGGGCTGGACTAATGATCTGGATGGGAGTTCAAATCACACCACAGCAATGGGGAATTTAAAATCAGTTGATTAAATAAATCTGGAATTAAAAAGCTTTATTTCTTAAAAGAAATTGAGAGGGTCAATGGAGAGAGACTATTTTCCACTGGTGGGGAATCTAGGACAAGTCTAACCTTAAAATCAGAGCAAGGTCACTCAGGAGGGACGTTAGGAAACACTTCTTCATGCAAAGAGTGGCAGAAGTGTGGAACTCTCTCCCAGAAAACGCAGTAGATGCTGCCTGAATTAATAATTTTAAGTCTGAGATTGATAGATTTTTGGTAGCCAAGGGTATAAAAGGATATGGAGCCAAGGCGGGTGAATGGTGTCCGGGTGCAGATCAGCCACGATCTCATTGAATGGCGTAACAGGCTTGAGGGGCGGACTGGCCTCCTCCTGTTCCTATGTTCCAATGTCCTGTGTTGCTACGCTAAGGAAATGGCAGGACATCAGAATTTGGAATTCCCATTATTTCCAACCCCTTGTGCCCCTTTTAACTTATGATCAGCTAACTGAAGTGTAGTGGCTTGTTAGAATTGGCTGGGCCTGGGGAAGTGAGACATTTAAAACTGCCTACAGCCTGTGCAACTGTTTTCCACCTGCTCAAATGCAGCTGGCAGCCATCAGCCTACCAACCTTGTCGTCTCCCACAGTCAAAAGGAAAGAAAGACTGGCATTTCTACAGCGCCTTTCACGATCTCAGCACGTCCCAAAGCTCTTTACAGCCAATGAAGTACTTTTGAAGTGCAGTCACTGTTGTAGTGTGGCAAATGTGGCAGCCCATTTGCACACAGCAAGCTACCACACACAAATGAGATAAATGACCAGCTGAGCTTTTTTTTTAGTGGGGTTGGTTAAGGGATAAATATTGGGCAGGATTCCCCCTGCTCTTCTTCAAATAGTGTCATGGGATCTTTTACATTCACCTGTAAGGACAGACAGAGCGTTGGTTTAACATCTTATCTGAAAGATGGCATTTCCAACAGTGCGGCGCTCCCTCAGTACTGCCCCTCCGACAGTGCGGTGCTCCCTCAGTACTGACCCTCCGACAGTGCGGTGCTCCCTCAGTACTGCCCCTCCGACAGTGCAGGGCTCCCTCAGTACTGCCCCTCCGACAGTGCGGCACTGCCTCAGTACTGCCCCTCCGACAGTGCGGGGCTCCCTCAGTACTGCCCCTCCGACAGTGCGGCTCTGCCTCAGTACTGCCCCTCCGACAGTGCGGGGCTCCCTCAGTACTGCCCCTCCGACAGTGCAGCGCTCCCTTAATACTGCCCCTCCGACAGTGCAGTGCTCCCTCAGTACTGCCCGTCCGACAGTGCGGCGCTCCCTCAGTACTGCCCCTCCGACAGTGCAGCGCTCCCTTAGTACTGCCCCTCCGACAGTGCGGCTCTGCCTCAGTACTGACCCTCCGACAGTGCGGCGCTCCCTCAGTACTGCCCCTCCGACAGTGCGGCTCTGCCTCAGTATTGACCCTCCGACAGTGCGGCACTCCCTCAGTACTGCCCCTCCGACAGTGCAGCGCTCCCTTAGTACTGCCCCTCCGACAGTGCGGGGCTCCCTCAGTACTGCCCCTCCGACAGTGCGGCGCTCCCTCAGGACTGCCCGTCCGACAGTCCGGTGCTCCCTCAGTACTGCCCCTCTGACAGTGCGGCTCTGCCTCAGTACTGCACCTCCGACAGTGCGGCACTCCCTCAGTACTGCCCCTCCGACAGTGCAGTGCTCCCTCAGTACTGCCCCTCCGACAGTGCGGCACTCCCTCAGTACTGCCCCTCCGACAGTGCGGCTCTGCCTCAGTACTGACCCTCCGACAGTGCGGCATTCCCTCAGTACTTCCCCTCCGACAGTGCAGTGCTCCCTCAGTACCGCACTGGCGTGTCAGCCTGGATTATGTGCTCAAGTCTCTGGAGTGGGACTTGAACCCACAAGCTTCTGACTCAGAGACAAGAGTGCTACCCACTGAGCCACAGCTGACACCATTGCCTGCTCTACATTTAGCATCTGAGATGAGGATCATCTTATTTTTGCCCTCCCAGTCACACACCATCCCGACTGAGAAATATATCGGCCGTTCCTTCATCGTCGCTGGGTCACAATCCTGGAACTCCCTCCCTAACAGCACTGTGGGAGCACCTTCACCACACGGACTGCAGCGGTTCAAGAAGGGGGCTCACCACCACCTTCTCAAGGGGCAATTAGGGGAATGGGCAATAAATGCCGGCCTTGCCAGCGACGCCTACGTCCTGTGAATCAATAATTTTTTAAAATCCTTTCAAAATCTAATGGCTGTTAGGATAATGACTTTGCATTTTTGTAGGAGTGACTATTCATCCCACAAAATGGCTGGCGAACGCAATCCATCAGATGTTCTGCGGAGAATGCGAAGGAACCTTATGAACATTCTTAAAGAACAACCAAATGTCGTCCTTGATGAGTTGGATGCGACGCTTGCCATCACAAGCGATGAATATGATCAGATAGATGGGATAGCAGACCCCACGGCAAAAATCAGAAAACTTATCAACATTGTGGTTCAGAAGGGAGAGGAGGCTTGTGACAACTTGCTTGTGGTTCTACAAAGCTTACGGAAAGAACTCCCAGGACTAGATGAGGTATTGTCTGACTTCTATCCTGCAGCAAGAGGTGAGTGGGCCATGGCAAGTCAATATTACTGTGTCTGTCAACAATTAAGATTGCAAAAAGGTTAACATTATAACCAAGAAGTGAAATAATAAATGCACTTGAACAGAAAGTGCCTGAAGAATCAATTCCTAAACATGGGATTGTCCCACAGGGATAGAACTAGATGGAGTCGTTAGTTTTTATTATTCCAAATCTCTTCTATAAACCACGACATACATATTATTTGGCACTAACACTCAACAAGATGCACGTATACCAGTGGGTTTACCACACCAGGGATATTTTTGGTATGAAGATAAATAGTAGCTAGTCCAGTGACTGAGGTGGCAAAAAAGATGAGGATTGACAAGAACCATGGAGTTGATTGGTAGATCACAAAGTACAGTTGAATTTCAAATTGCGGGAGAATTTAGAATCACAGCAGTTTATGGCACCAAAGGAGGCCATTCGGCCCATCGTGTCCACACCGGCCGACCAGGAGCTATCCAGCCTAATCCCACTTTCCAGCTCTTGGTCCGTAGCCCTGTAGGTTACGGCACTTCAAGTGTGCATCCAAGTACTTTTTAAACGCGATGAGGGTTTCTGCCTCTGCCACCCTTTCAGGCAGTGAGTTCCAGACCCCCACCACCCTCTGGGTGAAAAAGCTTCTCCTCAACTCCCCTCTAAACCCCCGACGAATTACTTTAAATCTGTGCCCCCTGGTTATTGACCCCTCTGCTAAAGGAAACAGGTCCTTCCTATCCAGTCTATCTAGGCCTCATAATTTTATACAACACAATTTTTCAGCTGGAAAGAAGCACAATTTGCTCGAAATCGGCCAAACCAACGCAAAAACTCAAGGAATTTCAAGAGCAAGTTACGTACAACACAAATCGAGTTTCTGCGTTCTTTTCCACTGGTATAAAAGACATTGCGCCTGAAGCCAGTCCTGCCCACGCACCCAGATCAAATTAATCAGCATGGCAAGTTTCCGCTAATTGCAGCCCCTCGAGCAGGCTCTCATGTACTGCAGACTGAGGATGAATTCAGCTTGTTCAGTGCACTGCTGCCCTCTCTCAGTAGGAAGGTGGTATGACAGGTTTGAAAGAAGTGCATTTTAAACAGTGTGAATTGAAACCTGCACAGACATTTATCAACAGTCCCAAATAACATGCACCGTAAATGATACAGATTCGCCCTGAAACGACGGACACGCGCAGATTACAATATACTGACCGCCTTCAATGTACCGAGGCCTTTTGCAGGTACAAGACAGTACTGAGGGAGCGCCACACTGTCGGAGAGGCGGTACTGAGAGAGCGCTGCACTGTCGGAGGGGCGGTTCTGAGGGAGCGCTGCACTGTCGGAGGGACAGTACTGAGGGAGCGCCGCACTGTCGGAGGGGCAGTACTGAGGGAGCGCCACACTGTCGGAGGGGCGGTCCTGAGGGAGCGCTGCACTGTCGGAGGGGCAGTACTGAGGGAACACCGCACTGTCGGAGGGGCAGTACTGAGGGAGCGCCACACTGTCGGAGGGGCAGTACTGAGGAAGCACCACACTGTCGGAGGGGCAGTACTGAGGGAGCGCCACACTGTCGGAGGGGCAGTACTGAGGGAGCACCGCACTGTCGGAGGGGCAGTACTGAGGGAGCGCCGCACTGTCAGAGATGCTGTCATTCAGATGAGACGTTAAACCAAGGCCTGTCTGCTCTCTCTGTGGACGTAAAAGATCTCATGGCACTACTTCGAAGAAGAGCAGGCGAGTTATCCCCGGTGTCCTGGGGCAAATCAACATAACAAAAAAAGATTATCTGGTCATTATTACATTGCTGTTTGTGGGAGCTTGCTGTGCGCAAGTTGGCTGCTGCGTTTCCCACATTACAACAGTGCCTACACTCCAAAAGTACTTCATTGGCTGTAAAGTGCTTTGAGACGTCGCCGAATATCACCTCTTAAAAGTTTCTAATTATAAAATCTTCCACTTACGAAGAAACTGACTTAGTATACACCAATGAAACAAGTAAATGGTTCTGTCTAGTTTTTTGAAGTCATTTTCAGTTATTTAAAATCAGGTTACTCACAGGAGGACTAGGCACTTAATAAAAGTTCTAATTGTGTGAGAAACCAATTTTCAGCTGCATTAATAAAATTGCACCAGGTTTAAATCATCATCACAGGCAGTCCCTTGGAATCGAGGAAATTTTGCTTCCTCTCTAAAAATGAGTCCTCAGGTGACTGAACAGTCCAGTACGAGAACCACAGTCCCTGTCACAGGTGGGACAGATAGTCATTAAGGGAAGGGGAGGGTGGGACAGGTTTGCCGCACGCTCCTTCCGCTGCCTGCGCTTGGTTTCTGCTCTCGGTGATGAGACTCGAGGTGCTCAGCGCCCTCCCAGATGCACTTCCTCCACTTAGGGCGGTCTTTGGCCAGGGACTTCCAGGTGTCGGTGGGGATGTTGTACTTTATCAGGGAGGCTTTGAGGGTGGTCCCTTGTAACGTTTCCTCTGCCCACCTTTGGCTCGTTTGCCGTGAAGGAGTTCCGAGTAGAGCGCTTGTTTTGGGAGTCTTGTGCCTGGCATGCGAACAATGTGGCCCCGCCCAGCGGAGCTGATCAAGTGTGGTCAGTGCTTCGATGCTGGGGATGTTGGCAGCACTGAATCACTGATGTTGGTGCGTCTGTCTTCCCAGGGGATTTGCAGGATCTTACGGAGACATGGTTGGTGTTATTTCTCCAGCGAGTTGAGGTCCATGTACATGATCCATGTCTCTGAGCAATACAGGAGGGCAGGTATTACTACAGCCCTGCAGACCATGAGCTTGGTGTCAGATTTGAGGGCCTGGTCATTTCCTCACTCTTTTTGTCAGGCGGCCGAGGGCTGCACTGGTGCACTGGAGGCGGTGTTGAATCTCATCGTCAATGTCTGCTCTTGTTTGTAACCGTGATGCTGAGCATGTGGTGAATAGCACGTTTAGTGAGTTGGTCACACCGCAGGTAAAGCACACACAGGCAGATAGGGAATGGGTGACCAACAGGAAGAGCAGTGGACGGAAGGTAGTGCAGGGGTCCCCTGCGGCCATCCCCCTCCGAAACAGATACACCATTTTGGGTACTGTTGGGGGAAATTACTCATCGGGGAGGGCAGCAGCAGCCACATTCATGGCACCGTGGGTGGCTCTGCTGCACAGGAGGGCAGGAAACAGAGTGGGAGAGCGATAGTGGTAGGGGATTCTATTGTAAGGGGAATAGATAGGTGTTTCTGCTGCCGCAATCGAGACTCCAAGATGGTATGTTGCCTCCCTGTTGCAAGGGTCAAGGATGTCAATTGTTGACGCCAATTCACTAAATATATTCAAAAAGGAGTTAGATGTCGTCCTTACTACTAGGGGGATCAAGGGGTATGGCAAGAAAGCAGGAATGGGGTACTGAAGTTGCATGTTCAGCCATGAACTCATTGAATGCGGGTGCAGGCTCGAAAGGCCGAATGGCCTACTCCTGCACCTATTTTCTATATTTCTATGTCTCGGAGCGGCTGGACATTTTGGAGGGGGAGGGTGAACAGCCAGTTGTCGTGGTGCATATTGGTACCGACGATATAGGTAAAAAACGGGATGAGGTCCTACAAACTGAATTTAGGGAGCTAGGAGTTAAATTAAAAAGTAGGACCTCAAAGGTAGTAATCTCAGGATTGCTACCAATGCCACGTGCTAGTCAGAGTAAGAATGGCAGAATAGCTCAGATGAATATGTGGCTGGAGGAGTGGTGCAGAAGAGAGGGATTCAAATTCCTGGGGCATTGGAACCGGTTCTGGGGGAGGTGGGACCAGTACAAACCGGACAATCTGCACCTGGGCAGGACCAGAACCAATGTCCTAGGGGGAGAGTTTGCTAGTGCTGTTGGGGAAGGGTGAAACTACTATGGCAGGGGGATGGGAACCTATGCAGGGAGACAGAGGGAAGTACAAGGGGGGGGCAGAAGCAAAAGATAGAAAAAAGAAAAGTAAAAGTGGAGGGCAGAGAAACCCAAGGCAAAAATCAAAAAGGGTCACATTACAGCAAAATTCTAAAGGGGAAAAGTGTGTTAAAAAGACAAGCCTCAATGCGAGGAGTATTTGTAATCAGGTGGACGAATTAACTGCGTAGGCAGCAATTAACGAATATGATATAATTGGCATCACGGAGACATGGCTCCAGGGTGACCAAGGCTGGGAACTCAACATCCAGGGGTATTCAACATTCAGAAAGGATAGACATAAAATAAAAGGAGTTGGGGTAGCGTTGCTGGTTAAAGAGGAAATTAACGCAATAGTAAGGAAAGACATTAGCCTGGATGATGTGGAATCGGTATGGGTGGAGCTGCAGAATACCAAAGGGCAGAAAATGCTAGTGGGAATTGTGTACAAACCATCAAACAGTAGTAGTGAGGTTGGGGACAGCATCAAACAAGAAATTAGGGATGCGTGCAATAAAGGTACAGCAGTTATCATGGGCGACTTTAATCTACATATAGATTGGGCTAACCAAACTGGTATCAATACGGTGGAGGAGGATTTCCTATAGGATATTAGGGATGGTTTTCTAGACCAATATGTCGAGGAAGCAACTAGGGGGGAGGCCATCCTAGACTGGGTGATATGTAATGAGAGAGGATTAATTAGCAATCTTGTTGTGCGTGGCCCCTTGGGGAAGAGTGACCATAATATGGTAGAATTCTTTATTAAGATGGAGAGTGACACAGTTAATTCAGAGACTAGAGTCCTGAACTTAAGGAAAGGTAACTTCGATGGTATGAGACGTGAATTGGCTAGAATAGACTGGTGAATTATACTTAAAAGGTTGATGGTGGATAGGCAATGGCAAACATTTAAAGATCACATGGATGAACTTCAACATTGTACATCCCTGTCTGGAGTAAAAATCAAATGGGGAAGGTGGCTCAACCGTGGCTAACAAGGGAAATTAAGGATAATGTTAAATCCAAGGAAGAGGCATATAAATTGGCCAGAAAAAGCAGCAAACCTGAGGACTGGGAGAAATTTAGAATTCAGCAGAGGAGGACAAAGGGTTTAATTAGGAGGGGGAAAATAGAGTATGAGAGGAAGCTTGCTGGGAACATAAAAACTGACTGCAAAAGCTTCTATAGATATGTAAAAAGAAAAAGATTAGTGAAGATAAACGTAGGTCCCTTGCAGTCAGATTCAGGTGAATTTATAATGGGGAACAAAAAAATAGCAGACCAGTTGAACAAATACTTGGTTCTGTCTTCACGAAGGAAGACACAAATAACCTTCCAGAAATACTAGGGGACTGAGAGTCTAGAGAGAAGTAGGAACTGAAGGAAATCCTTATTAGGCAGGAAATTGTGTTAGGGAAATTGATGGGATTGAAGGCCGATAAATCCCTGGGACCTGATAGTCTGCATTCCAGAGTACTTAAGCAAGTGGCCCTAGAAATAGTGGATGCATTGGTGATCATTTTCCAACAGTCTATCGACTCTGGATCAGTTCCTAGAGACTGGAGGGTAGCTAATGTAACACCACTTTTTAAAAAAGGAGGGAGAGAGAAAACGGGTAATTATAGACCGGTTAGCCTGACATCAGTAGTGGGGAAAATGTTGGAATCAATTATTAAAGATGAAATAGCAGCGCATTTGGAAAGTAGTGACAGGATCGGTCCAAGTCAGCATGGATTTATGAAAGGGAAATCATGCTTGACAAATCTTCTGGAATTTTTTGAGGATGTAACTAGTAGAGTGGACAAGAGAGAACCAGTGGATGTGGTGTATTTGGACTTTCAAAAGGCTTTTCACAAGGTCCCACACGAGATTGGTGTGCAAAATTAAAGCACATGGTATTGGGGGTAATGTACTGACGTGGATAGAGAACTGGCTGGCAGACAGGAAGCAGAGAGTCGGGATAAACGGGTTCTTTTCAGAATGACAGGCAGTGACTAGTGGGGTGCTGCAGGGCTCAGTGCTGGGACCTCAGCTATTTACAATATACATCAATGATTTAGATGAAGGAATTGAATGTAATATCTCCAAGTTTGCAGATGACACTAAGCTGGGGGGCGGTGTGAGCTGTGTGGAGGATGCTAAGAGGCTGCAGAGTGACTTGGACAGGTTAAGTGAGTGGGCAAATGCATGGCAGATGCAGTATAATGTGGATAAATGTGAGGTTATCCACTTTGGTGGCAAAAACACAAAGGCAGTATATTATCTGAATGGCGGCAGATTAGTAAAAGGGGAGGTGCAACGAGACCTGGGTGTCATAGTACATCAGTCATTGAAAGTTGGCATGCAGGTGCAGCAGGCAGTGAGGAAGGCAAATGGCTAGGGGATTTGAGTATAGGAGCAGGGAGGTCTTACTGCAGTTGCACAGGGCCTTGGTAAGGCCTCACCTGGAATATTGTGTTCAGTTTTGGTCTCCTAATCTGAGGAAGGACGTTCTTGCTATTGAGGGAGTGCAGCGAAGGTTCACCAGACTGATTCCCGGGATGGCTGGACTGACATATGAGGAGAGACTGGATCGACTGGGCCTGTATTCACTGGAGTTTAGAAGGATGAGAGGGGATCTCATAGAAATATGTAAAATTCTGACGGGACTGGGCAAGTTAGATGCTGGAAAAGTCTAAGGATAAGGGTTAAGCCATTTAGGACTGAGATGAGGAGAAACTTCTTCACTCAGAGAGTTGTTATCCTGTGGAATTCTCTCGTGCAGAGAGTTGTTGATGCCAGTTCATTGGATATATTCAAGAGGGAGTTAGATATGGCCCTTACAGTTAAAGGGATCAAGAGGTATGGAGAGAAAGCAGGAAAGGGGTACTGAGGGAATGATCAGCCATGATCTTATTGAATGGTGGTGCAGGAGCGAAGGGCCAAATGGCCTACTTCTGCACCTATTTTCTATGTTTCTATGTAAGAGGCTCCCAAGGTATGGGAAATGGTCCACGTTGTCCAGGGCCGCGCCATGGATCTTGATGACTCGGGGGGCAGTGCTGTGCGGCGGGGACAGGCTGGTGGAGGACCTTTGTCTTTCGGATGTTTAGTGTAAGGCCCATGCTTTCGTACGCCTCAGTGAATATGTTGTCTATGACTTGGAGTTCGGCCTCTGTATGTACGCAGACGCAGGCATCTTCCGCGTACTGTAGCTCGACGACTGAGGTTGGGGTGGTCTTGGCCTGGAGACAACGAAGGTTGAACAAGTTCCCACTGGTTCTGTAGTTTAGTTCCACTCCAGCAGGGAGCTTGTTGTCTGTGAGGTGGAGCATGGCAGCGAGGAAGATTGAGAAGAAGGTTGGGGCGATGACGCAGCCCTGCTAGACCTGTCTGGACGTGGATTGGGTCTGTAATGGATCTATTGATAAGGATCACAGCCTGCATGTCGTCAGGGAGCAGACGCAGGATGGTGACAAACTTTTGGGGGCATCCGAAATGGAGGAGGACGCTTCATAGACCGTAATGGTTGACAGTGACAATGGCCTTTGTAAGGTCGAAGAGGCCATGTGCAAGGGCTGGTGCTGTTCACTGCATTTTTCTTGCAACTGTCGCTCTGTAAAATTCATGTCCGTTGTGCCCTATAGGGGACGAAATCCGCAGTGTGATTCCGGGAGGAGCTCCTCAGCCTCAAGGAGAAGACGGTTGAGGAGGATTCTAGTGACGATTTTCCCAGTGGCTGATAACAGGGAGATCTTCGAAGTGCTCCCTCCAGCTGCCTCGGTGTCCTTGATGAGTGTTTCCCCATTCTTGGCCAGCAGTGGGGTGGGGCTTTGGATGTTTGGCCTGTAGGTGGCCTTGACTGCGGTGAAAAATCCTCGCCCATCATGGCTGTCGGCCAGCTGCTGTATCTCCTGTGCTTTCTCTATCTGTTCTTTAGGTCCAGAGTTTTTTGTTGGACCTCGGCCTTAAGCCATCTGTAATGCTGCCTTGCTGCTCCCAAGTTGGTTGTTGTTTAAGACTCGGAAAGCCTTGCGCTTGCGATCTATTAGCTCTTGGATCTCCTGGTCATTCTCATCAAACCAGCCCTGGTGTTTCCTGGTTGAGTGACCGAGTGTCTCTTCGAAGGCACTGGTTATGGAGGCCTGGAGGGCAGACCAAGCACTGTGGGCATTCTGCGTCTCAGGGTCATCAAGGCACGCCAGGTTAGCTGACTTTTTTGCGGCACTACTTCTGCTGCCATCGCCTCTTTGGGGCGATGTTGATGTCACTGATGGATCGGATTAGGCGGTGGTCCGTCCAGCAGTCGTCAGCTCCTGCCATGGCGTGGGTGATGCGCACATCCTTGTGACTCCTGGCTCGGACGATGACATAGTTGAGCAGGTACCAATGTTTGGAGCGAGGCTGTTGCCACGATGCCTTGTACTTATCCCGCTGACGGAACATGGTGTTGGTGATGACAAGGTATTGTTCTAGACATTTTGTCAGGAGCAGGGTACCGCTGGAGTTGGTTTTCCCTACCCCCTCTCTGCCGATCACACCTCCCCAGAGGGCTGTGTCCTTGCCGACTCTGGCATTGAAGTCACCAAGGAAGGATCTGTTTGTCAACCGCAGGGATTTTTCGAGGCTGGAATAAAAACCCTCTTTGGTCTCATCTGTCACATCGAGTGTTGGGGCGTACGCACTGATGACTGTGGCGCATTGATTCGAGATAGGGTGAGTCAGAGAATCATGAGACGTCTGTTAATCCCGCAGGGGGAGTTTGTGAGGCGGTTGACCAGCTCGTTTTTGCTGACGAAACCGACTCCGTGGAGACGGTGTTCTTCCTCTGGTTTCCCTTTCCGGGTTTAAATACATCATTCATAAATAACATTCATAAATACATCAAGGAATATTTTTTAATGAAAGGGAGAAAAAAAATTAAACAATTCAGTTCCAAAACCTCGCCCAATTTTGCTGGTTCATGGAAGATTTGATGTTTTGATTGTGCAAATGAGTTTGAGCAGAAACTTGAACCGTGATATCCAGCACAATTATTAACACAATTTGCGCCCAGATAGCCTATTCCGCCCAAAGCAGAAATTCTTCCCTCGTCCCCCCCTTTAATACCCGGACTGAGGTACAACCCGCGATGATGTCAGCCTTTCTATTGCTATATACTTGAATTAAGTATCTGCCTGCAACCATTTTCAGTTTATTCTTAATCTTCCATCCGATAGATGTTGATATTGTTAAACATAATTGTTTTGACTTTGCAGAAAACATTTTGAACGCTAACTTCTTGTGCAAGTAATACCATTTCAAAGCACTGTATAGTTTACAAGATCTGTTTATATTCCTTATTCAGGTGAACCTTTCAGCACTAATGCAAATGACACCAGTGGTGCTGAGGAGCTGTTGCTCGATCAAGAACAAGAAAAGAAGAGGAGTACCGGAAAAGGTATTTTTAAAAATTCATTCACGGGACGTGAGTGTCACCGGCAAGGCCAGTATTTCTTGGCCATCCCTAATTTCCCTCAAGATGAGCCACCTTCTTGACAACTGAGTAGCTTGCTCAGCCATTTCAGAGGGCAGGTAAGAGTCAACCACATTGCTGTGGGTCTGAAGTCACCTATATAAACCAGACCAGGTAAGGACAGGAGATTTCCTCCCCTAAAGGATATTAGTGAACCAGTTAGGTTTTTACAACAATCTGGTAGATTCATGGTCCCCATTACTGATACTGGTTTATACGAATATAAGAATTTGGAGCAGCAATAGGCCATTCGGCCCCTCGAGCCATTCAATAAGATCATGGCTGATCATCTACCTCAACTCCACTTTCCTGCACTGTCCCCATTTCCCTTGATTCCCTTCATATCCAAAAATCTATCGATTTCTGTCTTGAATATACTCAACGACTGAGCCTCCACAGCCCTCTGGGGCAGAGAATTCCAGAGATTCACAACCCTCTGAGTGAAGACGTTTCTCCTCATCTCAGTCCTAAATGGCCGACCCCTTATTTTGACACTGTGACCCCTGGTTCTAGACTCTCCCAGCCAGAGGAAACATCCTCCCTGCATCTACCCTGTCTCGCCCTGTAAGAATATTGTATGTTTCAATGAGATCACCTCTCATTCTTCTAAACTCGAGAGAATATAGGTCCATTCTACTCAATATCTCCTCATAGGACAATCCCCCATCCCAGGAATCAGTCTGTTGTACCTTCACTGCACTCCCTCTATGGCATGTATATCCTTCCTTAGGAAAGGAGACCGACACTGTACACAATACTCCAGGTGCAGTCTCCCCAGGGCCCTATATAATTTCAGTGAGACATCTTTACTCTTTTACTCAAATCCTCTTGGAATAAAGGTCAACATACCATTTGCTTTCTTAATCACTTGCTGTACCTGCATGTTAACGTTCAGTGATTGGTGTACAAGGACACCCAGGTCCCTCTGAACACCGACATTTCCCAATCTCTCACCATTAAAAAAATACTCTGCTTTTCTATTTTTTCTACCGAAGTGGACAGCTTCACATTTCTCCACGTTATATTCCATTTTCCATGTTCTTTCCCACTCACTTGCCTCATTACCCTTGAAGCCTCTTTGCATCCTCCTCACAACTTACATTCCCACCGAGCTTTGAATCATCAGAAACTTGGATATATTATATTTGGTCCCCTCATCCAAATCATTGATATAGATTGTGAATAGCCGGGGCCCAAGCAACGATCCTTGCGGTACCCCACTAGTTACAGCCTGCCAAGCCGAAAATAACCTGTTTATTCCTACTCTCTATTTTCTGTGCATTAACCAATTCTCAATCCATACTCGTATATTACCTCCAAGCCCATGAACCCTAATTTTGTTTAATAACCTCTTGTGTGGCACCTTATTGAATGCCTTCTGAAAATCCAAATACACCACATCCACTGGTTCCCCCTGATCTATTCTATTAGTTACAACCTCAGAAAGCACGAACAGATTTCGCAAACATGATTTCCCTTTCATAATTCCGTGTTGTGACTCTACCCAATCCTATTATTATTTATTAAGTGCCCTGTTACCATGTCCTCAATAATAGATTATAGCATGTTCCCTACTGCTGATGTCAGGCTAACGGGTCTGTAGTTCCCTGTTTTCTCTCTCCCTCCTTTCTTAAATAGCAGGGGGTTACATTAGCTACCTTCCAATCTGCAGGATCCATTGTAGAATCGATACAATTTGGAAGATAACAACCAATGCATCTACTCTTAGCTTACATCCTAGGGTTTTGAAAGAGCTGACTATCAGGTCCAGGGGATTTATCGGCTTTCATTCCCATTCATTTCTTCGGTACTATTTTTTTGACTAATACTAATTTCTGTCAGTTCCTCATTCTCGTTAGAACCTTGGTTCTCCACTATTTCCAGGAGGTTTTTGTGTCTTCTTCCATGAAGACAGACACAAAGTATTTGTTTAATTTCTCTGCCATTTCCTTATTCCCCATTATAATTTCTCCTGTCTCAGCCTGTAAGGGGCCACATTTTCTTTAGCAAATCTTTTCCTTTTTACATACCTATAGAAGCTTTTACAGACTGTTTTTCAATCCCTCGCTAGTTTACTCTCATATTCTATTTTCCCTTTCTTTATCAATTTTTTGGTCCTCCTTTGCTGTACCAAGCTTTGTCTTCTCCTTCTTCTTAGGCAGTCCCCCTGAGTCGAGGATGACTTGCTTCCGCACTAACAATGAGTTCTCAGGTGACTGATGAGTCTGATGCAGGACCACAGCCTTGCTTGACCCCAGTCCAAAGGTGAATTGGGTCTGTGGTGGATCCATTGGTCAGGATCACGGCTTGTACGTCTTCGTGAAGCTGGCGAAGGCAAAGTAGGTGACAAACTTTTGAGGGCAGCCGAATTTGAGGAGGATGCTCCATGATCCCTCTGCTAAGGGAAACAGGTCCTTCCTGTCCACTCTATCTCGGCCTCATAATTTTACACAACTCAATTTTTCAGCTGGAAAGAAGCACAATTTGCTCGAAATCGGCCAAACCAACACAAAAACTCAAGGAATTTCAAGCACAAGTTACGTACAACACGAATCGAGTTTCTGCGCTCTTTTCCACTGGTATAAAAGACATTGCGCCTGAAGCCAGTCCTGCCCACGCACCCAGATCAAATTAATCAGCATGGCAAGTTTCCGCTAATTGCAGCCCCTCGAGCAGGCTCTCATGTACTGCAGACTGAGGATGAATTCAGCTTGTTCAGTGCACTGCTGCCCTCTTTCAGTAGGAAGGTGGTACGACAGTAAACATTTCTTTGGTTTGAAAAAGGTGCATTTTAAACAGAGTGAATTGAAACCTGCACAGACACTTATCGACAGTCCCAAATAACGTGCACTGTAAATGATACAGATTCGCCCTGAAACCGCGGACACACGCAGATTACAACATACTGATTGCCTTCAATGTACCGAGGCCTTTTGCACCTTAAAACACGGTACAAGCCAGAAGATGCACACACCTAACCTTGCACTAAACGAGGAGACGCACACTCCCGACCTCACGTGGTACGGTTATCCGCCTTTAGCGAGTGTCGTTAGGAGCAGGTTCCACTGTACAGTTACTGTACATGGCATCGGTTTAGTTATATCTGCTTCCAAACACCAGCTCTTAATATTGTTGCAGCTGATCATAATCTCAGCTGGTTCTTCAAGATTGGGATAATTTTTATACTACGTTAAATGACCATTTTCAAAATAAGGATACCTGCAATAAAAGGGACATCTGATGCCAGTCCCTTCGGTGCCTGTAATTTACAGGTTTCACTGTGTATATCAATACAGGTGTATCAATTGCTAAAACACTGATTTAACTGTCCCATTAGCGAGCAGGATTATCCTCGAATAATTTAGTGCACAGAATATTCGCACATATACATGTATTATCGGCAACTCAGAAAAGGGTACTCCGTCCCTCTCTCCCAATTTATGTTGTGCCTGTCGCTCATTCCTGTCCCTACACACGTCACCATGCAATAGATGTCACTGAGGTGAAGAAGTTCCCGATACTTGTGCTGAATTGCCCCGAGCTCTGCGGATCGCTGTCTCGTTGAGTCATCCACACTGCTCTCCCATTCTCTGTGTTTCTAGTGATACCGGTCATTAAGTGTCTACTTTGCTCTGTATCCTACTTTATAGTCCTGCTGACTGTGGTTCTGGAGACGAACTGGTTTGAAATGGAATTTTTAGCAGAGGGTAGGCCAGAGTGTTCGCAGAGTGAGGCGAAGGGGAGCATTTTAAACATAAATACAATCTACAGGTTTTAAATGCGCATCAAACTATATTAAGGTTAGACCCATTGATCGAGTGTATGTTACAGGATGAGGAAGTAATCGAGGCATTGTTTGGCCTGGGCCGGTGTTCTACGGTTCTGTTCAGTGGAGGGAGTAGATCACGGAATGTATTCCTTACACAGATCTCCCACTACCCCCCGTACCAGAGTTATTTTTGGGTATTCATTTTTTTTTCAGACTGATTAGTTTTTTTCTCGCTCGCTTTTTTCATGCTCTCTCCTTTTCTTTCCCTCCCTTTCTGGCATTTTCCGCAGTGTCAACTGTGGCTCAGTGGGTAGCACTCTCGCCTGAGTCTGTAGGTTGTGGGTTCAAGTCCCACTCCAGAGACTGGAGTACAAAATAATCTAGGCTGACACTCCAGTGCAGTCGGAGGGGCAGTACTGAGGGAGTGTCAGAGGGGCTGTACTGAGGGAGTGTTGAACTGTCGGAGAGGCAGTACTGAGGGGGTGCCGCACTGTCGGAGGGGTAGTACTGAGGGAGTGCGGCACTGTCGGAGGGGCAGCACTGATGAAGCGCCGCGCTATCGGAGGATCAGTACTGAGGGAGCACCGCACTGTTGGAGATGCTGTCATTCAGATAAGAGATTAAACTGAGACCCGTCTGCTCTCTTAAGTGGACGTAAAAGATCCCATGGCACTATTTCGAAGAAGAGCAGGGGAGTTATCGCCAGTGTCCTGGCCAATATTTATCCCTTTATCAACATAACAAAAAAAAACGATTATCTGGTCATAATCACATTGCTGTTTGTGGGAGCTTGCTGTGCACAAGTTGGCTGCCACATTTTCAACATTACAACAATGCCGACACTCCAAAAGTCATTCATTGGCTGTAAAGCACTTTGAGACGTCCAGTGGTCGTGAAAGGCGCTATATAAATCCAAGTCTTGCTTTATTTTTTATTTTTAAAATTAAGCTATTTTATTTCTATGCAAATAGAAATGAAACTTCTTAAATATTTCTAATTATAAAATATTTCATTTACTAAGAAACTGACCAGTATACACCAATGAACACGTAAATGGTTCTGTCTAGTTTTTTGAAGTCATTTTCAGTTATTTAAAATCAGGTTACTCACAGGAGGACTAGGCACTTAATAAAAGTGCTGATTTTTGTGAGAAACCCATTTTCAGCTGTATTAATAAAATTGCACCGGGTTTAAATACACTATTCAAAGATACATCAAGGAATAATTTTTAATGAAAGTGGAAAAAAAATAAACAATTCAGCTCAAAACACGGCCCAATTTTGCTGGTTCATGGAAGATTTGACGTTTGTGATTATGCAAATGAGTTTGAGCAGAAACTTGAACCGTGATATCCAGCACAATTTTTAACACAATTTGCGCCAGGATAGCCGATTGCGTTCAAAGCAGAAACTCTTCCCCTCATTCCCCCCTTTAATACCTGGACTGAGGTACAACCCGCGATGCTGTCAGCCTTTCTACTGCTATGTAGTTGAATTAATTAAGTATCTACCTGCAACCATTTTCAGTTTATTCTTAATCTTCCATCCGAAAGATGTTGATATTGTTAAACATAATTGTTTTGACTTTGCAGAAAACATTTTGAACGCTAACTTCTTGTGGAAGTAATGTCATTTCAAAGCACTGTATAGTTTACAAGATCTGTTTATATTCCTTATTCAGGTGAACCTTTCAGCACTAATGCAAATGACACCAGTGGTGCTGAGGAGCTGTTGCTCGATCAAGAACCAGAAAAGAAGAGGAGTACCGGAAAAGGTATTTTTTTTAATTCATTCACGGGACGTGAGTGTCACCGGCAAGGCCAGTATTTCTTGGCCATCCCTAATTTCCCTCAAGATGAGCCACCTTCTTGACAACTGAGTAGCTTGCTCAGCCATTTCAGAGGGCAGGTAAGAGTCAACCACATTGCTGTGGGTCTGAAGTCACCTATATAAGCCAGACCAGGTAAGGACAGGAGATTTCCTCCCCTAAAGGATATTAGTGAACCAGTTAGGTTTTTACAACAATCTGGTAGATTCATGGTCCCCATTACTGATACTGGTTTATACGAATATAAGAATTTGGAGCAGCAGTAGGCCATTCGGCCCCTCGAGCCATTCAATAAGATCATGGCTGATCATCTACCTCAACTCCACTTTCCTGCACTGTCCCCATTTCCCTTGATTCCCTTCATATCCAAAAATCTATCGATCTCTGTCTTGAATATACTCAACGACTGAGCCTCCACAGCCCTCTGGGGCAGAGAATTCCAGAGATTCACAACCCTCTGAGTGAAGACGTTTCTCCTCATCTCAGTCCGAAACGGCCGAACCCTTATTTTGAGACTGTGACCCCTGGTTCTACATTCCCCCAGCCCGGGGGGAAACACCCTCCCTGCATCTACCCTGTCTAGCCCTGTAAGAATGTTGTATGTTTCAATGAGATCACCTCTCATTCTTCTAAACTCGAGAGAATATCGGCCCATTCTACTCAATATCTCCTCATAGGACAGCCCCCCCATCCCAGGAATCAGTCTGGTGAACCTTCGTTGCACTCCCTCTATGGCATGTATATCCTTCCTTAGGTAAGGAGACCAAAACTGTGCACAATACTCCAGGTGTGGTCTCACCAGGGCCCTGTATAATTTCAGTGAGACATCTTTACTCTTTTACTCAAATCCTCTTGGAATAAAGGTCAACATACCATTTGCTTTCTTAATCACTTGCTGTACCTGCATGTTAACTTTCAGTGATTGGTGTACAAGGACACCCAGGCCCCACTGAACACCAACATTTCCCAATCTCTCACCATTAAAAAAATACTCTGCTTTTCTATTTTTTCTACCGAAGTGGATAACTTCACATTTCTCCACGTTATATTCCATTTTCCATGTTCTTTCCCACTCACTTGCCTCATTACCCTTGAAGCCTCTTTGCATCCTCCTCACAACTTACATTCCCACTGAGCTTTGTATCATCAGAAACTTGGATATATTACATTTAGTCCCCTCAACCAAATCATTGATATAGATTGTGAATAGCCGGGGCCCAGCACCGATCCCTGCGGCATCCCACTAGTTACAGCCTGCCAAGCCGAAAATAACCTGTTTATTCCTACTCTCTATTTTCTGTATATTAACCAATTCTCAATCCATACTAGTATATTACCTCCAAGCCCATGAACCCTAATTTTGTTTAATAACCTCTTGTGTGGCACCTTATTGAATGCCTTCTGAAAATCCAAATACACCACATCCACTGGTTCCCCCTGATCTATTCTATTAGTTACAACCTCAGAAAGCACTAACAGATTTCGCAAACATGATTTCCCTTTCATAATTCCGTGTTGTGACTCTACCCAATCCTATTATTATTTATTAAGTGCCCTGTTACCATGTCCTCAATAATAGATTATAGCATGTTCCCTACCGCTGATGTCAGGCTAACGGGTCTGTAGTTCCCTGTTTTCTCTCTCCCTCCTTTCTTAAATAGCAGGGGGTTACATTAGCTACCTTCCAATCTGCAGGATCCATTGTAGAATCGATACAATTTGGAAGATAACAACCAATGCATCTACTCTTAGCTTACATCCTAGGGTTTTGAAAGAGCTGACTATCAGGTCCAGGGGATTTATCGGCTTTCATTCCCATTCATTTCTTCGGTACTATTTTTTTGACTAATACTAATTTCTGTCAGTTCCTCATTCTCGTTAAAACCTTGGTTCTCCACTATTTCCAGGAGGTTTTTGTGTCTTCTTCCATGAAGACAGACACAAAGTATTTGTTTAATTTCTCTGCCATTTCCTTATTCCCCATTATAATTTCTCCTGTCTCAGCCTGTAAGGGGCCACATTTTCTTTAGCAAATCTTTTCCTTTTTATATACCTATAGAAGCTTTACAGACTGTTTTTCAATCCCTCGCTAGTTTACTCTCATATTCTATTTTCCCTTTCTTTATCAATTTTTTGGTCCTCCTTTGCTGTACCAAGCTTTGTCTTCTCCTTCTTCTTAGGCAGTCCCCCTGAGTCGAGGATGACTTGCTTCCGCACTAACAATGAGTTCTCAGGTGACTGATGAGTCTGATGCAGGACCACAGCCTTGCTTGACCCCAGTCCAAAGGTGAATTGGGTTTGTGGTGGATCCATTGTTCAGGATCACGGCTTGTACGTCTTCGTGAAGCAGGCGAAGGCAAAGTAGGTGACAAACTTTTGAGGGCAGCCGAATTTGAGGAGGATGCTCCATGATCCCTCTGCTAAGGGAAACAGGTCCTTCCTGTCCACTCTATCTTGGCCTCATAATTTTACACAACTCAATTTTTCAGCTGGAAAGAAGCACAATTTGCTCGAAATCGGCCAAACCAACGCAAAAACTCAAGGAATTTCAAGCACAAGTTACGTACAACACGAATCGAGTTTCTGCGCTCTTTTCCACTGGTATAAAAGACATTGCGCCTGAAGCCAGTCCTGCCCACGCACCCAGATCAAATTAATCAGCATGGCAAGTTTCCGCTAATTGCAGCCCCTCGAGCAGGCTCTCATGTACTGCAGACTGAGGATGAATTCAGCTTGTTCAGTGCACTGCTGCCCTCTTTCAGTAGGAAGGTGGTACGACAGTAAACATTTCTTTGGTTTGAAAAAGGTGCATTTTAAACAGAGTGAATTGAAACCTGCACAGACACTTATCGACAGTCCCAAATAACGTGCACTGTAAATGATACAGATTCGCCCTGAAACTGCGGACACACGCAGATTACAACATACTGATTGCCTTCAATGTACCGAGGCCTTTTGCACCTTAAAACACGGTACAAGCCAGAAGATGCACACACCTAACCTTGCACTAAACGAGGAGACGCACACTCCCGACCTCACGTGGTACGGTTATCCGCCTTTAGCGAGTGTCGTTAGGAGCAGGTTCCACTGTACAGTTACTGTACATGGCATCGGTTTAGTTATATCTGCTTCCAAACACCAGCTCTTAATATTGTTGCAGCTGATCGTAATCTCAGCTGGTTCTTCAAGATTGGGATAATTTTTATACTACGTTAAATGACCATTTTCAAAATAAGGATACCTGCAATAAAAGGGACATCTGATGCCAGTCCCTTCGGTGCCTGTAATTTACAGGTTTCACTGTGTATATCAATACAGGTGTATCAATTGCTAAAACACTGATTTAACTGTCCCATTAGCGAGCAGGATTACCCTCGAATAATTTAGTGCACAGAATATTCGCACATATACATGTATTATCGGCAACTCAGAAAAGGGTACTCCGTCCCTCTCTCCCAATTTATGTTGTGCCTGTCGCTCATTCCTGTCCCTACACACGTCACCATGCAATAGATGTCACTGAGGTGAAGAAGTTCCCGATACTTGTGCTGAATTGCCCCGAGCTCTGCGGATCGCTGTCTCGTTGAGTCATCCACACTGCTCTCCCATTCTCTGTGTTTCTAGTGATACCGGTCACTAAGTGTCTACTTTGCTCTGTATCCTACTTTATAGTCCTGCTGACTGTGGTTCTGGAGACGAACTGGTTTGAAATGGAATTTTTAGCAGAGGGTAGGCCAGAGTGTTCGCAGAGTGAGGCGAAGGGGAGCATTTTAAACATAAATACAATCTACAGGTTTTAAATGCGCATCAAACTATATTAAGGTTAGACCCATTGATCGAGTGTATGTTACAGGATGAGGAAGTAATCGAGGCATTGTTTGGCCTGGGCCGGTGTTCTACGGTTCTGTTCAGTGGAGGGAGTAGATCACGGAATGTATTCCTTACACAGATCTCCCACTACCCCCCGTACCAGAGTTATTTTTGGGTATTCATTTTTTTTTCAGACTGATTAGTTTTTTTCTCGCTCGCTTTTTTCATGCTCTCTCCTTTTCTTTCCCTCCCTTTCTGGCATTTTCCGCAGTGTCAACTGTGGCTCAGTGGGTAGCACTCTCGCCTGAGTCTGTAGGTTGTGGGTTCAAGTCCCACTCCAGAGACTGGAGTACAAAATAATCTAGGCTGACACTCCAGTGCAGTCGGAGGGGCAGTACTGAGGGAGTGTCAGAGGGGCTGTACTGAGGGAGTGTTGAACTGTCGGAGAGGCAGTACTGAGGGGGTGCCGCACTGTCGGAGGGGTAGTACTGAGGGAGTGCGGCACTGTCGGAGGGGCAGCACTGATGAAGCGCCGCGCTATCGGAGGATCAGTACTGAGGGAGCACCGCACTGTTGGAGATGCTGTCATTCAGATAAGAGATTAAACTGAGACCCGTCTGCTCTCTTAAGTGGACGTAAAAGATCCCATGGCACTATTTCGAAGAAGAGCAGGGGAGTTATCGCCAGTGTCCTGGCCAATATTTATCCCTTTATCAACATAACAAAAAAAAACGATTATCTGGTCATAATCACATTGCTGTTTGTGGGAGCTTGCTGTGCACAAGTTGGCTGCCACATTTTCAACATTACAACAATGCCGACACTCCAAAAGTCATTCATTGGCTGTAAAGCACTTTGAGACGTCCAGTGGTCGTGAAAGGCGCTATATAAATCCAAGTCTTGCTTTATTTTTTATTTTTAAAATTAAGCTATTTTATTTCTATGCAAATAGAAATGAAACTTCTTAAATATTTCTAATTATAAAATATTTCATTTACTAAGAAACTGACCAGTATACACCAATGAACACGTAAATGGTTCTGTCTAGTTTTTTGAAGTCATTTTCAGTTATTTAAAATCAGGTTACTCACAGGAGGACTAGGCACTTAATAAAAGTGCTGATTTTTGTGAGAAACCCATTTTCAGCTGTATTAATAAAATTGCACCGGGTTTAAATACACTATTCAAAGATACATCAAGGAATAATTTTTAATGAAAGTGGAAAAAAAATAAACAATTCAGCTCAAAACACGGCCCAATTTTGCTGGTTCATGGAAGATTTGACGTTTGTGATTATGCAAATGAGTTTGAGCAGAAACTTGAACCGTGATATCCAGCACAATTTTTAACACAATTTGCGCCAGGATAGCCGATTGCGTTCAAAGCAGAAACTCTTCCCCTCATTCCCCCCTTTAATACCTGGACTGAGGTACAACCCGCGATGCTGTCAGCCTTTCTACTGCTATGTAGTTGAATTAATTAAGTATCTACCTGCAACCATTTTCAGTTTATTCTTAATCTTCCATCCGAAAGATGTTGATATTGTTAAACATAATTGTTTTGACTTTGCAGAAAACATTTTGAACGCTAACTTCTTGTGGAAGTAATGTCATTTCAAAGCACTGTATAGTTTACAAGATCTGTTTATATTCCTTATTCAGGTGAACCTTTCAGCACTAATGCAAATGACACCAGTGGTGCTGAGGAGCTGTTGCTCGATCAAGAACCAGAAAAGAAGAGGAGTACCGGAAAAGGTATTTTTTTTAATTCATTCACGGGACGTGAGTGTCACCGGCAAGGCCAGTATTTCTTGGCCATCCCTAATTTCCCTCAAGATGAGCCACCTTCTTGACAACTGAGTAGCTTGCTCAGCCATTTCAGAGGGCAGGTAAGAGTCAACCACATTGCTGTGGGTCTGAAGTCACCTATATAAGCCAGACCAGGTAAGGACAGGAGATTTCCTCCCCTAAAGGATATTAGTGAACCAGTTAGGTTTTTACAACAATCTGGTAGATTCATGGTCCCCATTACTGATACTGGTTTATACGAATATAAGAATTTGGAGCAGCAGTAGGCCATTCGGCCCCTCGAGCCATTCAATAAGATCATGGCTGATCATCTACCTCAACTCCACTTTCCTGCACTGTCCCCATTTCCCTTGATTCCCTTCATATCCAAAAATCTATCGATCTCTGTCTTGAATATACTCAACGACTGAGCCTCCACAGCCCTCTGGGGCAGAGAATTCCAGAGATTCACAACCCTCTGAGTGAAGACGTTTCTCCTCATCTCAGTCCGAAACGGCCGAACCCTTATTTTGAGACTGTGACCCCTGGTTCTACATTCCCCCAGCCCGGGGGGAAACACCCTCCCTGCATCTACCCTGTCTAGCCCTGTAAGAATGTTGTATGTTTCAATGAGATCACCTCTCATTCTTCTAAACTCGAGAGAATATCGGCCCATTCTACTCAATATCTCCTCATAGGACAGCCCCCCCATCCCAGGAATCAGTCTGGTGAACCTTCGTTGCACTCCCTCTATGGCATGTATATCCTTCCTTAGGTAAGGAGACCAAAACTGTGCACAATACTCCAGGTGTGGTCTCACCAGGGCCCTGTATAATTTCAGTGAGACATCTTTACTCTTTTACTCAAATCCTCTTGGAATAAAGGCCAACATACCATTTGTTTTCTTAATCACTTGCTGTACCTGCATGTTAACGTTCAGTGATTGGTGTACAAGGACACCCAGGTCCCTCTGAACACCAACATTTCCCAATCTCTCACCATTAAAAAAATACTCTGCTTTTCTATTTTTTCTACCGAAGTGGATAGCTTCACATTTCTCCACGTTATATTCCATTTGCCATGTTCTTTCCCACTCACTTGCCTCATTACCCTTGAAGCCTCTTTGCATCCTCCTCACAACTTACATTCCCACCGAGCTTTGTATCATCAGAAACTTGGATATATTACATTTAGTCCCCTCAACCAAATCATTGATATAGATTGTGAATAGCCGGGGCCCAGCACCGATCCCTGCGGCATCCCACTAGTTACAGCCTGCCAAGCCGAAAATAACCTGTTTATTCCTACTCTCTATTTTCTTTGCATTAACCAATTCTCAATCCACACTGGTATATTATCTCCAATCCCATGAGCCCTGATTTTGTTTAATAACCTCTTGTGTGGCACATTATTGAATGCCTTCTGAAAATCCAAATACACCACATCCACTGGTTCCCCCTGATCTATTCTATTAGTTACAACCTCAGAAAGTACTAACAGATTTGTCAAACATGATTTCCCTTTCATAAATCCATCTTGTGACTCTACCCAATCTTATTATTATTATTTTCTAAGTGCCATGTTACCATGTTCTTAATAATAGATTATAGCATGTTCCCTATTACTGATGTCAGACTAACGGGTCTGTAGTTCCCTGTGTTCTCTCTCCCTCCTTTCTTAAATAGCGGTGGGTTACATTAGCTACCTTCCAATCTGCGGGAACCATTGTAGAATCTATACAATTTTGGAAGATGACAACCAATGCATCCGCTCTTAGCTTACGTCGTAGGGTTTTGAAAGAGCTGACTATCAGGTCCAGGGGATTTATCACCTTTCAGTCCCACTAATTTCTTCTGTAATTTTTTTTTGACAAATACTAATTTCTGTCAGTTCCTCATTCTCGCTACAACCTTGGTTCTCCACTATTTCCAGGAGGTTTTTTGTGTCTTCTTCCATGAAGACAGACACAAAGTATTTGTTTAATTTCTCTGCCATTTCCTTATTCCCCATTATAATTTCTCCTGTCTCAGCCTGTAAGGAGCCCACATTTTCTTTAGCTAATCTTTTCCTTTTTACATACCTATAGAAGCAGTTACAGTCCGTTTTTAAATCTCTCGCTAGTTTACCCTCATATTCTATTTTCCCTTTATCAATTTATTGGTCCACCTTTACTGAATTCTAAAATCCTCCCAATCCTCAGGCTTACTGCTCTTTTTGGTAACATTATAAGCCTCTTCCTTTGATCTAATACTATCTTTAACTTCTCTTGTTAGCCGTGGTTGGCCCACTTTTGCTGTGGGGTTTTTGTGCCTTAGGGGAATGTATGTTTGTTGTAAATTATGTATTCATTCTTTAAATGCCAGTCATTGCTTGTCTACCATCAGACCTTTTAATGTAGTTTCCCAATCTACCTTAGCCAACTCTCCCCTCATACCTACGTAGTTTGCTTGGTTTAGATTTAAGACATAGTTTTAGATTTAACTAAATCATTTTCAAACTGAATATAAAATTCTGTCATATTATGGTCATTCTTCACTAAAAGCCCCTTTAGAAACATAGAAATTTACAGCGCAGAAGGAGGCCATTTCGACCCATCATGTTCTCACCGGCCGACAAAGAGCCGCTCGGCCCTCGGTCAGCAGCTCTAAAGGTTACATATAAACCTGTGAACAATGACGGAAAGGCAAAGAGCATCCAGCCCAACCAGTCTGCCACACCCCTTATACTGAAACATTCTACACTCCACCCCAACCGAAGCCATGTGATCTCCTGGGAGAGGCAAAAACCAGATAAAAACCCAGGCCAACTGAGGGAGACAAAATCTGAGAAACTTCCTCTCTGACCCATCCAGGTGATCGAAACTAGTCCAAGAGATCAGTCCTGCAGGTTATGGCACTTTAAATGCCCATATCGATTGGTCAAATCAAATCGCACGGGGTAGCCTTGAGGAGGAATTCATAGAATGCATACGGGATTACATAAGAACATAACATAAGAACATAAGAATTAGGAACAGGAGTAGGCCATCTAGCCCCTCGAGCCTGCTCCGCCATTCAACAAGATCATGGCTGATCTGGCCGTGGACTCAGCTCCACTTACCCGCCCGCTCCCCATAACCCTTAATTCCCTTATTGGTTAAAAATCTATCTATCTGTTTGTTTCTTAGAACAGTATGTTACAGGACCTACAAGGGAGCAAGCTATCTTAGATCTGGTCCTGTGTAATGAGCAGGAATACTAAACGATCTCCTCGTAAAAGATCCTCTCGGAATGAGTGATCACAGTATGGTTGAATTTGTAATACAGATTGAGGGTGAGGAAGTAGTGTCTCAAACGAGCATACTATGCTTAAACAAAGGGGACTACAGTGGGATGAGGGCAGAATTGGCTAAAGTAGACTGGGAACACAGACTAAACGGTGGCACAATTAAGGAACAGTGGAGGACTTTTAAGGAGCTCTTTCATAGTGCTCAACAAAAATATATTCCAGTGAAAAAGAAGGGCGGTAAGAGAAGGGATAACCAGCCATGGATAACTAAGGAAATAAAGGAGAGTATCAAATTAAAAACCAATGCGTATAAGGTGGCCAAGGTTAGTGGAAACTAGAAGATTGGGAAAATTTTAAACGACAGCAAAGAATGACGAAAAAAGCAATAAAGAAAGGAAAGATGACTTCCGAAAGTAAACTTGTGCAAAACACAAAAACAGATAGTAAAAGCTTTTACCGATATATAAAACGGAAAAGAGTGACTAAAGTAAATGTTGGTCCCTTAGAAGATGAAAAGGGGGATTTAATAATGGGAAATGTGGAAATGGCTGAGACCTTAAACAATTATTTTGCTTCGGTCTTCACAGTGGAAGACACAAAAACCATGCCAAAAATTGCTGGTCACGGGAATGTGGGAAGGGAGGACCTTGAGACAATCACTATCACTACGGGGGTAGTGCTGGACAGGCTAATGGATCTCAAGGTAGACAAGTCCCCTGGTCCTGATGAAATGCATCCCAGGATATTAAAAGAGATGGCGGAAGTTATAGCAGATGCATTCGTTATAATCTACCAAAATTCTCTGGACTCTGGGGAGATACCATCAGATTGGAAAGCAGCTAATGTAATGCCTCTGTTTAAAAAAGGGGGCAGACAAAAGGCAGGTAACTATAGGCTGGTTAGTTTAACATCTGTAGTGGGAAAAATGCTTGAAGCTATCATTAAGGAAGAAATAGCAGGACATCTAGATAGGAATAGTGCAATCAAGCAGACGCAGCATGGATTCATGAAGGGGAAATCACGTTTAACTAATTTACTGGAATTCTTTGAGGATATAACGAGCATGGTGGATAGAGGTGTACCGATGGATGTGGTGTATTTAGATTTCCAAAAGGCATTTGATAAGGTGCCACACAAAAGGTTACTGCAGAAGATAAAGGTACGCGGAGTCAGAGGAAATGTATTAGCATGGATAGAGAATTGGCTGGCTAACAGAAAGCAGCGAGTCGGGATAAATGGGTCCTTTTTGGGTTGTAAATCGTTGGTTAGTGGTGTGCCACAGGGATCGGTGCTGGGACCACAACTGTTAACAATATACATCGATGACCTGGAAGAGGGGACAGAGTGTAGTGCATCAAAATTTGCAGATGACACAAAGATTAGTGGGAAAGCGGGTTGTGTAGAGGACACAGAAAGGCTGCAAAGAGATTTAGATAGGTTAAGCGAATGGGCTATGGTATGGCAGATGGAATACAATGTCGGAAAATGTGAGGTCATCCACCTTGGAAAAAAAAACAGTAAAAGGGAATATTATTTGAATGGGGAGAAATTACAACATGCTGCGGTGCAGAGGGACCTGGGGGTCCTTGTGCATGAATCCCAAAAAGTTAGTTTGAAGGTGCAGCAGGTAATCAGGAAGGCGAATGGAATGTTGGCCTTCATTGCGAGAGGGATGGAGTACAAAAGCAGGGAAGTCCTGCTGCAACTGTACAGGGTATTGGTGAAGCCGTACCTGGAGTACTGCGTGCAGTTTTGGTCACCTTACTTAAGGAAGGATATACTAGCTTTGGAGGGATTACAGAGACGATTCACTAGGCTGATTCCGGAGATGAGGGGGTTATCTTATGATGATAGATTGAGTAGACTGGGTCTTTACTCGTTGGAGTTCCGAAGGATGAGGGGTGATCTGATAGAAACATTTAAAATAATGAAAGGGATAGACAAGATAGAGGCAGAGAGGTTGTTTCCATTGGTCGGGGAGACTAGAACTAGGGGGCACAGCCTCAAAATATGGGGGAGCCAATTTAAGACCGAGTTGAGAAGGGAATTTCTTCTCCCAGAGGGTTGTGAATCTGTGGAATTCTCTGCCCAGGGAAGCAGTTGAGGCTAACTCATTGAATGTATTCAAATCACAGATAGATAGATTTTTAACCAATAAGGGAATGGGGAGCGGGCGGGTAAGTGGAGCTGAGTCCACGGCCAGGTCAGTAATGATCTTGTTGAGTGGCGGAGCAGGCTCGAGGGGCTAGATGGCCTACTCCTGTTCCTAATTCTTATGTTATGTTCATCCAACCATCTCTTAAAAGTGGTGAGGGTTTCTGCATCCACCACTCTTCCAGGCAACGAGTTCTAAATCCCCACAACCCTCTGCGTAAAGAAGCCCCCCCCCCAACAAATCCTCTCTAAATCTTCCACCAACCACCTTAAAACTATGTCCTCTCGTTATAGACCCCTTTCACCAATGGAAGTAGGACGTTACGATCCACTTTGTCCAGGCCTCTCAATATTTTGTACACCTCGATGAGGTCTCCTCGCAACCTCCTCTGTTCCAATGAGAACAAACCCAGCCTATCCAATCTGTCCTCATAACTAAGATTCTCCATTCCAGGCAGCATCCTAGTAAATCTCCTCTGCATCCTCTCTAGTGCAATTACGTCCTTCCTATAATATGGCGACCAGACCTGCACGCTGTAGTGTCCTCACACCTTACTATAGAATCACACGAGGCATGTACTGCAGACAAGGTCACTACGTGACCTGCACCTTTATTCCCAGGACCAAGAAGTGATGACCCTGCGTGGGACCTCCCTTTATATACCTGGATGCACAGGTGAGGAGTGTCTCCCACAAGTTCACCCCCTGTGGTCAAGGTGTGCATTTTTTTGGGTATATACAGTATGCAGCGTTGTTACATGAAGGTTACAGTTACATGAAGGGTACAGTTGCATGAAGGTTACATACATGACATCACCTCCTCCCTCACATCTTATTGGGTCAAAGATTAAGTCTTTCAGGCGGTCGACGCTCTCTCGTGGAGCGCCGCAGTTGTGGCTCTGGTGGCTGAGCCGTGGCATGCGTCTCTATAGCCTGAGGTGATTCCGGCCTGTCCGGACTGGCCGCAGGGACTGTGCATGCTGGTGAATGTCCTTGTTGCTTGTTCACTGGCAGTGGTGTGGGTGACATCTCATGATCTTCCTCAGGTTCCTCAGTGTCCATGCTGAACCTTTTCTTTACTTGGTCCAGATGTTTGCGGCATATCTGCCCATTGTTAAGTCTGACCACTATGACCCTATTCCCCTCTTTGCCAATTACAGTACACTCAAGCCAGTTGGGTCCCAGGGCATGATTGAGAACGAATACAGGATCATCGATTTCTATACATCTCCCCACTGAGTTGCTATCATGGCACTCTATTTGAGACTGACGCTTGCCCTCAACAATGTCTGACAGGGCTGGATGAATGAGGGACAGCCGCGTTTTAAGCGTGCGTTTCATGAGTAGTTCCGTGGGCGGGACCCCCGTGAGCGAGTGCGGGCGGGACCTATAGGCCAGCAGGAGGCGCGATAGGCGGCATTGAAGGGAGGGTCCTTGAATCCGGAGCATGCCCTGTTTTATGATTTGAACCACATGTTCCGCCTGGCTATTGGAGGCCGGCTTGAACGGTGCTGTCCTGACGTGTTTGATACCATTACCCGACATAAACTCCTGGAATTCATAGCTAGTGAAACCCGGGCCATTGTCGCTAACCAGGATGTCCGGAAAGCCGTGGGTCGCAAAGACCGTACACAGACTCTGCACGGTGGTGGATGTCGTGCACAAATTCAATATGATGCACTCGATCCATTTCGAGTATGCATCGACAACAATCAGGAACATTTTTCCCATGAATGGACCCGCATAGTCAACGTGAATACGTTACCATGGCCTGGTGGGCCAGGGCCACGGACTGAGTGGGGCCTCCCTGGGGGCATTGCCCAGCTGGGCACACGTCGTGCACCTGTGAACCCAGTGTTCCAGGTCTGAGTCAATTCCCGGCCACCATACATGTGACCGGGCAATGGCCTTCATTAGCACGATGCCTGGGTGCTCACTGTGGAGTTCCCTGATGAATGCTTCCCTTCCTTTCTGGGGCATGACTACCCGGCTGCCCCGTAGCAGGCAGTCGGCTTGAATGCAGAGCTCGTCCATCCGTCTGTGAAACGGTCTGACCTCCTCGGGGCATGGTCCGTGTGCAAACGCCCAATCCCCAGTCAGGACACATTTCTTTATCAGGGATAGGAGGGGGTCTCTGTTGGTCCAGATTTTGATCTGGCGGGCTGTGATGGGGGAGCCTGCGGTGTCAAAAGCCTCAACGGCCATGACCATCTCGGCGCTCTGCTCCAACGCTCCCTCAGTGGTGGCCAGTGGGAGCCTGCTGAGCACGTCAGCGCAATTTTCGGTGCCGGGCCGGTGCCGGATGATGTAATCATATGCAGCCAGCGTGAGGGCCCATCGCTATATGCGAGCTGACGCATTGGCATTGACAGCCTTGCTGTCGGACAACAGGGATGTTAACGGCTTGTGGTCCGTTTCTAACTTTCTGCCGAAAAGGTACTGGTACATCTTTTTTACCCCATAGATGCATGCGAGTGCTTCCTTTTCAACCATCCGATATCCCCGTTCTGCTTGCGAGAGCAACCTGGAGGCATAAGCCACTGGTTGAAGTTGGCCTTCATCATTACTCTGCTGCAACAAGCACCCAACCCCATAGGATGATGCATCACACATTAAAACCAGTTTCTTACAGGAGTTGTACAAGGTCAACAGCTTATTAGAACAAAGTAGGTTCCGTGCCCGATTGAAAGCCCGTTCTTGACAGTCCCCACAAAATCATTCGCAATCTTTACGCAGGAGTACGTGTAATGGCTCCAACAATGGTCTTAAGTTCGGCAGAAAGTTTTGAAGCAGTTCAAGAGTCCTGGAATGACCGCAACTCCGATGTGTTGCCGGGCCTGGGCGCACAATGGATCGCCTCTGTTTTAGATTCGGTAGGCCGGATCCCATCTGCGGCAACCCTCCTGCCCAAAAACTCGACCTCTGGGGCAAAAAACACACACTTGGACTTCTTTAGTCGCAGGCCTACCCGGTCCAGCCGGCATAGCACCTCCTCCAGGTTGTGGAGGTGTTCCTCGGTGTCTCGACCCGTGATTAGGATGCCGTCTTGGAATACGATTGTTCCAGGAATGGATTTAAGCAAACTTTCCATGTTCCTCTGGAAGATAGCGGCCGTTGAACGAATGCCAAACGGACATCTGTTGTAGACAAACAGCCCCTTGTGCGTAGTGATGGTGGTCAGTAGCTTGGATTCTTCAGCCAGTTCCTGGGTCATGACGGCTGAAGTGAGGTCCAACTTGGTGAACAGCTTGCCACCTGCCAGCGTGGCAAAAAGGTCCTCCACTCTCAGAAGCGGGTATTGGTCCTGTAGTGACACTCGGTTGATGGTGGCCTTGTAGTCGCCACAAATCCTGACCGAGCCATCCGCTTTAAGGACAGGAACGATGGGGCTTGCCCAGTCACTGAATTCAACAGGCGAAATTATGCCCTCTCTTAGCAGCCTGTCCAACTCACTCTCAATTTTCTCACGCATCACATACGGCACAGCTCTGGCTTTGTGGTGCACTGGTCTGGCGTCCGGGGTGATGCGTATCACTACTTTGGTACCTTTGAAAGTCCCAACACCTGGTTGAAAAAGTGACTCAAATTTCTGTAGGACCTGTGAGCATGAACTTCACTCCACAGATGAAATGGCGTGCACATCCCCCCATTTCCAGTTCATCTCGGCTAGCCAGCTCCTCCCCAAGACGCGGGACCATTCCCCAGGACAATCCAGAGTGGCAGCCGGTTTTCCGATCCATTGTGCGTGACCACCAAGTTTGCACTGCCTAGCACTGGGATGATCTCTCTGGTGTACGTCCGTAACTACGTGTCAAATGCGTTCCAGTTTGGGCCTGCTAGCTTTGAGTGGCCATAGTTTTTTAAATTGTTGGGCACTCATAAGTGACTGCCTGGCTTCTGTGTCCAGCTCCATGCGTACCGGGATGCCATTTAATAAGACTTTCATCATCATGGGTGGCATTTTGGAATATGAGCTGTGGATGTCTGCCACATGAACCCGCTGAACTTCAGCGTCAATAACTTTGTCCCAAGCATCACCCTGCCTTGCAGACCCCTCGTCTGGTTCCTCTGCCTCGTAAACTAGCCTTGCTATGGGCTTTCTGCACATTCTGACGGAATGTCCACTAAAGTTACAGTTTCTACAGATAAATTGTTGAAACTTACAGGTTTTTGCAGCATGTCTGCCCCCGCACCTCCAGCATGAGCTGAGATTGTTGTGAACAAAAGAACTGTTAACAGGCATTCCTCTCTGATTGTCTCTTTGATTACTCCTGAGCACTCTGTTAGTGGGTGTCAATGGTGCCATCACGGGACGCATTGTCCCTTGTGATGGTGTGAATTGCCGATTCCCCTGCCATTGTCTCTGTTACCTGCCCACCCTAGAGGCTGTTGCTGCTTGTGTGGTGTCGAATTGCCCTTGCCTGCCTGCGGGGTTCTGAGTCGCGTTTACAATGTTAACTCCCTGGTCCATCGCCACGTTGGAACCAGAGCTGCGCGCGTAAATTATCTTGGTCTCCTCTTCCCCTGCCATGAAGGTCTGAGCTATCAACGCTGCCCTTTCCAAAGTCAAGTTCTTGGTCTCAATTAGCTTCCTGAAAATCCCGTCATGACCAATGCCCCCAATGAAGAAATCCCTTAACATCTCCCCCCTGCAGGCGTCTGTGAACTTACAGAGGCTGGTGAAGTGCCGAAGGTCCGAAACGAAGTCCGATATGCTCTGCCCTTCCCGACGCCAGTGTGTATAGAACCGGTGCCGGGCCATGTGTATACTGCTCGCCGGTTTGAGGTGTTCACTGATCAGTGTGCTGAGCTCTTCAAAGGACTTCTCAGGTGCGAGCAGGTCTTTCATCAGCGCATATTCTTGAGTCCACAGCTGGTCAGTAGATGCGCCCTCCGCTTGTCAGCCGCATCCTCTCCCAGCCAGTCCTTCGTGACAAAGCTCTGCTGGAGCCTCTCAATGAAATCGTCCCAGTCCTCACCAACACAGTACTGTTCCTCTGTGCTACCGGTGGCCATCCTCGTGGGTCGTTGATTCCCGTTTCTCGTCGCCAAATGTAGTGTCCTTACACCTTACTATAGAATCACACGAGGCATGTAGTGCAGACAAAGTCACTACGTTACCTGCACCTTTATTCCCAGGACCAAGAAGTGATGACCCTGCGTGGGACCTCCCTTTATATACCTGGATGCACAGGTGACAAGTGTCTCCCACAAGTTCACCCCCTGTGGTCAAGGTGTGCATTTCTTGGGTGTATACAGTATGCAGTGTTGTTACATGAAGGTTAGTTACATGAAGGTTACAGTTGCATGAAGGTTACATACATGACACACGCAGTGCTCCAAGCTGCGCCTAACCAAAGTATTATACAATTTAAGCATAACCTCCCTGCTCTTATATTCTATGCCTCGGCCAATAAAGGCAAGCATTCCGTATGCCTTCTAAACCACCTTATCCATCTGGCCTGCTGGACAAGCACTCCAAGGTCCCTTTGTTCATCTACGCTATTAAGTGGCCTACCGCCTAGTGTGTATACCCTTTCCTTATTAGCCCTCCCAAAGTGCATCACCTCACACTTCTCTGAATTAAATTCCATTTGCCACTGCTCTGCCCACCTGACCAGTAGATTGATATCCTCTTGCAGCCCATGACTTTCCTCTTCATTATCAACCACACAGCCAATTTTAGTGTCGTCTGCAAACTTCTTAATCGTACTCCCTATATTCAAATCGTTGACATATACCACAAAAAGCAAGGGACCCAGTACTGAGCCCTGTGGAATCCCACTGGAAACATCCTTCCAGTCACAAAAACATCCATCAACCATTACCCTTTGCTTCCTACCTCCAAGCTAATTTTAGATTCAACTTGACACTTTGCCCTGCATCCCATGGGCTTTAACCTTCATGACCAGTTTACCATGTGGGTCCTTATCAAAAGCCTTGCTAAATTCCATATATACAACATCGATCCTCTTGGTTACCTCCTCAAAAAATTCAATCAGGTTAGTCAAATACGATCTTCACTTAACAAATCCGTACTGATTGTCCCTAATTAATCCTTGCCTTTCCAAATGCAGATTTATCCTGTCTGTCAGGATTTTTTCCAATAATTTTCCTACCACTGACGTTAGGCTGACAGACCTGTAATTACTTGGCCTATCCCTTTCTTCCTTCTTAAACAAGGGTACTAAATTAGCAGTCCTCCAATCCTCCGGCACCATGCCCAGATCCAAAGAGGACTGGAAAATGGTGGTCAAGGCCTCTGCTATTTCCTCTTTTACTTCGCTCAACAGCCTGGGATGCATTTCATCTGGGACTGGGGACTTATCTACATTCAAAGCTGCTAAACCCCTTAATACTTCCTCTTTCTATATTTATTTCATCCAGAATATCACACTCCTCTTTGATAGCAGTATCTGCATTGCCCCTTTCCTTTGTGAAAACAGATGCAAAATATTCGTTAAGAACCCTCCCAACATCTTCCGCCTCCACACAAAGATTACCCTAATAGGCCCTACCCTTTCTTTAGTTACCCTCTTACTCTTAATATATTTATAGAACTATTGCATTCCTAACACAGATGAGACTGCACACAGGGAGGTTAAAGTAACAGTGACCTCAGTCTTTAATAAGACGCTCCAGAGTGAGGAACAGGCTGTAGGGGCCGGCTTATATACAGTGCTCCCAAGGGATCCCTTGGGACTTCAGGGGATGAGCTCCCTGGTGGCAGAACATGGGAGTGCATGCTTTACAGATACACAACATCACTCTCCCACCCAAAGTCAAAGTGAAAACTATTTACAAGGTGAGGGGGTCGGGAGCCTTTCTTTCCCTGGTGGACCGTCTCAGTACAAATGTCTGTTCTGGTGTGTTGGCTGTGTCCTCGCTGGGCTGGCATGTTGTTGGCCCTGCAGGGCTGCTGGGTGAGCCTGGCCTTGCTGGGCTGTTGGGCGTGATGGGTTCGATTTTCTGGTCTGACGTGGTGTCGTTGATCCTTTGGGTGTGTGTTGTAGGCTCGAAAAAGGTGGTGTCTGCTGTGGGTTGTTCAGGGCAGTCTGTGAACCGCAGCCTCGTTTGGTCCAGGTGCTTTCTGCAAATTTGTCCATTGTCTAGTTTGACTACAAACACCCTATTCCCTTCTTTAGCTATTACCGTGCCCGTGATCCACTTGGGACCATGTCCATAGTTTAGCACATACACAGGGTCATTCAGATTAATTTCCCGTGACACAGTGGCGCGACCATCGTTTACATTTTGTTGCTGCCGCCTGCTCTCTACCTGATCATGCAGGTTGGGGTGAACCAGCGAGAGTCTGGTTTTAAGTGTCCTTTTCATGAGTAGCTCAGCCAGGGGCACCCCTGTGAGCGAGTGGGGTCTCGTGCGGTAGCTGAGCAGTACTCAGGACAGGCGGGTTTGGAGTGAGCCTTCTGTGACTCGTTTAAGGCTCTGTTTGATGGTTTGTACTGCCCGCTCTGCCTGCCCATTGGAGGCTGGTTTAAACGGGGCCGAGGTGACATGTTTGATCCCATTGCGGGTCATGAATTCTTTAAATTCGGCACTGGTGAAACATGGCCCGTTGTCACTGACCAGTATGTCAGGCAGGCCGTGGGTGGTAAACATGGCCCTCAGACTTTCAATGGTGGCGGTGGCGGTGCTTCCCAACATTATTTCACATTCAATCCATTTTGAAAAAGCATCCACCACCACCAGGAACATTTTACCGAGAAGCGGGCCCACATAGTCGACATGGATCCTCGACCATGGTCTGGAGGGCCAGGACCACAATCTTAGTGGTGCCTCTCTGGGCGCGTTGCTCAACTGAGCACATACGCTGCATTGCCATACACAGGACTCTAAGTCAGAGTCGCTACCGGGCCACCACACATGGGATCTGGCTATCGCTTTCATTATTACTATACCCGGGTGTGTGCTGTGGAGATCCGAGATGAATGTCTCCCTGCCCTTTTTTGGTAGCACTACGCGGTTACCCTACAACAGGCAGTCTGCCTGAATGGACAGCTCGTCCTTTCGCCGCTGGAATGGCTTGATTGGCTCTTGCATTTCAACGGGGATGCTGGCCCAGCTCTTTCTCAATTATGCTGTCGGCCCTCTCGGCCTTAGACAAGCTCCTGGAAGCATAGGCAACAGGTTGCAACTTCCTCACAACGTTAGCTTGTTGTAATACACACCCGACTCCGTACGACGACACATCACATGCTAGCACAAGTCTTTTACACGGGTTATACAATACAAGCAGCTTGTTGGAGAATAAAATGTTTCTGGCTTTCTCAAAAGCAATTACTTGTTTTTTTCCCCATACCCAGTTCTCACCTTTGCGCAATAACACATGTAGGGGCTCTAAAAGAGTGCTTAACCCCGGTAGGAAGTTACCAAAATAGTTGAGGAGTCCCAGGAACGACTGCAGCTCCATGACGTTCTGTGGCCTGGGCGTGTTCCTGATAGCCTCTGTCTTGGTGTCTGTGGGCCGAATGCCATCCGCCGTGATCTTTCTCCCCAAAAACTCCACTTCTATTGCCATGAAGACGCATTTTGACCTCTTCAGCCGCAGCCCTGCGTGATCCAGTTGCTGGAGGACCTCCTCCAGGTTTTGTAGGTGCTTGGCCGTGTCACGACCCATGACCAATATGTCGTCCTGAAAGACCACCGTGTGTGGTACCTACTTGAGCAGCCGACCGAATTCCAAACGGGCATCTGTTGTAGATGAACAGTCCCTTGTGCGTGTTGATGCAGGTGAGGTCCTTCGAAGACTCCTCCAGCTCCTGCGTCATGTAGGCCAAAGTCAGGTCGAGCCTGGTGAACGTCTTGCCTCCTGCAAGCGTTGCAAATAGGTCATCTGCCTTAGGTAGCGGGTAGTGGTCCTACAGTGAGAAATGATTAAGTTACTTTATAATCGCCGCAAATCCTGACCGTGCCATCACTTTTGAGTACTGGAACAATCGGGCTGGCCCACTCGCTGAATTCCACTAGGGAGATGATGCCCTCGCATTGCAGCCTGTCCAGCTCGATTTCCACTCTCTCCCTCATCATGTGAGGTACCGCTCGCGCATTGTGGTGAATGGGTCGTGCCTCTGGGACCAAGTGGATCCACACTTTTGCCCCGAAAAAGTTTCCAATGCCTGGCTCAAAAAGGAAAGGAAATTTGTTAAGAACCTGGGTACATGAGGCCTCATCGACATGTGATAGCGCTCGGATATTATCCCACTTCCAGCAGATTTTGCCCAGCCAGCTCCTTCCAAGCAGTGTGGGGCCATCGCCCGGGACAATCCAGAGTGGCAGTCCGTGCACCTTGCCCTCGTAGATGACCTTGACCATGGCGCTGCCCAGGACAGTGATAAGCTCTTTGTGTACATTCTCAGTTTCGTGTGGATGGGGCTCAGGGCTGGTCTGAATGCCTTGTTGCACCACAGTCTCTCAAACATCTTTTTACTCATGATGGATTGGCTAGCACCAGTGTCCAGTTCCATGGCTACGGGTAAGCCATTCAATTTTACGTTTAGCATTATAGGTGGACATTTCGTTGAAAATGTGTGCACCCCGTGTACTTCAGCATCTGCCTCCTCTCTCTGAAGCTCAAAATTGCTTTGATCCCCCATGGACCGATCTTGCTCTGGTGGTTAGCAGGTTTTGCAGAGCTTGCAGCTCGTTTGCAAGCTCGTTGGAGGTGCCCCATTGTTCCACAGCTCTTGCAAACATACCCTTTGAAGCGGCATGAATAGGCTGAATGGAAGCCTCCACAATGCCAACAAGTTATGAATTGCCTTGCATCCATCCTTTGTTGGGGACTCTGAGTCATCTGGGTCACCTGAGGCCTGCTGGCAGTTGCAGACTCGTGGGTTCTGCCCTGTACATTTCCGTTCGTTAACACAGTTCCAGTTAATTTATGAACATTGCTAGCACTCGTGTGCTGAGAGATTTGTTTGGTGTTATCACTGGTGAACAAAAACGCCTGTGCTATCGCAATGGCCTTACTGAGGGTCGGTCGGTGTCTCTACAGTCAAATGTTTTCGTAGGATGGTCTCGTGGCCAATGCCCAGCACAAAAAGTCTCTGAGCATTTGCTCCAGTAGCCATCAAACTCACATTGTCCTGCAAGTCACCTTAGCTCGGCGACGTAGCTCGCCACTTCCTGACCTTCAGATCGCTGGCACGTATAGAACCGATACCTCACTGTCAGCACGCTCTCCCTCGGGTTAAGATGCTCCCAAACCAGTGTGCACAGCTCCTCATACGACTCATCTGTGGGTTTCACCGGAGCCAGAATATTCTTCATGAGGCTGTAGGTCTGTACCCCGCAGCGCTTCCTTCTCCGTCTAGCTCGTTGGCTACAAAGTACTGGTCTAGCTGTTCAACATAGGCTTCCCAGTCCTCACCCTCCGAGAACTTCTCCAGGATGCTGCATCTTTGCATTGGATTCGTATTTTCGTCGCCAGTTATTGTGTTCCTAACACAAATGAGGCTGCACACAGGGAGGTTAAAGTAACAGTGACCTCAGTCTTTAATAAGGCACTCGAGAGTGAGGAACAGGTCTTATGGGCCGGCTTATATACAGTGCTGGGATACCTTGGGAATTCAGGGGATGAGCTCCCTGGTGGCAGAACATGGGAGTGGATGCTTTACAGATACACAACAAGAACATCTTAGGGTTTTCCTTAATTTTACTGGCCAAGAATTTCTCGTGCTCTCTCTTAACATTCCAAATATCCTTTTTAATTTTGCCTCTTAACTTTTTTATCCCTCTAAAGATTCTATAGTATTTAGTTGTTGGTATATGACATAAGCGTCCCTTTTTTCTTAATCGTCCCCTGTAAGTCCCTCGACATCCAGGGGCCTCTAGAATTATTTTTCCCAGTCTTTTTCTTTAAGGGCACATGTTTGGCCTGACCCTTCCGGATCTCCTCCTTGAATGTCTCCCACTGTTCCGACACTGATTTACCCACAAGTAGCTATTTCCAGTCCACTATGACCAAATCACTCCTTAACTTCGCAAAATTAGCTTTTCCCCAATTCGGAACTTTTATTCCAGGCCTATTCTTGTCCTTACCCATAACCAACTTGAATCTGACTGAATTATGGTCACTGGCACCCAAGTGCTCTCCCACTAATACCCCTTCAACTTCCCTAAAACTAAATCCAAGACCGCCCCCTCTCGTGTTGGGCTTCTTACATACTGACTAAAAAAGTTCTCTTGAATGCATTTCAAGAATTCCGCACTCTCTATACCCTTCACACTAAATTTGTCCCAACCAATATTTAGATAGTTAAAATCCCCTACTATTACTACTCTATGGTTTTTGGACTTCACAGCAATTTGCCTACATATTTGCTCCTCTTTCTCCCTCCCACTGTTTGGGGGTCTATAATACACGCCCAGCAGTGTGATCGCCCCTTTTTTATTTTACAATTCGACCCATATGGCCTCATTTGATGATCCCTCTAACATACCATCCCTCCTCACCACTGTAATAGTTTCTTTAATCAGTACCGCAACCCCGCCCCCCCCCACCTTTTTACCCCCCTCTCTATCTTGTTGAAAAATCCTATAGCCAAGAATATTGATCTGCCAAACCTGCCCCTCTTTCAGCCATGTTTTTGTGATGGCTATAATGTCATACTCCCAAGTGTCTACCTGTGCTCTTAGCTCATCCGCCTTATTCTCTATACTCCTTGCATTAAAGTATATACCATTCAGCATAGGAAGACCTCTTTGCTTACTACATACTAAGCCCTGTTTCCTCTGTCTTACAGATTCGCTTTTGAGATTCTTGCTATCCAATTTCTGCTTTACTTCCTTCCCTTTTGAATTCGTTCTCAGGTTCCCATCCCCCTGCCAAGCTAGTTTAAACTCTCCCCAACAGCACGAGCAAAACTCCCTGCGAGGATATTGGTCCCGGTGCTGTTGAGGTGCAACCCGTCCGGTTTGTACAGGTCCTATCTCCCCCAGAAGAGGTCCCAGTGCCTCAAGAATTTAAAGTCCTCCCTCCTACACCAACTTTCTAGCCATGTGTTCATCTCTCTATCCTTTTATTCTTATACTCATTAGTATGTGGCACCAGAAGTAACCCGGAGATTACCACCTTTGAGGTTCTACCCTTTAATTTTCTTCCTAGCTCCCTGAATTCTTCCTGTAGGATCTCATTCCTCACTTTACCTATGACGTTGGTCCCGATATGGACCACGACCTCTAGCTATTTACCTCCCTCCCCCCCACCCCCCAGACAGGATGTCCTGCGTCTGCTCTGTGACATCCTTGACCCTGGCACCAGGGAGGCACAAAACCATTCGGGAGACACGTCTCCGGCCGCAGAAACGCCTGTCTGTTCTTCTAACTATAGAATCCCCTTTCACTAGGGCTCTTTTGTTCTTCATCCCTTCCCCCTGTGCAGCTGGGTTACTACAAGGTTGTTAATTGACCCTTTCGCATTGCACAATACTGGATCTAAAATAGCCTGTTCCCGAGTTGGTTCCTCAACATACTGATCTAGAAAACCATCTTGTATTCATTCCATGAATTTGTCCTCCATACTATTACTGAAAATCTGGTTTGCCCAGTCTATATGTAGATTTAAGTCCCCATAATTACTGTGTCTCTATGCAAGAAGATGGTGGCATTTGGGAAATAAACATAAAATAAAACATACAGTATTAGGAATAAACTTTCTGAATTGAATGTGTTATCAATAGTGAAACGACTATGGTGCATTGGGTCAGAGGCTTCTGTGTTTGAAATGACTGATGTGGGAAAAAGTCTGAAACTGCCTCTGACCAGAATAGACAGGCATTTAATTATTGGGAGAAACTCCGGTTATAAACATTGAGTTATACAATGTAAACTTTGAATCTTTGTGAAAAATGTAATGTCCCCAATTGGGATAGATGTTCGGAGCAGTGACATCATAAAACGTGTGTGTTTACTGTGCATGTTACAAACATCATTTTCATCTTATTTTATAGATAAAGAAAAAAACCTTCAGGAAATGCTTTCCAAGCTGGAACTGCAGAAACACTTCACAGAAAAACTATCTTTAAGCAAAGTTCTTGAAATTGGCCCAGAAACCATGGTCTGTGCAAAGCCTCGAAGTCTGGGAGAAGTTCCTTGGTATTTTCTGAAGAAACTTATGATTCTCAACCTGACGGCCAGAAACATTAAATGCTCAGCAGACACTGCTAAAAGCGAAACATCGGCCGTGGATCAGGCAAACTTCTCCAACCTTTTTGCGATCCAGGGGACAGAAGCTGATGATGTGTGCAATCCTCTGGATGCCATTACCGCAGTTTTCCTTTGTGCAGATAGCTTCCTGCAGCAAGAGATGATGATGAAGATGTCCATGTGTCAGTTTGCTTTGCCTCTCTTGTTACCAGACTACAGTAAGGACAGCTCCATCTTACTGCTGTGGGCCATGCGTTTCATCGTGAAGAAGTGGAGACCCCAATCGCTGGAAGCAAGTAAGGGCTTTAAAGAGGAAACTATGGCAACCACACCGATGCCTGTGATTTCGTTTATCCGTTTGGGTGATTGCAGCACATCTAAATCAAAGGTTCTTAATGAGGTGCTGAGTAACCCACACCATCATCACAATTTCTTTGTCACTCACAGCATGGAATGTGGAGACATCCCTCGTAAAATTTCAGATGGTTTAGTTGAGTTCTGTTGGTATCTCCCTTGTGGCAAGAGAAATATCGATATCTTCACAGAACCTGTTCTCATTGCCAATCTCCGCGGGAATGCAAGCGCCCTACTTTCCCAAGTTCACTTCTTGGCGAAGGTATCCTCAGCAGTGTTTATATTTGTTGATCAGATAGGCACCGATGAGTCTGAATTCCTGAGGTCCATTGCAGAACTACAAACACAATACTTTCTAATCTTGAATCCACAGCCTGACCAGCAGGAGAGGACGAGCAGTTTTCTCCAAAAGCTTGCTCCATTGATGAAACTGGAACGGAATCGCGTGATCATTAAAAATAAAAATATGAATGAATCAGGGTTTGTTGAGCAGATCCAGTCGAGCATTCGGAACACTATGGAAGGTGGAACTGACCTGGTGAGCATTGAGAACATGGCTGCGGTAGCTCGCGAGTTAAATATATGTGTCGATGAAGATGAGCCAAGGTGCCAACATGGAAAAGAAGTGGCAGAGGAAATCACCGCTGTTGTAAAAGGCATGAAAAATGTGGCAGAATACAAAATGAAAAAGTTACCGTTACAAGGAGACCTCTGGAAAAAATGGTGCAAGCTGGACAAGGAACTTTGCCGTCAGAGAATGCGCGGAGACAAGCCTGTTGAAGAGTATAACAGCGAACTCAGAACTGACAAAACAAATCTGCGGAAGAAACAGCAAGAACATGATATCACCGACAACCTTTCTGAATTTGTCACTGAAATGGCAAATACACTCAATGAAGAAAGACGATTTTTCCTGAAATGGATCAAATATTTTCTTGATGCCACTGCACGGCAGGAGCTTTCTGTCCTGCGAGAGAGTTACAAACTACAGTACAATGCCTCGTCTGGTGGAAGTGAGAAGCTCATAGAACTCGACAAACAAATATCGGACAGTTCCCTGGGCCTCGAACATTTCATGCGGGAAATAGGACAGATGTATGAAGCCGAGATAACTTTAGTTCATGAACGTATTCTGCAGGAAAATAATCGCCAGTTTCTATCACTTCCCAGTGTCGCTGCTGACCTTATGTTAGATGGCTTTCCACTTGAACTTTTAGATGGCGATGCTTCCAGTATATCTGAACAGTGGGTCAGCGCTGTGCTTACAAATATCTCAGAGAAACTTGGACCAGATACTAAAATATTTGTTTTAACTGTACTGGGTGTGCAGAGCACAGGAAAGTCCACTCTCTTGAACACAATGTTTGGTTTGCAGTTTGCAGTGAGCAGTGGGAGATGCACAAGAGGAGCCTTCATGCAGTTGATCAAGGTTACAGGCGACCTGAAAGAGGAGATTGGTAGCGAGTACCTCATGATTATTGACACCGAAGGGTTAAAAGCTCCAGAACTGGCAAAGCTGGAAGACAGCCATGAGCACGACAATGAGCTTGCAACGCTGGTTGTTGGATTGAGTGACGTTACCTTGGTCAACATGGCAATGGAAAACTCTTCCGAGATGAAGGATGTCTTGCAGATTGTCGTGCACGCGTTCCTGAGGATGAAAGAAGTTGGACATAGACCAAACTGTCAGTTCATTCACCAAAACGTGGGAGAAGTTTCGGCGCACGACCAGAACATGAGAGACAGGAAACACCTCCTGGATCAGCTGAATGAAATGACAAGGGCAGCAGCAAAGATGGAGAAAAAAGACAATACCTTCACAAAGTTTTCAGATGTCATGGAGTACGATCCTGAAAAACACAACTGGTACATTCCAGGCCTGTGGCATGGCGTTCCTCCCATGGCGCCAGTGAATACCGGCTACAGTGAAAATATATTCGAGCTGAAGAAATATCTGTTTGATCTGTTTAAACAGCGCAAAGAAAGAAAAGAGCCATTTACAATCCACCAATTCACAGAATGGATGAAAAGTTTATGGAATGCAGTAAAATATGAAAATTTCATTTTCAGTTTCAGGAACAGTCTGGTTGCAGATGCTTACAGCCAGCTGAGTCTGAAGTACTCGGAGTGGGAGTGGGACTTTAGGAAAAACATGCATTCCTGGGTTGAAAAGGCTGAGAATAATATCGACAATCATCCACTGGATCAGCTTGATGACTTGTACCAGGCTCTGATTCAAGAATCAAATAGTATCCTCCAGATTCAAAAACAAAATATTCTCAAACACCTGGAGCAATATTTTAGCAGCAAAATAGAGAACATCCACCTTGTGGAGAAATTCAAAACTGACTTCACCTTGAGCGCTGAGAGTTTGAGAAAGGAGCTTGAGATTTACAGCAAGGGGAGATGTGATAATGCAATTCAGAGATGCAAAGGCATGGACAAGCTGGTTAACATACAGAAGGAGTATCAGGAAAACATTCAAAAACAGGTCAGTGAACTTTTACAAAGATGCAAACAGCAGGAGACTGAACTCGATGACAGAGCACTGGAGGAACAGTTTGAAGACATGTGGAGAGATACAGTAAAACCGCTTCATGGCATGACATTCAAAAAACAGAATATTGAAATGGAGTTTGAAAATCAACTGAGACACAGTCTACAATATCAGAGCAGTGCTGTGTTTCAGAGGTTAGATGCAGCTGGGAAACTGTCTGAAAAAGGAAAGGAGCCCTTTGAAGTTACCAAGGATCACATCGATAAGGGTATTTTCAAAAGAATTTGCAATTTCTTTAAAAGTGAAGGTAAAAATGAAGTGGAAACATTTGCAAATAGTTTACTAAAAAACTGTGAGGAGTATGCACAGGACAAGGTTAAAGCAAAAGTTGATTTTGATCAAACTTACTGTCAGATATTACTGAAAATGATTGATGAAAAGTTACGAGATGACAAACATCGTGACTTTAACACTAATGCTAACTTTGAGGTGGATCTAAAGTTGCATATCTGTGGCCACGTCCTGCCAGTTTTCCAAAAGATGCACCAAGATTTCTTTAACAAAAATGATCCACTGACACGCCTGGAAGAAATAAAAAGTGACTACTATTCCACGTTTAAAGATCTTTACCACGAGAAAGATGAAAGTCAGAAAAGGGCTCAAGCTCTGTGCACCAACTGCCTTCAACCAGCCCTTCAGAATGCCATTGACAAGAGGCTTGGTGTGGAGATTGTTGAGGATGTAAAGGCCAGCTGCACCAGCCATGAATTGAGCAGCCGAGCCTATCTCCAGTCTGTGATTTTACTGGAATTGTTGGAACAACACTGCGTGCAAAATTACAAAGCTTACATTACAGACTATGAGGAGTTTGCAAAGCAGTGGATCAGAAAAAGAATAATAAGGAATTACACAGACAAAAATAAAATTGTAGGGATTGTCACGAAAATAATCCAAGCGCTGATACGAAAGACAAAAAGTGCCATTGAACAAGCAGCGGCTACCGATAAGCAAAATGTGTCAGAATTCTTAACAGAATTTTGTGATATCTTGAAGGATGACTTTGTGATTGACAAAAGGGGTTTGGAAATTATACGCTTTCAAAATGCTGCTAAAGCAAGCGAGTTTGCAGCTGATGTTGTTGCAGCCCTTGATGATGCGGAGCTGAATCTCGTATCGGGCTTTAATAACGTCTGTGACATCGAGGAAATTCTGCCCCGACTTCCAATGCAGCCAGATGAAGAAATCTTCCGCCAAGTTCTTGGCTGTGGGAAGATGTGCCCATTGTGCGGAGCGCCCTGTGAACGAGGAGGTTCCGGCCACAAGGAGCATTTTGCTGCAACACATCGGCCCCAGGGGCTGCATTGTTTCCGCTATCATTCCAGTCAAAAGCTTGTAGCGACAGTGTGCACTTCTTCAGTGGCATCTGATGCTTTATTCCGCTGTGCAGCAACACAATATGAATATCACCCGTACAAAGACTACCGCAGTGTAAATGATTATTTTGCCTCCTGGGATATTCCACCAGACACCAGCATTCAAGCAGCATCCTACTGGAAATACGTCCTGTATACCTTTAATAAAGAGTTTGCTGAGGAATACGAGGCTAAAGAAGCTGATATCCCTGTCGACTGGAAATTGCTACGAAAGGAAGATATAAAAGCAGAGATACAGAAAACATACAATATATGAGCAAAACAATTAAAGAGCAGTGCGAGGTGAGGTCTTCAGAAGGGCACTTCAATCAGGCATTCACTATTAATTACATTCACTGTAGTTCAGTCACAGGAGAGAGTTAACTGCACTGTTTCAGGTGAGGATTCTCATCCTCCTTCAGGACTTGGGCTAATCCACGTTTTTATGGAAATCAGAAGTAAAAGAATTGCGACAAATAGAATATTATTGAGTTGAACTGCCTCATCTACTACTTACAAGAATTAATTGCCCAGCTCACGATCAATGTACACTGCTATATACTGGCCATATTTATCAGTGATTATAACCTTCTTTAAAATGATTTCTTTCATGCAACCAATAACTATCCTAAACACAAGAATTAGGAGCAGGAGTAGGCCATACAGCCCCTCGAGCCTGCTCCGCCATTCAATAAGATCATGACTGATCTTCAATCTCAACTCCACTTTCCCGCCCTGTCCCCATATCCTTTGATTTCTCTGGAGTTCAAAATCTATCTCAGCCTTGAATATATTCAATGCCTCACCATCCACAGCCCTCTGGGGGAGAGAATTCTAAAGATTCACAACCCTCTGAGTGAAAAAATTCCTCCTCATCTCTGTCTTAAATGGCCGACCCGCTTATCAATGCCCCTTAGTTCTCGACTCTCCAGCCAGGGGAAACAACCTCTCTGCATCTATCCTGTCGATCCCTTTCAGCATCTTGTATGTTTCAATCAGATCACCTCTCATTCTTCTAAACTCCAGAGAGTATAGGCCCAATCTACTCAATCTCTCCTCATAGGACAACCTACTCATCCCAGGAATTAATCTTCTGAACCTTTGATGCACCGCCACTAAGGCAAGTCCATCCTTCCTCAGATATAGAGCATGGAATCATTTACAAACAACATGTGGTCAGATGATTAACGCATTATAAAATGTGAAAATATAAATATCAAGAAAGCTTTTTAAAATGATTTTCTTTTTGGTAAAGGGCTGCAGTAGAAAAATCAACTAAGATGGTGCTACTGTAGATTGTAATCACATTATTTTAAAGGGAAGCCCCGCTAAGGCTGTGCCAGGGCAATGATCAATAGCTGAGCCAAATCAATGTGCTGTAATTCTGAAAGCAATATTTTTTGATTGTTCTAGAATGTATTGAAGTAGTGAAATAAAGTTTGTAATGCATCATCTTGCGTCCTGTTCAGTTCTTGATATCTCTGCACAGTAATTACTTCAAGGTTGGTTTGCATTCCTGCTGATAACAAAATAAAAGTTACAGGTTGGCTATCATCCTCGGGATGTGGGCGTCGCTGGCAAGGCCGGCATTTATTGCCCATCCCTAATTGCCCCTTGAGAAGGTGGTGGTGAGCCGCCTTCTTGAACCGCTGCAGTCCGTGTGGTGAAGGTGCTCCCACAGTGCTGTTGGGGAGGGAGTTCCAGGATTGTGAGCCAGCGATGATGAAGGAATGGCCGATATATTTGAAGGGAAATACGGAGGCGATGGTGTTTCTATGCGCCCGCCCCCCTTGTCATTCTAGGTGGTGGAGATCGTGGGTTTGGGAGATGCTGCCAAACCCTTAAGCTAGTGGATGGGCTGCTGATCAAGCAGACTGCTTTGTCGTAGATGGTGTTGAGCTTGTTGAGTGTTGAAGCAGTGGCAGCCCTCCAGGCAAGGGGAGAACATTCCATCACACTCCTGACTTGTGGCTTGGAGGTTGGAGAGGGGCTTTGGGGAGTCAGGAGGTGAGCCAGTCGCCACAGATTACAAAGCCTCTGACCTGCTCTAGTGGCCACAGTATTTATATGCCTGTGCGGTGGGTTTCTGGTTAATGGTGACCCCTCCCCAAGGTTGCTGATGGTGGATGACGGTAATGCCATTAGATATCAAGGGGAGGTGGTTATGCTCTCTTGCAGGAAATTGCCTTGCACTTGTGTGGCACGAATGTTAATTGCCACTTACCAGCCCAAGCCTGGATGTTGTCCACGTCTTGCTATATGCGGCTATGGACTGCTTCATTATCTGGAGGAATTGCAAATGGAACTGAACACTGTGCAATCATCAGCAAACATCCTCACTTCTGACCTTATGATGCAGGGAAGGTCATTGATGAAGCATTGATGGAGCTTAAATACTTCCATTTGGAAATCTTATCCTTTAATTAGAAATGCAACATTTCTAGCTTTTGCAACGTAACATTCTCACTCCAACCATCTCACAACAACTTCACATCCCTTATGAATTAAAATCTGTGTCCTTCACGTCCTTCTACCTAAACCAGGTCTGATAATTAACCATCATTGCAGGAACTTGCAGACTAGAATTTATATCGAATTCTCACCGTGTCTCAAACATCAGGAAACATCACAAGTGAGACCAGCTTCGCACAGACGAACATAATTCGTCAAATTAACTTACTATTAAAATGATTCTCAGAAACAAATTAATTGGACAAATGCCATCGAGTAGAATATATATTAAAAATTTGCAAATGGCTGAGAATTTGTTTATTTACCCTTTTCAAGCTTCAGACTTTCTCCCATTGATACAGTCCAGCAAATATTTGTTCCACTAGACTCTTTCAGATCTTCAACTGTGGCAAATGGATTTCAATGTAGGCAAATTAGAGGTCATCCATTTTGGACCTAAAACAGATAGAACAGAGTACTTTCTCAATGGTGAAAGGCTAAAAAACAGAGAAGGTCCAAAGGGACTTGGGGGTCCAGGTATATAGATCATTAAAATGTCAAGAACAGGTACAGAAAATAATCAAAAAGGCTAATGGGATGCTGGCCTTTACAGCTCAAGGACTAGAATACAAGAGGGTAGAAGTTATGCTACAGCTGTACAAAGCCCTGGTTAGCCCACACCTGGAGCACTGTGAGCAGATCTGGGCACCACCTTAGGGAGGGTATATTGGCCTTGGAGGGAGTGCGGCGTAGGTTTACCAGAACTGTACCCAGACTTCAAGGATAAAGTTATGAGGAGAGATTACACTAATCTTTACAAACTTTTACAAGGATGACACCAGAAATGCGAGAGTACACCTGTCAGGAAAGGATAAACAGGCTGAAGGGTGACCTAATAAAGGTCTTTAAAATCATTAAAGGTTTTGATCGAGTAGACACAGAGAGAGTGTGTCGACTTGTGGGGAAGAGCAAAACTAGCGGCCATCAATATGAGAGTCAGCAAGAAATCAAATAGGGAATTCTGAAGACATTTCTTTACCCCAGAGAGTGGTGAGAAAGTGGAACTCTCTACCACAGGGAGTGGTTGAAGCGAATAGTATCGATGCATTTAAGAGATTAGATGAACACATGAGGGAGAAGGGAATAGAGGGTTATGCTGATAGAGTTAGATGAGGAAAGACGGGAGGAGGCTCAAGTGGTTGGGCCTAATGGCCTGATTCTGCGCCATATCTCCTATGTACTCCTATGTAAGCAAGGTTTGTATTTGTGATATCTTCACAGAGCACAGCACACACAGCTTGCTACATGGCAGGCAGCTCTCTCCGAAGCCTCCGGAATTGCCTGGTTCTGTTTATTATTAACCCTGCAGTTGCAGTACACAATACGTCCACATCCACTGTGTGGAGCTACAAACATTACCAGCTTACAGAAATTACACTTCTCCCTCCTTAATGAAGAAGTTATTATAACAAACATCATACATAACTTTCATTTTTATACATAACACAGATTATAGACTTATTTTTTTCCATATTTACAAATTTAACTTTACCACTTGTTTTCTGTTTTGAAGAGGATATCTTTGCTCTCGAACAGAACCTTCCAAACATGGTATCGATTTCACACTCATTCGAGACTCAACCTGAGGAACGTTTTCCTCCACAGAATTTCCTTGATTTTCATTTGAACTCACTCTAACTTCAGGCTCTTTGTTTTCCTGACTCGGACTCAGACTTTCATTCTGATTCTCTCCTGGATTTGTTTCCAGTACATTGGATTTAGGATTTGCTACTGGTGTATCAAAACTATCCGATGAGTCAGAAATAATTGAATCATGCCCACCTTCAACTCCTTCCATGTCTGTAGGTAAAATATGATCAATATGAACAAACCTAACCTGTCCATGATCAAACATCTTTACCAAATATGTGCGAGGACCACATATCTTCACCACTCTTCCTGGTAACCACTTTAACCATTTATGGTGATGGTTCTTCACTCTCATCTTCTGGTTTAATTTCACACTTCTCTCTTTTACTCTACCTCTATCGTGATTCTCTTTCTGCCAATTGTGTCTCTTCTACAGACTGTGCCAAATTTGGCTTTAACAATGAGAATCTGGTTCGTGGTTGTCGTTTGAGAAACAACTCTGCTGGTGTTCTACCAGTAGTTGTATGATGAGTATTTCGATATGTAATTAGAAAATTAGCCAATTTGTGATCCAATGACAACTGTCGTTTCCTTGGATTAGGATCTAACATTTGTTTTATGAAGGCACGTTTTACAATTTACACAGTGCGCTCTGCAGCACCATTTTAAGCAGGATGGTATGGTGGAATCTTGGTATGTTTCACACCATTTTTGCTCGTGAATTGTGTAAATCCTTCTGAACGAAATTGTGGTCCATTATCCAAAACAATCTCTTCAGGGAGGCCAAATGAAGAAAATAATTTTCGCAAAATGTCCAATGTTTTACTTGTTGTTATTTTCCACATTGGAAACACCTCAACCCACTTCGAATGGCTATCAATCACAATGAACAATTGTTGTCCCAACTCAGCAAAATCAATATGTAGCCTTTGCCACACCCTGGGAGGCCATTTCCATGACTGTAATGGTACTGGTGGTGGTTGCTTGCTTACCGGTTGACATGTCGTACACGGACTCACGATGTACTCTATATCTTTATCAAGACCTGGCCACCATAAGTAACTGCATGCAAAACTCTTGGTCAAGCACATTCCCAGGTGCTGGTCATGGAGGTCTCCTAATAATTTGGACCTGAATTTATTTGGTATAACCACTCTTGCACCCCACATGATACAATCTTTATCGACTGATAATTCATTCCTACGAATGAAGAATGGTTGTGTATCTTTGTCTGTTACCTGGTTTGGCCATTCATTTGCAATATAATCATACACCTTTGACATCACTGGGTCACGTTTGTTGCTCTACCAATCTCTTCAGCTCTGACTGGCAGTTCATCAATGTATGAAAAATAAAACACTTCTTCCCTATTGGGTGTAACTTGTGATGGGGAAGGCAATCTAGATATTGCATCAGCATTACTGTGATCAGCTGATCGTCTGTATTCAATATCATATGTATATGCTGACAAAATCAAAGCCCATCTCTGCATTCGGGCTGTAGCTAATGTTGGAACTGGGGACTTTGGATGGAGGATTGCTGTTCGGGGCTTATGGTCCATAACGATGGTAAACTTACGACCATACAAGTATTTGTGAAACTTCTTGACCCCAAAAATTAATGCCAAAGCTTCCCTTTCAATTTGCACATAATTACTCTCACTGGAACTGAGAGTGCGTGAAGCAAAAGCAATTGGTCTCTCCTCCCCACTACGTGATACATGAGAGATCACTGCCCCAACTCCATACGGAGAGTCATCACATGCTAGCTTAATCTCCTTAGATATGTCCAATTACACTTGCCATTTTAATCTCTAGCTGTTCACACCGTGTGCTGTATTTTACCTCGGATTTTGTAGCTTTTTTCCAAAGACAGAAACTTCCAAAGTCTCTCTGTTGGCTGGCTGAATCCTTCACCAACAAAATTTAAGCTTTAAATCATCCGAAAAATCCCATCACGCCGCCAAATGTGATATCTTCACAGAGCACAAGCACACACAGCTTCCTACATGGCAGGCAGCTCTCTCGGAAACCTCCGGAATTGCCTGGTTCTGTTTATTATTAACCCTGCAGTTGCAGTACACAATACGTCCACATCCACAGTGTGGCGCTGCAAACATTACCAGCTTACAGACATTACAGTATTCTCTAGAATTTAGAAGGTTAAGGGGTGATTTGATCAAAGTTTTCATGATATTATGGGGAACGGATAGGGTAGATAGAGAGAAACTATTTTGGCCGGTTGGGGATTCTAGGACTTAGGGAGCACAGTCTAACAATTAGAGCCAGACCTTTCAGGAGTGAAATTAGGAAACACTTCTACACACAAAGGGTGGTGGAAGTTTGGAACTCTCTTCAGCAAAGGGCAGTTGATACGAGATGAATTGTTAATTTTAAATCTGAGATTGCTAGCTTTCTGTTAACCAAAGGTATTAAGGGATCTGGACCAAAGGCGGGTGGGTGGAGTTAGGTCACAGATCAGCCATTGGATGGAGGAGCAGGCTCGAGGGCCTGAATGTCCTCCTCCTGCTCCTGTATTCCGGCAGTTCAAAGCTGCAGCTTCTGGAACCATCAGTCTCTCCCGCGGAATGTGTAAACCAAATGATGCCAACGATCTCGGGGATGATTTTGAGGCTGAGTGCTGGGCGAGAACACCCTGAGAATAGACTTACAGCCCAGTGTCCCATCCCAAGGAGAAGCATCGTGCTTTTTAACCTGGGAATTGCTGGGGTAGTGGGGCGGAAATCCTGTGATTTTAGGGATAAGCAGAGTGCTGCCCGAGAGCACAGGACCGATTGCACCGACCTGCTGCCAGAGCGTCGGGAACAATGATCCGAGTGCAGCCCCTCCGACAGTGCGGCACTCCCTCAGTACTGCCCCTCCGACAGTGCGGCGCTCCCTCAGTACTGCCCCTCCGACAGTGCGGCACTCCCTCAGTACTGCCCCTCCGACAGTGCGGCACTCCCTCAGTACTGCCCCTCCGACAGTGCGGCTCTCCGTCAGTACTGCCCCTCCGACAGTGTGGAGCTCCCTCAGTACCGCCCCTCCAACAGTGCGGCACTCCCTCAGTACTGCCCCTCCGACAATGCGGCGCTCCCTCAGTACTGCCCCTCCGACAGTGCGGTGCTACCTCAGTACTGCCCCTCCGACAGTGCGGCGCTCCCTCAGTACTGCCCCTCCGTCAGTACTGCCCCTCCGTCAGTGCGGCTCTCCGTCAGTACTGCCCCTCCGACAGTGCGGCTCTCCGTCAGTACTGCCCCTCCGACAGTGCGGTGCTTCCTCAGTACTGCCCCTCCGTCAGTGCGGCTCTACGTCAGTACTGCCCCTCCATCAGTGCGGTGCTTCCTCAGTACAGCCCCTCCGACAGTGTGGCGCTCCCTCAGTACAGCCCCTCCAACAGTGCGGCGCTCCCTCAGTACTGCCCCTCCGTCAATGCGGCGCTCCCTCAGTACTGCCCCTCCGACAGTGCGGCACCCCCTCAGTACTGCCCCTCCGTCAGTGTGGCGCTCCCTCAGTACTGCCCCTCCGACAGTGCGGCACTCCCTCAGTGCGGCTCTCCGTCAGTACTGCCCCTCCATCAGTGCGGCTCTCCGTCAGTACTGCCCCTCCGTCAGTGCGGCTCTCCGTCAGTACTGCCCCTCCATCAGTGCGACTCTCTGTCAGGACTGCCCCTCCATCAGTGCGGAGCTTCCTCAGTACAGCACCTCCGACTGTGCGGTGCTCCCTCAGTACTGCCCCTCCAACAGTGCAGCGCTCCCTCAGTACTGCCCCTGTGACAGTGCGGCGCTCCCTCAGTACTGCCCCTCCGACAGTGCGGCTCTCCCTCAGTACCGCCCCTCCGACAGTGTGGCGCTCCCTCAGTACTGCCCCTCCGACAGTGCGGTGCTCCCTCAGTACTGCCCCTGTGACAGTGCGGCGCTCCCTCAGTACTGCCCCTCCGGCAGTGCGGCGCTCCCTCAGTACTTTCTCTCCGACAGTGCGGCGCTCCCTCAGTACTGCCCCTCCGACAGTGCGGCGCTCCCTCAGTACTGCCCCTCCGACAGTTCTGCGCTCCCTCAGTACAGCCCCTCCGACAGTGTGGCGCTCCCTCAGTACAGCCCCTCCAACAGTGCGGCACTCCCTCAGTACTGCCCCTTTGACAGTGTGGCGCTCCCTCACTACTGCCGCTCCGACAGTCTACAAGTCACAGAAATCTACAGCCTAGAAACATTGAAAATAGGTGCAGGAGTAGGCCGTTCGGCCCTTCGAACCTGCACCACCATTCAATAAGATCATGGCTGATCATGCAACTTCAATACCCCTTTCCTGCTTTCTCTCCATACCGCTTGATCCCTTTAGCCATAAGGGCCATATCTAACTCCCTTTTGCATATATTTAATGAATGGGCCTCAACAACTTTCTGTGGAAGAGAATTCCACAGGTTCACAACTCTCTGGGTGAAGAAGTTTCTCCTCATCTCGGTCCTAAATGGCTTACCCCTTATCCTTAGACTGTGACCCCTTGTTCTGATATTCCCCAACATCGGGAACATTCTTCCTGCATCTAACCTGTCCAATCCCGTCAGAAATTTCTATGTTTCTGTGAAATTCACTCTCATTCTTATAAATTCCAGTGAACATAAGCCTGGTTGATCCAGTCTTTCTTCATATGTCAGTCCCGCCATCCCGGGAATCAGTCTGGTGAACCTTCGCTGCACTCCCTCAATCGCAAGAATGTCCTTCCTCAGTATCGGTGACCAAAACTCAACACAATATTCAAGGTGTGGCCTCACCAAGGCTCTGTACAATTGCAGTAAGACCTCCTTGCTCCTTTACGCAAATCCCCTCGCTATGAAGGCCAACATGCCATTTGCCTTCTTCACCGCCTGCTGTACCTGCATGCCAACTTTCAATGACTGATGTACCATGACACCCAGGTTTCATTGCATCTCCCCCTTTCCTAATCTGTCACCATCCAAATAATATTCTGCCTCCCTGTTTTTGCCACCAAAGTGGATAACCTCACATTTATCGACATTATACTGCATCTGCCATGCATTTGCCCACTCACCTAACCTGTCCAAGTCACCCTGCAGCCTCTTAGCATCCTCCTCACAGCTCACACCGCCACCCAGCTTAGTGTCATCTGCAAACTTGGAGATATTACACTCAATTCCTTTGTTCAAATATTTAACTTATATTGTAAATAGCTGGGGGCCCAGCACTGAACCTTGCGGTACCCCACTAGTCACTGCCTGCCATTCTGAAAAGGACACGTTTATTCCTACTTCTTGCTTCCTGTCTTGCCAACCAGATCTCTATCCATGTCAATACATTACCCCCAATACCATGTGCTTTAATTTTGCATACTAATCTCTTGTGTGGAACCTTGTCAAAAGCCTTTTGAAAGTGCAAATACACCACATCCACTGGTTCTCCCTTGTCCACTCTACTAGTTACATCCTCAAAAATTCCAGAAGATTTTTCAAGCATGATTTCCCTTTCATAAATCAATGCTGACTTGGACCAATCCTGTCACTGCTTTCCAAATGCGCTGCTATTACGTCTTTAATAATTGATTTCATCATTTTCCCCACCACCGATGTCAGGCTGACCGGTCTATAATTCCCTGTTTTCTCTCTCCCTCCTTTTTTAAAAAGTGGTGTTACATTAGTTACCCTCCAGTCCATAGGAACTGATCCAAAGTCCATTGAATGTTGGAAAATGACCACCAATGCATCCACTATTTCTGGGGCCACTTCCTTAAGTACTCTGGGATGCAGACTATCAGGCCCTGGGGATTTATCGGCCTTCAATCCCATCAATTTCCCCAACACAATTTTCCGCCTAATAAGAATTTCCTTCAGTTCCTCCTTCTCGCTAGACCCTCAGTCCCCTAATATTTCCGGAAGGTTATTTGTGTCTTCCTTCGTGAAGACAGAACCAAAGTATTTGTTCAACTGGTCTGCCATTTCTTTGTTCCCCATTATAAATTCACCTGAATCTGACTGCAAGGTACCTACAGTTATCTTCACTAATCTTTTTCTTTTTACATATCTATAGAAGCTTTTGCAGTCAGTTTTGATGTTCCCAGCAAGCTTCCTCTCATACTCTATTTCCCCCTCCTAATTAAACCCTTTGTCCTCCTCTGCTGAATTCTAACTTTCTCCCAGTCCTCAGGTTTGTTGCTTTTTTTGGCCAATTTATATGCCGCTTCCTTGGATTTAACACTGTCTTTAATGTCCCTTGTTAGCCACGGTTGAGCCACCTTCCCCATTTTATTTTTACTCCAGACAGTGATGTACAATTATTGAAGTTCATCCATGTGATCTTTAAATGTTTGCCATTGTTTATCCACCATCAACCCTTTAAGTATCATTCGCCAGTCTATTCCAGTCAATTCACGTCTCATACCATCGAAGTTACCTTTCTTTAAGTTCAGGACCCTAGTCTCTGAATTAACTGTGTCACTCTCCACCTCAATGAAGAATTCGACCATATTATGGTCACTCTTCCCCAGGGGGCCTCGCACAACAAGGAGCCATTCGGCCCATCGTGTCGGTGCCGGCCGACAAACAGCTCTCCCGCCGAATGTAACTGGAAAAAATAGTTTGTGTATTTTTTAAGAAGTGAATTTGATGAATTTAAAATGCTGACAGGTGCTGGATTGACAGTGGGATGTAAAATGTTGACTTTTTGTGATAAACCCACTGTCAGCTGGGTATTAAGCGAACTAACCAAAGTTAAATATAGCAAGCAATATTTTTTTTAATAAAGCTTATATTTTTTTTTAAAACTCACGTTTAAAATGTGCCAGGAAAGTAAAGCGAAGCTCGGGGCCCTGAAAGGCGGCCTGCTGCCAGAGTGTCGGGGCCCGGCCCGGCCCGGGGGCGGAGGCGCCAGCTCCCTCAGACGGTGTGTGTGTGGGGCCCGGCTAGGCCCGGCTCGGGAAAGCGGCACAAACCCCACCATCCCTCCCCCTCCCTTTTACCACAGCAGCGGTTCCAGCCGGCGGACCCAGCCCCGAAAAACACAAATAAATCCAACCCACGGCCGCCGGCTTCCATCCCGCCATCACCAAGATGGCGGCAGCAGGCGGCGGCTTCCCGCCAAAATCGCCAACATGGCGGCCGCGCGCTGCTCAATCTGATCCCCCCCCCACCACCAGCACCACCCCCATATACATGGTGCAGCCCGCTGACGCCCTGTTTTCTCTCTAGCGGGCTGCTGGCCGCAATGGGCTCTCCCATTCCTTCATTAGGGGAGTAGAGGAGAACTCACACCTCTTTGGAGCTGCATGGGACCTGACCACCCCCGTACTGTAGAGGCGACATGGTGCAGCCTGCTGAGGCCCTGTTACTCTCCATTGGACGGCTGTGGAGAATGGGTTCGACCATTCTTTTTAGGGGGGGGAGTGGGTAAAATTCACACCTTTTTACAGCACAATGGGAAGTTCAGCTGATGGCTCAAGGAGCCTACCGTCCTTTATCAGGAATGAGAGCCTTGAATTTTACATTAAGGCTGATTTTTCAAGTGTACGGTGGCTACGATCAGATCTGCAACTGCCTGTCTAAAAGCAGATCCTTAAGTACACCTCCCATACAACAACCTGCATTTATATAGCGCCTTTAACACAGTAAAACGTTCCAGTCCGCTTCCCAGCAGCGATTATCAGACACAATTTGACACCGAGCCACATGAGGAGCTATTTGGGCAGGTGACCAAAAGCTTGGGTCACTGAGGCAGGTTTTAAGGAGCGTATTAAAGGAGGAGAGAGCGAGGCGGAGAGGTTGAGGGAGGGAGCTCCAGAGCTCGGGGCCCAGGCAGCTGATGGCACGGCCGCCGATGGGGGCACAGTTAAAATCAGGGATACCGAAGAGGCCAGGATTAGAGGAGGGCAGATATCGCAGAGGGTGGTGGGGCTGGAGGAGGTTACAGAGATAGGGAGGGGGCGAGGGGGCGAGGCCATGGAAGGATTTGAACACAGGATGAGTTTTTTCAATTTGAGGAGTTAGATGAGATCCTTACTACTGGGGGGATCAAGGGGTATGGCGAGAAAGCAGGAATGGGGTACTGAAGTTGCATGTTCAGCCATGAACTCATTGAATGGCGGTGCAGGCTAGAAGGGCCGAATGGCCTGCTCCTGCACCTATTTTCTATGTTTCTATGTTTCTATGAGATGTCGCTGAGCCGGGACCAATGTCGGTCAGCGAGCACAGGAGGCGATGGCTGATGCGAGACGGGGTGCAAACCATTTGATTATTTCAGGGCGACTGTTTATTTTTGAGACTGAGATAGTTTCAAGGATTGATTCCATTTTTAATCAATACTCCTGCATAAGGGCGGGTGGGATTCGGATTATAATTGACGTACGAGCGGACCAATGGTAAGGAGGTGGGGCGGATTAGAGCCAATCAGGCGGGGCCAGGGCGGGGATTGGGTTCAAATTGACGTACGCTGCGACCAATTGCATGGCGTGCAACGTGAGCCATGTCAGCCAATCAGGGGGGGGGGCGGGAAGTATGAGTGATAATTGACGACCGATGGGACCAATCGTATGGCGTGCAGCGTGCACGCTGTCAGCTGATCAGGCGGGGCTGGGGGCGGGTTTCTGAGTATAATTGACTTATGCGCCGACCAATGGTAACGAGGAACGGCGGCTCAGAGCCAATCAGCTTCGGCCGGGCGTGGGGGGGCGGTTTGGATTATAATTGATGTCCGATCGGACCAATCGGACGGCGTGCAGCGTGTGCCCTGTCAGCCAATCAGGCAGCGTGGCGGGCGGGGTTCGGATTATAATCGACGTCCGATCGGACCAATGGTAATGAGGAGGGGCGGATCGGAGCCAATCAGGCGTGGCCGGGGGCGGAGTTTGCGGGGGGTCAGGTGACGGGGGGCGGTTGTGCGGACGGCGGCGATCGGGAGCGGCGGCCATGGTGAGTGCGTCCGGGCACCGGGGGAGGGCATGGAGCGGCTCGGCTCCCCTCCCCCCCTCCCCTCCCCTCCACCCGGCGAGTGGGACCACCGGGGAAGGCGGCACTGCTGGAAGTCTTTGGTCCGCCATCCTCGGTGGCGGGAGGTCAAAGGTCAGCAGGCTGCAACCGTAGGAGAAAGACTTGCTCCCTCAGTACTGCCCCTCCGACAGTGCGGCACTCCCTCAGTACTGCCCCTCCGACAGTGCGGCGCTCCCTCAGTACTGCCCCTCCAACAGTGCGGCGCTCCCTCAGTACTGCCCCTCCGACAGTGCAGCACTCCCTCAGTACTGCCCCTCCGACAGTGCAGCACTCCCTCAGTACTGCCCCTCCGACAGTGCGGCACTCCCTCAGTACTGCCCCTCCGACAGTGCGGTACTCCTTCAGTACTGCCCCTCCGACAGTGCAGCACTCCCTCAGTACGGCCCCTCCGACAGTGCGGCGCTCCCTCAGTACGGCCCCTCCGACAGTGCGGCGCTCCCTCAGTACGGCCCCTCCGACAGTGCGGCGCTCCCTCAGTACCGCCCCTCCGACAGTGCGGCGCTCCCTCAGTACCGCCCCTCCGACAGTGCGGCGCTCCCTCAGTACCGCCCCTCCGACAGTGCGGCGCTCCCTCAGTACCGCCCCTCCGACAGTGCGGCGCTCTCTCAGTACAGCCCCTCCGACAGTGCAGGGCTCCCTCAGTACCGCCCCTCCGACAGTGCGGCGCTCCCTCAGTACCGCCCCTCCGACAGTGCGGCGCTCCCTCAGTACCGCCCCTCCGACAGTGCGGCGCTCCCTCAGTACCGCCCCTCCGACAGTGCGGCGCTCCCTCAGTTACCGCCCCTCCGACAGTGCGGGGCTCCCTCAGTACCGCCCCTCCGACAGTGCGGCGCTCCCTCAGTACCGCCCCTCCGACAGTGCGGCGCTCCCTCAGTACGGCCCCTCCGACAGTGCGGCGCTCCCTCAGTACCGCCCCTCCGACAGTGCGGCGCTCCCTCAGTACCGCTCCCTCAGTACCGCCCCTCCGACAGTGCGGCGCTCCCTCAGTACCGCCCCTCCGACAGTGCGGCGCTCCCTCAGTACCGCCCCTCCGACAGTGCGGCGCTCCCTCAGTACCGCCCCTCCGACAGTGCGGCGCTCTCTCAGTACAGCCCCTCCGACAGTGCAGGGCTCCCTCAGTACCGCCCCTCCGACAGTGCGGCGCTCCCTCAGTACCGCCCCTCCGACAGTGCGGCGCTCCCTCAGTACCGCCCCTCCGACAGTGCGGCGCTCCCTCAGTACCGCCCCTCCGACAGTGCGGCGCTCCCTCAGTACCGCCCCTCCGACAGTGCGGCGCTCCCTCAGTTACCGCCCCTCCGACAGTGCGGGGCTCCCTCAGTACCGCCCCTCCGACAGTGCGGCGCTCCCTCAGTACCGCCCCTCCGACAGTGCGGCTCTCCCTCAGTACTGCCCCTCCGACAGTGTGGCACTCTCTCAACACTGCACTGGGAGTGTTGGCCTGGATTTACGTGAGTCCCTAGAGTGGGATTCAAACCCATGACCTGCTGACTCAGGCAGGTGTGGTGCAACTGAGCCACGTCTAACACTGAAGCTGTGCAGTCTTTGCTTTAATATTCTGCTTATTTCAAGCACACTGGCTGCAAGATATAACAATGCTCCCATTTGCGGATTTGCATGGATTTAATGCACTTTCAGGCAGCTTCAGGAGTGTACAAAGTCATTTTGCACCCTTCCCTCCTGTGAGTGTCACTCCTCACAGAGGGTTATGCCGATAGAGCTAGATGAGGAAAGAGGGGAGGAGGCTCAAGTGGAGCATAAACGCTGGCACAGACTGTTTGGGCCCAATGGCCTATTTCTGTGCCGTACATTCGATGTAAGTCCTATCTTTTCGTTATTGCTCGAGCGTGTAACAGCAGGGATCCACCTCGTGAATGTCCATTGCATTCCCTCTAAAGCCCGGATGTTACTGGTGCTTTTCAATGTCCACTGTTCAGACTGGTGCTTGGTAGCTTGCAACCCAACCCTTTTATTTTTAGTTGTTGCTGATTCTGTATTTATTTGTGGTTGTCACCAGGCTTCTGCTTTGACTCAAGGGCTCGAGAGAATCCCAGACCAGCTGGGCTACCTGGTCATCAGTGAAGATGGAGTGCTGTCTGTAAGTATGATGGCCACCGCCAGCGTGTCTCTCAGAGAAAACCCTTGACCATCCAGGAAGACTGAGGTGTTGGCCACACCTCTCCCTGTCAACGCGGAAGGGCGATGTAAATGAGGCAGTGCGGTTCAGGGGTCACAGGCACGGCCAAAACAGGTGGTGGTCGAGGCAACATGAATAATCTCCCCGCCAGAGGTGACTGCGTTTTTCCGGTTACCTGAGCAACTCTGCTCCGCTCCCCCTCTCATCGTCATCATCATGGGCAGTCCCTCGGAATCGAGGAAGACTTGCTTCCACTCTAAAAGTGAGATCTCAGGCGACTGAACAGTCCAATACAGGAACCACAGTCCCTGTCACAGGTGGGACAGACAGTGGTTGAGGGAAGGGGAGGGTGGGACTGGTTTGCCGCACACTCCTTCCGCTGCCTGCGCTTGGTTTCTGCACGCTCTCGGCGACGAGCTCCCCTGTCCAGTCCTTACGGCCTCTGTGCTGTATGGACCTTCCCCAGCTGTCATAGAATCCTGCAGCACAGAAAGAGGCCGTTCGGCACATCTGTGAACGAGCGATCCGATCAGTCCCTCTGCCCCCCCCCCCCCCCATCCCCAGCTCTGTGTCCGGGCGCCCTGCTAATTTATCCAGCTGCCCATTTGAAAGTTACTATTCAATCTGCTTTCTTTCAGGCAGCGTGTTCCCGATCACAACTCACTGTGTAAACAAAAGTCTCCTCCCTTGCTAATTATGTTGAATCTGTGTCCTCTGGTTATTCGGCTCTCTGGGAAGTTAAAGCAGCCATCAGATAACATGGTTATAGGCTGCGGCCTGGGTTAATTGTCTCATCCGAAAGACGGCCCCTCCGGCAGTGCGGCGCTCCCTCGGTGCCGCCCCTCCGGCAGTGCGGCGCTCCCTCGGTGCCGCCCCTCCGGCAGTGCGGCGCTCCCTCGGTGCCGCCCCTCCGGCAGTGCGGCGCTCCCTCGGTGCCGCCCCTCCGGCAGTGCGGCGCTCCCTCGGTGCCGCCCCTCCGGCAGTGCGGCGCTCCCTCGGTGCCGCCCCTCCGGCAGTGCGGCGCTCCCTCGGTGCCGCCCCTCCGGCAGTGCGGCGCTCCCTCGGTGCCGCCCCTCCGGCAGTGCGGCGCTCCCTCGGTGCCGCCCCTCCGGCAGTGCGGCGCTCCCTCGGTGCCGCACCGGGAGTGTCAGCCGGGATTTATAGGCACAATTCTCTGGAGTGGGACTTTGACCCCACAACCAAAGGCGGGAAAGTGCTGCCCGTTGAGCCATGGCCGACACCGTGATTGCCGATTCCGACCTTCAGTGCCGAGGCAGCGGATCTGCCCACTGCTCCTCTCTCGCTGATCCCTGTTGATGTGTAACATCGGTCCTGTGCTGGTCCAGTCAGCAGGTGAGCTGGAGAACGATGAACATACCGCCGGGGTGATCATGCGCATGATGCAGACCGCCGTCAAACTTTGCATGAACGGCAGCACCGAGCCCTTCTTCAAGAGAATGTCGGGTACGTTAACAGTCGGCCTTTCCACCGGGCTGGATGGTTCCGTTCATCTGCAGCAGACTGTACATCCGGCGCGTTTAAGGGGAAGCTGGATAAACACAAGAGAGAAAATAGAAGGATATGGTGAGAGGGTGAGATGAGGAGGGGCGGGAGGAGTGACCTGTAGGGGGGGGGGGCCCCCCCTCTCCTCCCGGCCCCCCCCCCCCCACTCCTTCCCTCCCCCCCCCCCCCCACTCCTTCCCTCCCCCCCTGCTCTCCTTCCCTCCCCCCCTGCTCTCCTTCCCTCCCCCCCCTGCTCTCCTTCCCTCCCCCCCCTGCTCTCCTTCCCTCCCCCCCCTGCTCTCCTTCCCTCCCCCCCCTGCTCTCCTTCCCTCCCCCCCCTGCTCTCCTTCCCTCCCCCCCCTGCTCTCCTTCCCTCCCCCCCCTGCTCTCCTTCCCTCCCCCCCCTGCTCTCCTTCCCTCCCCCCCCTGCTCTCCTTCCCTCCCCCCCCTGCTCTCCTTCCCTCCCCCCCCTGCTCTCCTTCCCTCCCCCCCCTGCTCTCCTTCCCTCCCCCCCCTGCTCTCCTTCCCTCCCCCCCCTGCTCTCCTTCCCTCCCCCCCCTGCTCTCCTTCCCTCCCCCCCCTGCTCTCCTTCCCTCCCCCCCCTGCTCTCCTTCCCTCCCCCCCCTGCTCTCCTTCCCTCCCCCCCCTGCTCTCCTTCCCTCCCCCCCCTGCTCTCCTTCCCTCCCCCCCCTGCTCTCCTTCCCTCCCCCCCCTGCTCTCCTTCCCTCCCCCCCCTGCTCTCCTTCCCTCCCCCCCCTGCTCTCCTTCCCTCCCCCCCTGCTCTCCTTCCCTCCCCCCCCTGCTCTCCTTCCCTCCCCCCCCTGCTCTCCTTCCCTCCCCCCCCTGCTCTCCTTCCCTCCCCCCCCTGCTCTCCTTCCCTCCCCCCCCTGCTCTCCTTCCCTCCCCCCCCTGCTCTCCTTCCCTCCCCCCCCTGCTCTCCTTCCCTCCCCCCCCTGCTCTCCTTCCCTCCCCCCCCTGCTCTCCTTCCCCTCCCCCCTGCTCTCCTTCCCTCCCCCCCTGCTCTCCTTCCCTCCCCCCCCTGCTCTCCTTCCCTCCCCCCCCTGCTCTCCTTCCCTCCCCCCCCTGCTCTCCTTCCCTCCCCCCCCTGCTCTCCTTCCCTCCCCCCCCTGCTCTCCTTCCCTCCCCCCCCTGCTCTCCTTCCCTCCCCCCCCTGCTCTCCTTCCCTCCCCCCCCTGCTCTCCTTCCCTCCCCCCCCTGCTCTCCTTCCCTCCCCCCCCTGCTCTCCTTCCCTCCCCCCCCTGCTCTCCTTCCCTCCCCCCCCTGCTCTCCTTCCCTCCCCCCCTGCTCTCCTTCCCTCCCCCCCCTGCTCTCCTTCCCTCCCCCCCCTGCTCTCCTTCCCTCCCCCCCCTGCTCTCCTTCCCTCCCCCCCTGCTCTCCTTCCCTCCCCCCCTGCTCTCCTTCCCTCCCCCCCCTGCTCTCCTTCCCTCCCCCCCCTGCTCTCCTTCCCTCCCCCCCCTGCTCTCCTTCCCTCCCCCCCCTGCTCTCCTTCCCTCCCCCCCCCTGCTCTCCTTCCCTCCCCCCCCCTGCTCTCCTTCCCTCCCCCCCCCTGCTCTCCTTCCCTCCCCCCCCCTGCTCTCCTTCCCTCCCCCCCCTGCTCTCCTTCCCTCCCCCCCCCTGCTCTCCTTCCCTCCCCCCCCTGCTCTCCTTCCCTCCCCCCCTGCTCTCCTTCCCTCCCCCCCCTGCTCTCCTTCCCTCCCCCCCCTGCTCTCCTTCCCTCCCCCCCCTGCTCTCCTTCCCTCCCCCCCCTGCTCTCCTTCCCTCCCCCCCTGCTCTCCTTCCCTCCCCCCCCTGCTCTCCTTCCCTCCCCCCCCTGCTCTCCTTCCCTCCCCCCCCTGCTCTCCTTCCCTCCCCCCCCTGCTCTCCTTCCCTCCCCCCCCTGCTCTCCTTCCCTCCCCCCCCTGCTCTCCTTCCCTCCCCCCCCTGCTCTCCTTCCCTCCCCCCCTGCTCTCCTTCCCTCCCCCCCCTGCTCTCCTTCCCTCCCCCCCCTGCTCTCCTTCCCTCCCCCCCTGCTCTCCTTCCCTCCCCCCCCTGCTCTCCTTCCCTCCCCCCCCTGCTCTCCTTCCCTCCCCCCCCTGCTCTCCTTCCCTCCCCCCCCTGCTCTCCTTCCCTCCCCCCCCTGCTCTCCTTCCCTCCCCCCCCTGCTCTCCTTCCCTCCCCCCCCTGCTCTCCTTCCCTCCCCCCCCTGCTCTCCTTCCCTCCCCCCCCTGCTCTCCTTCCCTCCCCCCCCTGCTCTCCTTCCCTCCCCCCCCTGCTCTCCTTCCCTCCCCCCCCTGCTCTCCTTCCCTCCCCCCCTGCTCTCCTTCCCTCCCCCCCCTGCTCTCCTTCCCTCCCCCCCCTGCTCTCCTTCCCTCCCCCCCCTGCTCTCCTTCCCTCCCCCCCTGCTCTCCTTCCCTCCCCCCCCTGCTCTCCTTCCCTCCCCCCCCTGCTCTCCTTCCCTCCCCCCCCTGCTCTCCTTCCCTCCCCCCCCTGCTCTCCTTCCCTCCCCCCCTGCTCTCCTTCCCTCCCCCCCCTGCTCTCCTTCCCTCCCCCCCCTGCTCTCCTTCCCTCCCCCCCCTGCTCTCCTTCCCTCCCCCCCCTGCTCTCCTTCCCTCCCCCCCCTGCTCTCCTTCCCTCCCCCCCCTGCTCTCCTTCCCTCCCCCCCCTGCTCTCCTTCCCTCCCCCCCCTGCTCTCCTTCCCTCCCCCCCCTGCTCTCCTTCCCTCCCCCCCCTGCTCTCCTTCCCTCCCCCCCCTGCTCTCCTTCCCTCCCCCCCCTGCTCTCCTTCCCTCCCCCCCCTGCTCTCCTTCCCTCCCCCCCCTGCTCTCCTTCCCTCCCCCCCCTGCTCTCCTTCCCTCCCCCCCCTGCTCTCCTTCCCTCCCCCCCCTGCTCTCCTTCCCTCCCCCCCCTGCTCTCCTTCCCTCCCCCCCCTGCTCTCCTTCCCTCCCCCCCCTGCTCTCCTTCCCTCCCCCCCCTGCTCTCCTTCCCTCCCCCCCCTGCTCTCCTTCCCTCCCCCCCCTGCTCTCCTTCCCTCCCCCCCCTGCTCTCCTTCCCTCCCCCCCCTGCTCTCCTTCCCTCCCCCCCCTGCTCTCCTTCCCTCCCCCCCCTGCTCTCCTTCCCTCCCCCCCCTGCTCTCCTTCCCTCCCCCCCCTGCTCTCCTTCCCTCCCCCCCCTGCTCTCCTTCCCTCCCCCCCCTGCTCTCCTTCCCTCCCCCCCCTGCTCTCCTTCCCTCCCCCCCCTGCTCTCCTTCCCTCCCCCCCCTGCTCTCCCGCTCCTTCTCCCCCCCCACCACGACTTGTGCGGTGTAGGTGGCGGAGAGACTTTGGGGAGTGGGGAGGCGAGCCGGTCGCTGTACAATACGCAGCCCCCTGACATGCTCCGGTTGCCAGGGTATTGATTCCACCCACGGTCTGGATCACGATGGGAGGGAATGCTGGACCAATGAGCTGTGTTCCAGTACCTGTGAGCAGCAGTGGTACACGGACTGGGAGCAGGTCGTCTGCCTGCCTGGTGGTGTGGTTGGTGAGAAGTGTCGCTGAGAACAGGATGTATTGATCCTCCGTTCTCAGTATCTACAGTGTCATTGTTCACCTTGGCTCGTCTTGTGGCACTTAACTTTGGGGGATAGTTTGTTAAAAATGATCTGAACAAACTCTTAATTATCAACATTGCACAAATATGCACCTGGGGTGTCACTCACTGCAGTTCGTCGGTGGGTAAGGGAGGAATCGGTGAGTGGGATGTTGGTGGGGAGTGCGGGTTGGGGGTGGTGTCGGTTGTGGGTCAGTAGTTGGGGATGAACACTAACACGATGTATTTCCCTTCAGTGGTATTTGGAGAGCACACGTACATGGCCACGATCTCGGGACAGAAGGTGTTTGTGGTAAAGCGACACAATAATCCTCACGAAGCAGTGGAAGTGTAACCCGGAATCGGAGAGAAGGGGCTGCCGTGAATCCCGCTAATCACCAGATCACATCATCACCGAGACTTTGAACGTGAGCCATGTCCGAGCAGTTAACTCCCGACTCTCCCGGTTACTCTTTTTTTCCCCGTTTTGTTTAGCTTTCCCCTCACTTGCTCCTTGAACGGAATTATGTATCGGGCAACGAACACAACCTCTCTGGCTGTAGACCCTCCGCATTGTTCAACAATCGCCTTCCATCCCACCCGTCCACACCAACAAATTCTGGGACCACCAAACTGCTCAATCGATTTATTTCCCTCTCGAGTCGCAGTTACTAATTGAAAAATAATTTCAGCCTGCATTGGTCTAAGTGTCACTTGATGCTGCACATGTTGATGGAGTGGAGGGGGAGGGGGAGGAATAGGTTTAGAACATGCAGTTGGGAGTGCAGCGCCCAATTTTGGTCCTCTGCTGTAACTCGCATTGTCTGCTTGAGGTAACGAGTCACAATAAAGCTTATTGTACACTCTCCTCGTCCATTGTCTTCTCTTATTCCCATCGGCGATGATGTGGTTAAGGGCAAACCAAATATTTCAAGGGTCTTATCAAACAAGGCTACAGATGGGGACAGCACCTCTCAAACCAATGCATTTTGGTAATGCATTTGGGGAGGTCTACCAAGGCAAGGGAATACACATTAACTGGTCGGACACTGAGAAGTGTAGAGGAATAAAGGGACCTTGGAGTGCAGGTCTACAGAACTCTTTTGGGAGGAAACTGAAACATTAACCCTTAAATCGTATCCCCCCGATCTGGGGGGGCACACCAAACATTTACTAGGCCCTTTTGTGGTTTTTTTTGTGTTTTTGTTTTTTTCTTAGTTTTTTTTGGGCACTAAAATCATATATATATATTTTTTTTCTCCAAGTGCCCCCTACAAAATGGGAGGGGGAACACTAAAAACACCGGCAATTAAAACAAATTAAACTTTAAAACATAAAATCAAATTAAAATTTGGTTGCTGGGGGTGATAATGCACTCCAGTCCCTCCGGTGCCCACCTCTCGCGGAAGGCCGCGAGCGTACCGGTGGACACCGCGTGCTCCATCTCCAAGGACACCCTGGCGAGGATATACGCGCGGAAGAGAGGCAGGCAGTCAGGTTGAACGACCCCCTCGACCGCCCGCTGCCTGGACCGGCTGATGGCACCCTTGGCCGTGCCCAGGAGCAGTCCTACGAGGAGGCCCTCGGACCTACCCGCTCCCCTCCGCACAGGGTGCCCAAAGGTCAGGAGTGTGGGACTGAAGTGCAGCCAGAATTTCAGGAGCAGCCCCTTTAAATAATAAAACAGGGGCTGCAACCTTGTGCATTCGATAAAAACATGGAACACGGACTCTTCCAGACCGCAGAAATTGCAGGCGGCCTGGGAGCCCGTGAACCGGCTTAAAAATTTATTGCACGGGACTGCTCCGTGCACCACCCTCCAGGCCAAGTCCCCGATAAATAGTGGGAGGACTCCCGCGTAGAGTGCCCTCCATCGGGGACCCCCGCCTCCTCCGGACGGCAAGATGGTACGCCATGGCGTGTCCGGACGGCAGGCGAGGATGGCAAAGTTGAGAGTGTGCAGGAGCAGCCCGTACAGGAAACCCCTCCGCGCGGAACTGAAAGGCACGGAGGGGATTTCCTCGAGGTGGCTCAAGTTGTGAGGCGCCGGCTCCCGAGGGAGGATCCGGGGTTTGGCGCCGATGAGGAATTCTGTCCGGACGGGGGTCTGTTCGGACGGGATCTCCCCACGTGCTTGAGCCTCCTCGATGCACCTAATGGAGTCGGGGCCCAGAGCTGTTTTTAGCGACTCGATGGCATCGGCCGCGCGGCAGACGTCGGCCTAATTTAGGCGCCGCGCCAGTGTGTCTGGCGCCATCCAGCCCGCTCCTCCGCCATCGAACAGGTCCCTGACCCTGGTCACCTCACCAGCCACAGCCCTCTCGTTCGACCCCCACCCAAAACCTCGGTCGTGGAGGTACGGATTCCCGAGCAGCGGCTCCTGCAGGACGGCCGCCACTCCAGCCGGCGGAGAGCTGCGCTTGGTGGAGACTTTGTTCCAGACCCTGATGAGTTCCTTGTAAAAGACAGGCAGCTCCCGGAGAGCGGTCCTGACACCCCCCACACTCACAAACAGGAGCTGCGTGTCGTAGTTGAGGCCGTGCTGCTGGCAGAAGAAATACGTCGCCAGAGCACACCACCTAGGAGGGGGCTCAACGTAAAGGTATCTCTGCAGGGTCTGAAGACGGAAAGTCGCGAGCTGGGCGCTGACGCACACCAACGACTGACCGCCCTCCCCAAGCGGGAGCCTCAAGACCGCGGCAGAGACCCAGTGCTTCCTGTTGTTCCAGAAGAAGTCCACCAACTTCTTCTGTATCTTGGTGACAAACGCAGGGGGAGGGGTCAAAGTGACCAGCCGGTACCACATCATGGCGGCCACCAGCTGGTTTATGACTAGCGCTCGACCCCTGTAGGACAGCACTCTAGCAGTCCTGTCCAGCGCCCTAGGCGAGCGGTGACCTTGGCCTCCAGCTCCTGCCAGTTCGCCGGCCAGGCTTCCTCGTCGGGGCTAAGGTAGACTCCCAGATAGAGGAGATGGGTCGTGCTCCAGGCAAAAGGCCTGAGCTCCTCCGGCAGGGAGTCCACCCGCCACTGACCCACCAGGAGTCCGGAACATTTCTCCCAGTTGATTCTGGCGGAGGACGCGGCTGAGTAAATCTCCTGGCACTCGCGCATCCTCCGCAGGTCAGCGGGATCCTCTACCGCGAGGAGCACGTCATCGGCGTAAGCCGAGAGGACAACCTCCACGCCCGGCCCTTGCAGAGCCAGTCCCGTCAACCTCGTCCGCAGGAGGCGCAGGAAAGGCTCCACGCAGACGGCGTATAACTGGCCGGACATGGGGCATCCCTGGCGCACCCCTCTCCTAAAGCGAAGGGGCGCCGTCAAGGACCCGTTACCCTTAATCAGACACTCCGCGGCGGCGTACAAAAGTCGGATCCGGGTGACGAAATGCGTCCCGAACCCGAAAGCGCGCAGAGTTCCGAGCAGATAGTCGTGATCCACCCAGTCGAACGCCTTCTCTTGGTCGAGAGATAGGAAGGCGACCGACAGACCAGCCTCCTGGGAATAATGGATGAGGTCCCAGACCAGATGGATGTTATCATGGATTGTCCGGCCCGGGACCGTGTAGGACTGGTCGGGGTGGATCATGTGGTCCAGCACGGCACCAAGGCGAGCAGACATCGCCCTGGCGAAGATTTTGTAGTCCGTGCTGAGGAGGGAGACCGGGCGCCAGTTCTTAAGGAGGCGGAGATCGCCCTTCTTAGGCAGCAGGACGATGACTGCCCTGCGCCAAGAGAGGGGCATCTCCCCGGTCGCCAGACTTTCCCCCAGGACCCGCGCATAGTCGCCCCCCAGGACGTCCCAGAACGCCCTGTGGAACTCCACGGTCAGCCCGTCCAGCCCCGGGGATTTTCCCCTCGAGAGCCGGTCGAGGGCACCGGTCAGCTTCGCCAGGCTTAGTGGAGCTTCCAGATTTTTGGCGCCCTCCAGGTCCTCCCACAAAACTCTACGCGCTTCCTCGCTGGACGGCTCCGGAGAGAACAGAGCCCCGTAATATTCACGGGCCCTGTTGTTGACGCCCTCCGGATCCGAGACGAGAGAGCCGTCGTCGGCCAGCAGCGTCAAGAGCTGCTTACGGACACTCCGTCTTTTTTCCAGCGAGTAGAAGAAGGGGGAGCCGCGGTCCAGATCCCGCAGGAACCGGATCCGTGACCTCATGAACGCGCCTCGGGACCCGACGAGCTGCAGGTCCTTCAGCGTGGCCTTCTTCGCTTCGTACACCGTCCGCAGGGCCGGGTCCTGGACGACTTGACCGAGACGGGCTTCCAGGTCGAGCACCTCTTTTTCTAGGCGCCCGACCCTGGCCGCCCGCCTCTTGGTCGACCCCCTCGCGTACTCTTGACAGAAGACGCGGACGTGAGCCTTGCCCACGTCTCACCATAGCCTCAAGGAGGGGAAGCCCCCCTGCTTCCTTCTCCAGTCGGCCCAGAATCGACGGAACGAGTCCTGGAACCGGACGTCCTCCCGCAGCCGGTTGTTAAAATGCCAGTACGCGGACCCCGTCCTCGCGCGAAGCGAGCTCCGCCCACACCAGGTGGTGGTCCGAACACAGCACGCAGGAAACGTACACCCGAGACACGTAAAGGCGGTCGACTCTGGACCATCCTACTCCAGGCCTCACCCAAGTAAAGGCGCTGGAGTCGGGGTGGAGATTTCGCCAGACGTCCAGCAAGTCGAAGGACCCGACCAGGTCCCTCAACTTCTCCATCGCCGTCATGCTCTGCGGGGCACCGGAGCGGTCCCTCGCCTCGAAGGTGCAGTTAAAATCCCCCCCGAGGACAATGCAGTCGCCGACGTCGACGGAGCCAAGAAGAGCGGACACCTCTTCAAAGAAGCGCGTTTGCTGCGGGCCGGGCTGAGGGGCGTACACGTTCACGAGATGGAGCGGCACGTCCCCCAGGCGAACCGTTATGTGCAGCAAGCGGCCTGGCACGGGCTCCTCGACCCCCAAGATCTCCGGCTGAAAATGCGCGCCCAGCAAGATGGCCACCCCACTAGAAGTGGCGGTGAGGTGGCTCATGCGGACCTCTCCTTGCCATTCCAGGAGCCACGTGGCTTCGTCTCCCGGAACGGTGTGGGTTTCTTGCAGGAAGCACACCGCATATTTCCCCTCCCGCAGGAGCGAAAAATTGTTAAATCTACGGCGTGCCTCTCTGCCGCCGTTGATGTTGAGGCTGGCTATGGTTATCTTCATGGCAAAAGCATAGTGCAACCTCTACCTAACCTATTGTGGGGAGGGAGTGGAGTCGTTTGTTGACCTCCACTCCTTCAGCAGCCCAGCGAGGAACTTTTTGAGCCGGCGCAGCTCAAGGCCTTGCGCCTTTGATAATGGCCCGCCCGCGGCCATGGTTTTAGCGGCGGCGCGGACGGACGCGATGAGCAGCCCCGGCTCGGACCATCTTTCCAGGGCCAGATGGGTTCGGTTGCGGTGACCCTGGCTCTGGACCAAAAAGTCCCGGAGTTCCTTTGCAGGAATGAGGGGGGGCACGAGGAGATCCACCGGCGATGGACTCGAGATCTTCACCCGCGTCCTCCACCGAGTCCCCATCCCCCTCCGGGAGGTCGCCGCCAGCAGCCGGCCCGTCAACCGCACGAGGTACGGCAAACGGCCCGGCCGCTCCATCCGGCCCTGGCTCTGCCCCGATCCCACCCCCAGGATCGTCGGCAGAGGAGTCCCCACTGGGCTCTTTTAAAATTGGTGCTAGGTCGGGAAGCGACAGCGGAAGGGGTTCCTCCTCCGCCCCAGGAACCGGGGAACACGGAGAGACCTGGTCAAAGAAATTCTCCAAGTACCCCAGCTCCAAAGTAGGGGGCGAGGGTTGTTGTTCTTCCCCCTCCCCGCCGCCACCCCCCGGCCCAGCGTGTACAGAATCGTTAAAATTGTTTATATTTTCTGTTTCTTCCGGGCCGAGCGACTCCCGGGGGAAGTTGGGTATTGGCTGGGCGGGCTCAGGTTCGGCCTTTTCGGCCCCGCCCGCCTCAGTCCCCGGGACGCTCGACCCGGCGGCTACGCATTCTTCCGCTGGCCCCACGCCCCCCACGACAGGCAGATCTCTCACGCCATCCCCGGGAGGCAGAGGCTGGGCAGCCTCGACTGCCTCACCCTCCCCGGGGACAGACTCCTCCCGCCTACGGCGCTGCTTGGGGGCGCTGGTGGGGGACACGGGACGCGCAGCGGGCACCACCTCCTCCGCGGAGGGATGTTGTTCCCCCTCCGCCTCATTGGGGCGGCGCCTCCTTTTGTTCCTGGGGGGGGCGCGGAGGCAGGGAGACCTCCATGTCTGCCGAGGCCTCCCGCTCCTCCCCCCCCCTTTTCCTTTTCTTGCCCGTGCCCGAGCCCCTCTGCGGTATTGGTCAAGGGCTCGGGCACGGGCTCAGGGCACCCCGCGCTCGCCGGTGACGGGGTTGGGCTGAGCGCGGTGGTCAAATTATCCGGCGCACCGAGGGGACCCGCCTCTAGATGTTTCGCCTTGTTCCGCGCTTTCTTTCCGATCGGACGCTCTCCCTCCCCCCCGCCAGAGGCCCTGAAAACAAAGGCCCCCGACGATGCCCGCGCACCTACGGCTCCCGGCACGCGGACGCAACTAGGGGGAGGGGTGGAGGCGGCGGCAGCCTTGGCCGCCTTCGGTGGTTTGGCGGCCTTGTAGGCGGGGCAGTTCTTGCAAATGTGCCCCACCTCTCTGCAGGCATGGCACCGCACGCCGTCTGACGTCCAGAAGACGCGGTAGGCAGTCCCCTCGTGCACCACATTAAAACTACCCTCCGTCGTCTCCTCCCGCGCCAGCCGGACAAAGAGCTGGCGGCGGAAGGAGAACACGTGGCGCAGGCTGCTCTCCCTGAGGCCGAGCGGTATGGGGTTGATCCCTGACCTTACCTCCCCCAGTTGGTGTAGGTGAGGGAGGAGGAGCTCAGCGGGAACAAAGGGCGGGACGTTAGATATGATGACCCTCTGCGCGGTGGCCTCGAGAGGATCCACCGGCAGGAACGTCCCGCCCACCGTGAGCCCCTTTACGAGGGCCAGGGACACCGCCCGCTCCGACCCCAGGAAGAACACGGCCTTCCCAGACATCTTGGAGGCTGCGACAATGGCCGAGGGGCCGACTACTTGTTATAAGTCTAAATAGTGGCAGGGCAGCAGGAGGCACCGTGGATGTGGACGCCGCCTGCGCGTATGTCTTTGCTGACCCTGCCACCGGCGTGGATAGGGTCGCCATCACGGGGTCCCTTTAAGGGCTACACCCACCCCAAAGTCACAGGCCTTAATGATCTTTAATTGGCCTCGTTGGTGTTTTGAGCAGAGGGAGCTCTTAATGGGGCACACCTCTCCCCTAGTTAACGAATGGGGAGGGGCCTTGCTCCCTCTACTCAGTTGTCTTAATTAACTTTAATTTAAGGAGGAAAGGGGCTCTCAGAGAGAGAGGGGAGTGACAGAGAGGGGGGGTGGGAAAGAGGGAAGCTGCGAGGGCAGGTCTCCCCTCACAGCGATGGATGGGTGTTTTTCTGGGGTGCACTCCCCAGATGATGGAAAAAAACAAGACACAGTCCTTGTAGATGGTCTTCGGGTGGGGGGAGAAGATGTCTTCACCTGGGGTAGCTGGAGCCACCTAGGCACACACTCCCAACGATGTTAAATAGGGTGAGCAAGACCCCCCACACACACACACACACCCCGCGATGTTCCGGCCCTCTAGTAAGTCTTCTTTTCTCCCCCCACCGATACAACAAAGTCTTTCGGGGAATGCACCAAAACACACCCACCTGTCGAAGATTGTAGAAATGGCTCTCCCTCCTTCCACACTGGATGGTGTTTTCTCAGGTTGTTGTTCTTTTCACCCTCTCCAACTCTCTGTAGTAGTAATAAGTTGATAAATTTTCTGCTCTCCTCCTCTCCCTCTGGATGTTGAATTGTCGTAAGCCAGCTCCTTCCTCCTCTTCCTGGGCTGGTCTCAGGGTTCACTCTAGGCCTTCCAGGCAGGAGCAAAGCAGGGAGCTCCTTCTCTCACAGCAGCACAGCTCCAACTGAATAGGCCACGCCTCCAAAGGTCCACCATTGGTCCACAGATTCTCTGAACGTAGCAGGTTAGGTGGATAAGGTGGTTAAGAAGGCATACGGAATACTTGCCTTTATTGGCCGAGGCATAGAATACAAGAGCAGGGAGGTTATGCTTGCACTGTACAAAACTCTGGTTAGGCCACAGCTGGAGTACTGCGTGCAGTTCTGGTCACCACATTACAGGAAAGATGTGATTGCACCAGAGAGGGTGGTACAGAGGAGATTACCAGAATGTTGCCTGGACTGGAGAGTTTTGGCTGAGGAAAGATTGTTTTCCTTGGAACAGAGGAGGCAGAGGGGATACCTTATTGAGGTGTATAAAATTATGAGGGGCCTGGATAGAGTGGATAGGAAGGACCTGTTTCCCTTAGCAGAGGGATAAAGTAAGTGGGAGGTTTAGAGGGGAAATTTCTTCACCCAGAGGGTGGTGGAGTCTCTGCCTGAAAGGGTGGCAGAGGCAGAAACCCTCACATTTAAAAAATACTTGGATGTGCACGTAGTGCCGTACTGGAAAGTGGGATTAGGCTGGGTGGCTCTAGGTCGGCCGGTGCAGACACGATGGGCCGAAATGGCCTCCTTCCGTGCTGTAAATTTCTATGAAACTCAAAACCTCCACCGCTTCGGACCAGGGCAGCAGGCACATGGGAACACCACCACCTCCACGTTCCCCTCCAAGTCACACACCGTCCCGACTTGGAAATATATCGGCTGTTCCTTCATCGTCGTCAGGGAGGGAGTTCCACAATTTTGACCAAACAGCACTGTGGGAGCGCCTTCACCACACGGACTGCAGCGGTTCAACACCACCTATGGAGTGGAGGGTAGCCAAATGTAACCCCACTTTTTAAAAAAGGAGGGAGAGAGAAAACACGGAATTATAGACCAGTCAGCCTGACATCGGTAGTGGGTAAAATGATGGAATCAATTATTAAGGATGTCATAGCAGTGCATTTGGAAAGAGGTGACATGATAGGTCCAAGTCAGCATGGATTTGTGAAAGGGAAATCATGCTTGACAAATCTTCTGGAATTTTTTGAGGATGTTTCCAGTAGAGTGGATAAGTGGTATATTTGGACTTTCAGAAGGCGTTCGACAAGGTCCCACACAAGAGATTGATGTGCAAAGTTAGAGCACATGGGATTGGGGGTAGTGTGCTGACATGGATTTGAGAACTGGTTATCAGACAGGAAGCAAAGAGTAGGAGTAAATGGGTACTTTTCAGAATGACAGGCAGTGTCTAGTGGGGTACCGCAAGGTTCTGTGCTGGGGCCCCAGCTGTTTACACTGTACATTAATGATTTAGATGAGGGGATTAAATGTAGTATCTCCAAATTTGCGGATGACACTAAGTTGAGTGGCAGTGTGAGCTGCGAGGAGGATGCTGTGAGGCTGCAGAGCGACTTGGATAGTTAGGTGAGTGGGCAAATGCATGGCAGATGAAGTATAATGTGGATAAATGTGAGGTTATCCACTTTGGTGGTAAAAACAGAGAGACAGACTATTATCTGAATGGTGACAGATTAGGAAAAGGGAAGGTGCAACGAGACCTGGGTGTCATGGTACATCAGTCATTGAAGGTTGGCATGCAGGTACAGCAGGCGGTTAAGAAAGCAAATGGCATGTTGGCCTTCATAGCAAGGGGATTTGAGTACAGGGGCAGGGAGGTGTTGCTACAGTTGTACAGGGCATTGGTGAGGCCACACCTGGAGTATTGTGTACAGTTTTGGTCTCCTAACCTGAGGAAGGACATTCTTGCTATTGAGGGAGTGCAGCGAAGGTTCACCAGACTGATTCCCGGGATGGCGGGACTGACCTATCAAGAAAGACTGGATCAACTGGGCTTGTATTCACTGGAGTTCAGAAGAATGAGAGGGGACCTCATAGAAACATTTAAAATTCTGACGGGGTTAGACAGGTTAGATGCAGGAAGAATGTTCCCAATGTTGGGGAAGTCCAGAACCAGAGGTCACAGTCTAAGGATAAGGGGTAAGCCATTTAGGACCGAGATGCGGAGGAACTTCTTCACCCAGAGAGTGGTGAACCTGTGGAATTCTCTACCACAGAAAGTTGTTGAGGCCAATTCACTAAATATATTCAAAAAGGAGTTAGATGAGGTCCTTACTACTAGGGGGATCAAGGGGTATGGCGAGAAAGCAGGAATGGGGTACTGAAGTTGAATGTTCAGCCATGAACTCATTGAATGGCGGTGCAGGCTAGAAGGGCCGAATGACCTACTCCTGCACCTATTTTTTATGTTTCTATGTTTCTCAAGGGACAATTAGAGATGGGCCAAAGATACTGACAGCCGTGTTTAGAGGGAACGTGGAGGTCCAGCAGACTATGGAGCAGCAGGTCTGACAGAGTGCCCCAGGCAAAAGACCTGACCTTCAAATAGAACTCAGTTTGTGTTCTGATTGCTGCCAACATTGACTCTTCCCATTGGTGGAAGGGTCAGGAACCAGAGGACACAGATTTAAGGCGACTGGCAAAAGAACTAAAGGCGACACGAGGAAAATCTATTTCACGCAGCGAGTGGTTAGGATCTGGAATGTGCTGCCTGAGAGGGTGATGGAGGCAGACTCAATCGTGGCTTTCAAAAGGGAGTTGGATAAATACCTGCAGGAATAGAATTTGCTGGGCTATGGGGAAAGGGCGGGGGAGTGGGACTGGCTGAGGGGATCTTGCAGAGAGCCGGCACGGGCCAAATGGCCGCCTTCTGTGCTGGAACTGTTCTATGATTGCTCTGCAGAATAACATATAGTCATCATAAAGGCTGCAAAAAGTTCAGATTACCACTTAACCAATCTCTGATTAATTCAGTCACAAGGAATGCTGACCTGGGAGGAAATAACTCAATGTTTTGTCATGTCCGCCAATTCTAACGCTGTTGCCCAGCCTCCCATACACCTGAGCTCATCCAAAACTCGGCAACCCGTGTCCTAACTCGTACCCAGTCCCACTCACCCATCACCCCCTGTGCTCACTGCCCCGTGTCCTAACTCACACCCTGTGCTCACTGCCCCGTGTCCTAACTCGCACCGAGTCCTGCTCACACATCACCCCCTGTGCTTGCTGCCCCGTGTCCGAACTCGCACCGAGTCCCGCTCACCCATCACCCACTGCCCCGTGTCCTAACTTGCACCGAGTCCCGCTCACCCATCACCCCCTGTGCTCGCTGCCCCGTGTCCTAACTCGCACCGAGTCCCGCTCACCCATCACCCCATGTTCTAACTCACACCCAGTCCCGCTCACCCATCACCCCCTGTGCTCACTGCCCCGTGTCCTAACTCGCACCGAGTCCTGCTCACCCATCACCCCCTGTGGTCGCTGCCCCATGTCCTAACTTGCATCGAGTCCCGCTCACCCATCACCCCCTGTGGTCGCTGCCCCATGTCCTAACTCGCACCGAGTCCCGCTCACCCATCACCCCCTGTGGTCGCTGCCCCATGTCCTAACTTGCATCGAGTCCCGCTCACCAATCACCCACTGTGCTCACTGCCCCGTGTCCTAACTCGCACCAAGTCCCGCTCACCCATCACCCCCTGTGCTCACTGCCCCGTGTCCTAACTCGCACCAAGTCCCGCTCACCCATCACCCCCTGTGCTCACTGACCTACATTGGCTCTCGCAACGCCTCGATTTAAAAATTCTCACCCTTGTTTACAAATCCCTGCATGACCTTGCCTCTCCCTATCTCTCTAATCTCCTCCAGCCCCACAACACCTCCCCGCCCCCCCCCCCCCCACAACCGCGATGTCTGCACTCCTCAAATTCTGGACTTTTGAGTATCCCTGATTTTCATCGCTCTACCATTGGTGGCCGTGCCTTCAGCTGCCTGGGGCCCCAAGCTCTGGAACTCCCTCCCTAAACCTCTCCGCCTCTCTCCTTTAAGACGCTCCTTAAAACCTACCTCTTCGACCGAGCTTTTCGCCACCTAATATCTCATGATGTGGCTCGTTGTCAAATTGGGTCTGATTACACTCCTGTGAAGCACCTCGGGATGTTGTACGATGTTAAAGGCACTATATAAATGCAAGTTGTTGACTTCAGGGCATCCCAAATTGTTTCACAGCTGAATTACTTTTGAAGTGCAGTCACTGTTTTTCAAACGTCAAGACAAAGGTTTGTTTGGGTGCATGGTTATACTTGCACGCGATGCCCCAGGACAGTGCTGAGGGAGCGCCGCACTGTCGGAGGGGCAGTACTGAGGGAGCGCCGCACTGTCGGAGGGGCAGTACTGAGGGAGCGCCGCACTGTCGGAGGGGCAGTACTGAGGGAGCGCCGCACTGTCGGAGGGGCAGTACTGAGGGAGTGTCGGAGGGGCAGTACTGAGGGAGCGCCGCACTGTCGGAGGGGCAGTACTGAGGGAGCGCCGCACTGTCGGAGGGGCAGTACTGAGGGAGCGCCGCACTGTCGGAGTGGGGTGTGACCATTCTTGCAAAGAATATACAAAGAGAAAAGCTCAACAACCGTTGATTGAGAATGTTTCTGGTGAAAGTACTGTACTGGTGGCCGAACGTGGGTGTGCTTGTCCAGAGTAAGATCACACGCTTGCCAAACAGCTTTACTGGGACATGTTGGGGAACATGTAATGAATAGACGGTGAAACCACATTGTGATGAATGGGCGTTTATTTACAACAGCGCGATGTACCACAACCATACTGTGCACGTTAACCGGACAGAGTCGTCAAGGCTGTGACCGCCATCTTAAAGCAGCCCATTAACACACACAAGGAACAGGTTTCTCAGTAGTCACATGATTGTTGCAGCTCCCCGACTTCACCCTGAGGTCCCACGGCAGGAATGAAACAAGCAGGTTCGGCAAGAAAACACAACACGCAAAAAACACAAGAATTCCAGTTTTCTGATTGTTAAAACAATATCTCAAAGTAAATAAGTTACATTTAAATAAAGTGCATTTTGTGTCAGCTCTCGTTAAAACTGATACTTTAAAAAAAAAACTTTTATGAGGAAAGTTTGTTCCCCGATCCTTGATTCATGATTTCAGTGTTCCTGCATCAGTAGTTCTGCACATGACAATGTCTTCTCTCCCTTAAAACACTTAAGATAGGAATTTTTTAAAAAAACTTTTGAATTCTCGGCAATGGAGACACTCAGAATTCTTGCACTCCCAGAATCGTTTCACTTGATAATTTATAGAGGCACTGGAGAGGGTGCGGAGAAGATTTACAAGGATGATAGCAGAAATGCGAGGGTGTACACATCAGGAAAGGATGAACAGGCTGGGTCTCTTTTCTCTTGGAAACAGAAGGCTGAGGGGTGAGCTAATAGAGGTCTGTAAAATGATGAAAGGTTTCACTTGATCATTTATTCTGGATTAGATTGCACCAGTGTGTTCCTTTGAGTTCAGCAGCTCAATACAAGGGGTCCCCAGCACGAGCTGACCAACAGCCTCACTCACGTTTAACCCTCAGCTGGCTTTCTATCCGTCCTACTTCTGTAGACTGGGCACCTGTGTACTGTCTCGCTAGAGATGGTATTCAAGGTAAGGGAGGTGTGGTGTGCCCGTGTGCTGGGATGGCAAGTCGTCACCACAGTGCCATGGTCGATCCCCAGCCCCCTCTCCCGAATGTGCTGCCTCCTGCTTCCAGACACCAGTGCCCCTCCTGTACACTGCTGGCCTTCCTGTGCGAGCTTAAATAATGGACATTAGCCATACTTTCCCTGCAAGAGGCTCACACGTAGGATACACAGCACAGAAACAGTCCGTGCCGGTGTTTATGCTCCACTCAAGCCTCCTCCTGTCTTTCCTCCTCTAATTCTATCAGCTTAACCCTCGATTCCCTTCTCCCCCATATACTTGTCCAGCCTCCCCTTAAATGCATCGATACTATTCACCTCAACCTCTCCCTGTGGCAGCGAGTTCCACATTCTCACCCCTCTCTGGGTAAAGAAGTTTCTCCTGAATTCTCCATTGGATTTCTGGGTGACTATCTTATATTGATGGCCTCTAGTTATGCTCTTCCCCACAAGTGGAAACATTCTCTCTGTATCCACCTTCCATCATTTTAAATACCTCTATTAGGTCACCCCTCAGCGTTTGTTTTTCAAGAGAAAAGAGACCCAGCCTGTTCATCCTTTCCTGATATGTAACCCTCGCATTTCTGGTATCACCCTTGTAAATCTTCTCTGCTCCCTCTCTATATCCTTTCTATAATATGGCGACCAGAATTCACCCCAGTCTTTCTAGCCGCTGCCCCTCCCACTCTCCTGAGATTGAAAAGCTGAAACAACAAGAAATGAAGGGAGGGGGAGAGTTAACATCTCAGAACTTTCCAACGATCTGAAACGTTGCGTCTCTTGTCGGCACTGTCCAACCGATTGTCTCTTCCCAAACTTTACCAGTGATTGGATTACTTGACTTGTACGGACCATTATTCCCAATAAAAACAGAAGTTGTAATGTGGCATTTAATTTGTTAGGCTGTTATTCTATTGTAAAGCTTTCATCTCATAATAATTTGACCAAGAGGTGGTTAGGCAATGCTTTCCCCTATTCCCAGGGGTCGGATATTGTCGTAAACCCATCACGGCTTGTGCACGAGAGATTCAGGGACCCGAGCTACATCACAAACCTCCCCGAGATAAGTCAGTGGGGAACGGTAGCACAGTGGTGATGTTACTGGACCAATAATCCAGGGCCTGGACTGATGATCCAGAGACATGAGTTCAAATCCCACAGCAGCTGGGGAATTTAAATTCAATTAACTAAATAAAATCTGCCCCCTTACCCGGTCTGGCCTATATGTGACTCCAGACCCACAGCAATGTGGTTTGATTCTTAACTGCCCCTCTGGAATGGCCTAGCGAGACACTCAGTTGTACCAAACCGCTATAAAGAACAGCAGTTCAAGGCGGCGGCTCACCACCACCTTCGAGGGCAATCGGGATGGGCAATAAATGCCGGCCTTGCCCACGTCCAATGAATAAAATTAAAAATACTCCCCTAGATAGGTCAGCTGGTTGATCCCAATGAGAAATCGGGAACAATCGGTGGTCTGTGCCCAATGAGCCCACCTCAGACTGGCCGACTGTTCTCCACATCGCTAGATTAGGGAGGGCAAAAGCTGGCTAGACTTCCTCTCACCACCCCATCTCCTTGAAGCTCAATGGCTGCGTTGTCCCTCAACAGTCAAACTGCCTGCCCACACCCATGTCAGCCCTGGCCACGCGCCCAAAGTACGGGAGGGGAACCCAGCCCCCTGGAATCGTATCCACGGCAAGGCTCGGGGAGAGGAGAGAATCTCAAAGCAAGGGAACTTTACACTCTAACTTTTTACAATGTGTTACTGTTTGGCACAGATAGTCGATCAGGAGGGGCCGAATGACCGACTCCTGCTCCTATTTCCTATGTTCTTGAAGCAGGTGGAGCACAAGTGATCTCCAGTGCCCCTGGGTGGAGTTGGTGGGGAGGGAGGTAGGAGGTGGGATAAGGCCAGGGCTCCGGGTCCCGATACCCACGCTGGAAAGTGCAAGCACATGTGGTTAGCTGAGCTACATCACAAACCTCCCCGAGATAAGTCAGTGGGGAACGGTAGCACAGTGGTGATGTTACTGCAATCTCCCACCCCCTACCACGTTCAACCAGCTTGCCAACTCCCTCACTCGGAAGGATGGACACTTGGGAAATGTATCCGAGAGTGGCGGACAGGTTTTTGGAACAGATTCTTTGGGGGAGGGGAAGAGAAAGTGGAATACCGAAGGGTTAAAAGAACATTGAATGATGAGAAGCAACCTTATGTCAGGAGGACACACCGCACTGTTGCATCCCAATGCATAGCATGTCGCTCCTTGAGTAGGCCAACGCTCGGATTGAGTGACTGCACGCGTGGGCGGACGTGCGAGCAGAAACTGCACTGCGGCTCAGTCTAGCAACTCTTTGAGAAGTGCAATTAACTTAAAAAAGCTGAGTATCAAGTGAAGAATGTACGTTAAACAGCAGCAGCAGAAACACAGCGCACGATTTAATACCCTGGGTCAGTGTAGCTCTAGAGTATTCGGGGGTGAAGAATGGTGTTCAATTCCATGCCAGGCTGGTCCTTGGCTGCCCAGGAGAGTCCGGGAAGAAATGTACACATGTGCCACGCCTGAATCTGGATGATTCGGAGTGAGGACACTGCTGCTGATGGCAGGTCCCTACAAATCCACTGATGTGCCCAGCTCCCTGGGCAGGAGGCATTAGCCAGTGGAGTGCACACAGCAGGAGTTCCAGGTCCATGGGGGAATGGGGACGGTGCATTTAACATATTTGCATTGCTCAGAAGCGACGAGTGATTCCCCCCCCCCCCCCACCCCCGGTTACTTATGTAAACGGTGCATTAATAATACACAGACATTGGCAGAACAGTAACCGCGATCGACTGCCACCCAATCGGCAAGAGGCCGCCAGTGCAGCATCAGGCAAACCTGCAGCTGCTTTACACAGTCAGGACTGCGAGCAATTCCTGGCTATTGCGATTGGGCAGCGCCCAGTGATGGCCTCAATGGGCTCGCTTGCAATGTTGCTCGTGGAGCAGAGTTTGCGGGGTAGGCGGGGGCATCCTACAGATTTCGCTGCTTGTAACGCCTCTCACCAGCAGCGTTCCAGGCATTAAATGCAGGGATAACAGGGCGAGTGGCAGCTGGCACAGAACCCTCTTTGCGATGGGGTGGCAAAGTAAACAGTCGAAACACAGAGAGTCAGGTAAACCTGGCAGCTAAGGTGTACAGCAGTTTGCAAAGCATTGCACCACCAGTGAATGATATAACTGGGGAGGGAGCTTATCTCTAAGCAGTCGCACAACACAGAAATTCACAGATCAATTGCTGCCTGGATCCACTCTGTCCAATTGTAATAATGGAGCCCTACTCTCCTCCCCAGCTCCTCCACTCTCCTCCCCAGCTCCTCCACTCTCCCCTCCCCAGCTCCTCCACTCTCCCCTCCCCAGCTCCTCCACTCTCCCCTCCCCAGCTCCTCCACTCTCCCCTCCCCAGCTCCTCCACTCTCCCCTCCCCAGCTCCTCCACTCTCCCCTCCCCAGCTCCCCCACTCTCCCCTCCCCAGCACAAACTGTGGCAGCTCGCTGGCGACTGAACTCTGCCTCTCGCGTGCAATCGATAAAGAATCAGGTGTGAACGTGGCAAACCTCAAATAACGCCACAAAAAAAACCCACACACTGCAAGTACAGAAAATAATCATTAAAGAGGCGAGTGGAATGTTGGCCTTTAGAGGGGAGCTGGAATACAAAGGGGAGGAAGTTAGACGACAGTTTGTATGAAGCTCCAGAGTAACTGCGTTCAGTTCTCGGGGGGTGGAGGGGGTATATTGCCCTCGGAGGGGGAGTGGCACAGATTCACCAGACTGATACCGGGGCTGAAAGGGTTAAATGAGGAGGGACAGGTCACACAGACTGGGCCTGTGCTCCCTTGAGTGTAGAAGGTTAAGGGGCGATCTAATCGAGGATTATAAGATAACTAAAGGATTTGATAGGGTAGAGAGAGAGAGAGAGAAACCATTGCCTCTGGTTGCGAGGGGGGGTCCTTAAAATTAGAGCCCGGCCATTCAAGGTGATGTCAGGAAGCACTTCACACACAGGGCCGTGGGAATCTGCAACTCTCCCCCAAAAAGCTATCGAGGCCAGGGGTCAATTGAAAATTGCGAGATTTTTGTTAGTCAAGGGTCATATGGGGTTAAGGTACAGACCAGCCAAGATCACAGGCTCGAGGGGCTGAATGGCCTCCTATGTTACAGCTTAACCGATCCTATAGCTCCCCACAACACTGTTCTGCACTGTTTGCAAAAGACAAATACAAAAAAAAATTTAACAAATTAAATACAACAACATTTCAGGCGTTTCTTAAATTATATCTTAAAAAATAAACCTTTGAATTTCAGGCAGGACATAACACACATCCTTTCCCCGAGCTGCCGGGTTATAACTCTCTAACTCTCCTGGCTGCTCCTGCCCAGGGGCCGAGCCTCAGCTCCTTTGGCAGCACGAAGCCACGCTCGGGTTCTTTACGGGAGGGTGCTCGGGGAGTATTCCCGCATCACACTCTGGCCCAAGTCACCAGGCCGCAGTCCTGGGCGAGGCACAGTCTGCAGACCTGAGCTTCAGAGTGTCCGTGGGCATTGGGGAGTGAGCGCGGGGTGGGGGGGTTGCATTTTCAGTCTGTTCACTGCAATATATTATGGAAAAATAAATTAACATTTCTGCTATGCGGAGATTTTTTAAAGTATTTTTTATTTACAGAGTTTAATTAGAATTCTATTCCCTTATTCCTACAGGGGTTAGTCGCTCCACTGAAATGTACAGTCCCCACACTGATCATTCCCATCTCCCGTAACATCTGAGAGTTTGGGATTACGGGATGTGAAGGGGACATAACTTTTTCCCTTTTCAGGGATTTTTGGAGCTGGTCAGGAAGCCTGCTGTACTATTCTCCGCTGCATCATAAGAATTAGGAGCAGGAGTCGGCCATTCGGCCCCTCGAGCCTGCTCTGACATTTAATACGATCATGGCTGATCCGATCATGGACTCAGCTCCACTTCCCCACCCGTTCCCCATAACCTCTTATTTCCTTATCAGTTAAGAAACTGTCTATTTCTGTCTTAAATTTATTCAATGTCCCAGCTTCCACAGCTCTCTGAGGCAATGAATTCCACAGATTTACAACCTTCAGAAGAAATTCCTCCTCATCTCAGTTTTAAATGGGCGGTCCCTTATTCTAAGATTATGCCCCCTAGTTCTAGTCTCCCCCATCAGTGGAAACATCCTCTCTGCATCCACCTTGTCAAGTCCCCTCATTATCTTGTACGTTTCGATAAGATCACCTCTCATTCTTCTGAATTCCAAATGAGTAGAGGCCCAACCTCCTCAACCTTTCCTCATAAGTCAACCCGCCATGATCTCCAACTGCACCCGACGAGAGTGGGGGGGGGGGGGGGGGGGGGGGGGCAGAAACGGGCCAGGGCTCTGGGTCACTAATGCCCTTTAGGGAAGGAAATCTGCCACCCTTCCCCGGTCTGGCGATAGGTGACTCCACAGACCCACAGCAATGTGGTTGATTCTTCACTGCCCTCTGGAATGGCTCAGCGAGACACTCGAGGGCGATCAGGGGATGGGCAATAAATGCCGGCCTTGCCAGCGATGGCCACATCCCGCGAATGAATAAAAAGAACATGGCTCAGGTAACGTGCTGTGCGACTGTTGAAAAATAAGTCCCTGCCCCCAGGCAGAGAAACGTACCCGTCACCATCAGATATCAGTCAGAGTTACACTGCATTGTAGACACCTCAAACCAGATTATGCATTAATACAAAATATCACACACACAAATAAGTCCCTGACTTCAGCACCTTGATAATTCATAATTATAAGTAGTGGACACTTCACAAACAGGGTAAGCAAGGAGATAAACCCACCTCGCAGGGGACAGCGGTGGGGAAAGCAGCCCTCTCATCTGTTGGGTTATTTGTTGCGCCCGTTCACTGACAGACACACACACACACACACGGGGCACCGACTCTCCACAAACTGGCGTATTGCTACACCGCCCCCGCCACAAGCTCGGGACATCAGGGGGACAGGAATCGCCGCCTTCCCGTCCATTCCGTGTAATCCAGCGAGACTTGGGCCAGGTAAAGTGATGGAAGACCGGGACCGAGTGGCCGCGGGGGGGGGGTCTGGAACAAACGGCCGCAGACACGACAATAAACTGCAAGAGGTTTACAAGAGAGAGGAGGAGGGGGACTGGGCTCAGGGTTGGTGGCTGAGGTGGGCTGGGGAGGAGGGTGAAGGGCCGGGGGGCGGGATTTGGGAAACGCCGACACGGACTGGCCTGTTGTGAGGAGACTGTCAATACTGCTCATGGAGCCCCGTCACTTCGGATTCTGCTGCCCCTCAAATCTCGGTCCTGTTCCAATCATTAAGCGCCATTCACGTTATTGGGTCAAACCTGGACACATCGGCCGCAGGGGTCAAACCCGGATATAGCGGCCGCAGGGGTCAAACCCGGACACATCGGCCGCAGGGGTCAAACCCGGATATAGCGGCCGCAGGGGTCAAACCCGGATATAGCGGCCGCAGGGGTCAAACCCGGATACATCGGCCGCAGGGGTCAAACCCGGATATAGCGGCCGCAGGGGTCAAACCCGGACACATCGGCCGCAGGGGTCAAACCCGGACACATCGGCCGCAGGGGTCAAACCCGGATATAGCGGCCGCAGGGGTCAAACCCGGACACATCGGCCGCAGGGGTCAAACCCGGATATAGCGGCCGCAGGGGTCAAACCCGGACACATCGGCCGCAGGGGTCAAACCCGGACACATCGGCCGCAGGGGTCAAACCCGGATATAGCGGCCGCAGGGGTCAAACCCGGACACATCGGCCGCAGGGGTCAAACCCGGGGACACACTGAAGGGGGACAGTAACAGAGGAATTGAGCCGACTGCACAATCCCCCCCCCCCCCCATGCAGGGTGCAGGCCGGGGCTGGCACGAGGTGGTGCTGATGGGCCGGAGTGTACCCCCAGGCACAGGGTGCATCCTGCAATGGCCAGCTGCCAACCCCTGCCAGTCCCGTGCATGGTGCAGCACAGACACCGCTCACCGGGGTACTACTCCTGGGGGCCTTGGCGTCAGGGCAGGACACCCCCCCGCCCCCCCAGAGGTCAGGGCTTGTGTGAAGAGACATGACACAGAAAGGTGTGCCGGCTGTGGACGCTGGCAGACAGTATGACCAGTTGCAGTGCAGCCCAGCGGCCTGTACATGGAAGATGCCGCGGATAGGTGACAATTGGAATGGGCCGCACAGCCAGCTGAAGGGACCGAGCACCAAAACAAATTCGAAGGAACGCCGACGACCACAGCCTCGGTTTCTGAATGGCAACACCGACTCCGTCAGCCCGAGAAAATCGAAAGAGGTTCCATTGTTCATCCATGATTCAGAGCTCCTGGGGTATTGCTTCCTTTCAAACCAGGTTCTGCCCTCAATGGGGGGGGAGCATGTGGGCGGTTGGGGGGGGGGGGGGAGCATGTGGGCGGTTGGGGGGGGGGGGGGGAGCATGTGGGCGGTTGGGGGGGGGGGAGCATGTGGGCGGTTGGGGGGGGGGGGGGGAGCATGTGGGCGGTTGGGGGGGGGGGGGGAGCATGTGGGCGGTTGGGGGGGGGGGGGGGAGCATGTGGGCGGTTGGGGGGGGGGGAGCATGTGGGCGGTTGGGGGGGGGGAGCATGTGGGCGGTTGGGGGGGGGGGGGGAGCATGTGGGCGGTTGGGGGGGGGGAGCATGTGGGCGGTTGGGGGGGGGGGAGCATGTGGGCGGTTGGGGGAGCATGTGGGCGGTTGGGGGAGCATGTGGGCGGTTGGGTGGGGAGGAGACGGATAGATACAAGGGACCAGAAGCAGGGATCTAAAGTTGGAGGTCGTCGCCGAGGTCAGGATGTGGCGAGGAATTGTAGGCGGAGGACGAGGATTTCGAACATTGGGAGACGGGGGGGGGGGGGGGGCTGATGAGAGGTGCTGAGGCCCATTGCAGCAGCCCCCACACTTTCAGTGTGGCTCAGCCAGCATCGCAGTGGTCGGTGACAGTGAGCTGCGACACATTAAGTGACAAACACAGGGGCTGCCGGGAGACAGAGAGAGAGATCAGAAAGGTACGGGCTCATCCGTCACCGTGTCAACTTTCCCGATAGGGTGTGCGGTCACCTCCTGTCAAGGAATGAAATACCAAGCCAGCCACTCCCAAGCTGCACAGTGCAGCCTCGAGGTGTATAATTTGAGTGACTACTTTTTTAAAAAAAATCACCGGTTCTCTCAATTTCAAGAACACTGCTCCCAACAGATCCAAAATTTCCGTTCGAAAATCAATTACACACCTTTTGAAAAGAAATCTGGGTTACTAGTAAAAAGCACAATGCATATGGCACATTGACACACATTGGGGTTGGGAGTGCGAAGGTCGGAGTGGCTTCTTCTGCGGTGTGACGGAGCATTTTCCCCTTGACCAATAAACGCGTGGAGGATGATCCTGACCGCTCTCGGAAACGCAGCCATCACACCACCCACCGAGTCCCAGCTTCACTGTAGACTTATATGTACAGAATAAATCTCACCTCAAGTCCCTGAACCTGTTAGCAGATGTCACAGCTCGACATGGCCACCCCCCACCTGTGTCAAGAGCAGCGTTTGGCGATGTACAGGAACAGGGCGACGAGGAGGCTGTCGGCCACCAGGGGGCAGCGGCAGCCGCCCAACACGAAGGTGCGTTTGGACAATACAGCGTACCATCATTTTGAAATCTTTGGCCCACTTGATGGATGCCTTGAACTAGTTTCTTCTTTTTAAAAAAAAAACTTATAATCCCCTTCTTAATTTCCCACCTTTTTTCCATTTTCATAGTTTCCTTGAAGTGAAATGCTGCTTGAGCAGGCCACAATTTCACACTTTGAGTGGGTTAAATGGCGGTAGTCCGATCGTTTGCATTCAGCCACGACAGGGCCAGATGGACAGCAAAAACTTCCTGGATCTTTGTGTGGCCGCTTTAAGTCTGTTTAATGTACACATCAGGAATCACGTCTTTCCGCAGGCGGAGGTTGGAAGCAGCCGTCAACCTCGACAGTCAGTGACCCAGTCCGCGTCTCATTGAAAAGGGGTCGCTGGGGGAGCTAACCGACAAGTTAATCAGAGTTAGGACGCGGCCTTTGTAGGAGGGACAAGACCCCAAAACCCCACGCTGCAACAGAGATCTCTAGCAGTCATGGGCAGGAGCGTCAGACAGGCCAGTGTCGACGTGTGTGTGTTTGCTGTTAAGAGTAATAGTTGCACAGCTGGCTGAACGATCTGTAAAGTGCATTTGGTTAATGGTTCAAAGATCACATTCCCTGCAGCACACTTGCGGAAAGCCTGGTGTCACCCCATTGCACATGTAAGCAGCAGCCGCGATGAGGGGCATCTCCAGTCATGGCCTTGGTCCGGTTGTTTATGCTTCAATTGGATCTGGGCACGTGAGCACGGTTTGGGTGGTCACACTCGCTGCCCATGCCATATCGCCGCAAGGCAGAGTCAACAATCCTCCGACTGATTAGTTACGATAGAGTGGAGAGGAAGGAGCCATTTCCCTTGGCAGAGGAGTCAACAACCAGGGGATGTAGATTTAAAGTCATTGGGGGGAGGTTTAGAGGGGATTTGAGGGGAAATGTCTTCACCCAGAGGGTGGTGGGGGTCTGGAACTCACGGCCTGAAAGGGTGGTAGAGGCAGAAACCCTCACCACATTTAAAAAGTACCTGGGCGTGTGCTTGAAGTGCCGTAACATAAGAACATAAGAAATAGGAGCGGGAGTCGGCCATTTGGCCCCTCGAGCCTGCTCCGCCATTCAATAAGGTTATGGGCTACGGACCGAGAGCTGGAAAGTGGGATTGGGCTGGGTAGCTCTTGGTCGGCCGGCGTGGACCACGATGGGCCGAATGGCCTCCTCCCGTGCCGTAAGTTTCTGTGATTCTATGCTTGGAGGCTCAGGCGGTTGCTTGACCGACCCCGTGCGGCCCAGGGTTGGCGAGGCAACGCACCCCGACGAGAGGCCAATCTCAGATTGGGTTCGCTGGAGGCCTCGTGACAAAAGGTTGCTGGGCAAAAGAGAGAAAAAAAACCTAAAGATGGGCAGGTAGCACGAGCCTCTCGGCACCGTGCAGATGGCCAGTTGCAATACAGCATTGGCAGAGAGCGGGACACGGGTTCGATAGCTGTCGGGACAAATGCACGGCGACGAAGACATCACAAATTGGCAAATCACAAGCCTCAAACACCCGCAGAGCCTCAAGACTCCTGCAGCAGAAAGCGGAGGCCATTTGTCTAACTGGCACAGACGTGATTCCAACTCTGAGTCGGCAACAGCAACCGTGACCGGCTTGTGAATCGGTCGGCCATCGCTGGCTGAAGGGTTTTGCAAGTTGACACAGGACCAATTCGAGAAACCTAGCTTTATCCTCTTCACAATGCACACAGCCCCAATTATTAAAGGGCAGCACTGTGTATAAAGGGTGGTGTCCCAGACTCCCAGGGGTGGAGAGACAGCATCCTTCCCTCTTGGACCCCGCGTTCCCACACCGAGGAACCCAGAGCTCTCCCTCCGACAGGCGCCAGGGTCAGGTGAGAGTTTAGCAGTCTCACTCAGAATGGACACAAAACGCTTCACTGGAACGTCGGTCATGGCATTGCGTGCGGATTCTTGAGTGGGAGAAATTCACAGTGGCGGCTGTAGCAACGTTATTTGGGGGCTGGGGTTAAGCTGGCTTCTCTGATCCTCCCCTGATAAGTGGAAACTGGAGGCAGGAGTTTGATGCATCAACCCTGAACTGCGAGGCCGATGATGTGTGGAGGGCTCCTCTGCCCTCAAAAGCAAACGACGAACGCAATGAATATTGGCCAAGCCGTAATACTGGATACAGATTATCTGTGGTTTCCCCAACACAGTTATGGTCAAAGAACTCGGACTGCCCCCCCAGATATGAAACCATCCTCGAAATCACCAACTACTTCGCAAAACACCAAACACAGCACAACGATTTCCAAGCCAGCGTAACAAAAAGGTATACAAAAACCAGAAGACGTTCCTCGGACAGGCAATCAGCGGGTGCCTTGTGCTGTTTGTGTGTGTGATGGACGTTTGCTCAGATGTAGCTCCGTTGGAGGCAGCAGTGTAGTGGGATTTCCCGCTCCTACTTGACGGCATCAACCACCAGCACCTTGCACTCGCGCTTGGCGATCTTGTCGACCGACAGCACCGTTTTCTCGGCCGGAAGGTAAAGCGGTCGGCCGATCGGGGAGCCGATGGGGGGTGTGATGGCTCGCCGCTCCATCACGCTCCCGGTCCTGAGGGGAGAGGAAAGAAAAAGGAGGGAGGGTCAGCATCACCAAGGCGTGGGGGAGAGAAAATCCGGGAAGAGCAAGTGGCCACGGGGTGGGCGGGTAACACCAGCGGGAGTGAGGTGCGGAACGTGGGGGGTGACATTCAACAACAACCTGTATTTATATAGCACCTTTAACGTAGTGAAACGTCCCGAGGCGCTTCACAGGAGTGTCATGCGATAAAAATGACACTGAGCCGCATAAGTAGCAATTAGGGCAGGTGACCAAAAGTTTGGTAGGATTTAAAGAGCATCTTGAAGGAGGAGAGAGAGGCGTAGAGGTTTAGGGAGGGAGTTCCAGAGCTTGGGGCCCAGGCAACAGAAGGCACGGCCACCGATGGTGGAGCGATTATAATCAGGGATGGTCAGGAGGGCAGAATTAGAGGAGGGAATAATTAGAGGAGCGCAGACATCTCGGGGGGGTTGTGGGGCTGGAGGAGATTACAGAGATAGGGAGGGGCGAGGGCCATGGAGGGATTTGTAAACAAGGATGAGAATTTTGAAATCGAGGCGTTGCTTAACCGGAAGCCAATGTAGGTCAGTGAGCACAGGGGGTGATGGGTGAGCGGGACTCGGTGCGAGTTAGGACACGGGGCAGTGAGCACAGGGGGTGATGGGTGAGCGGGACTCGGTGCGAGTTAGGACACGGGGCAGCGAGCACAGGGGGTGATGGGTGAGCGGGACTCGGTGCGAGTTAGGACACGGGGCAGCGAGCACAGGGGGTGATGGGTGAGTGGGACTGGGTGCGAGTTAGGACACGGGGGCAGTGAGCACAGGGGGTGATGGGTGAGCGGGACTCGGTGCGAGTTAGGACACGGGGCAGTGAGCACAGGGGGTGATGGGTGAGCGGGACTGGGTGCGAGTTAGGACACGGGGCAGCCGAGTTTTGGATCACCTCTGGTTTACTGCCGAGGTCCGACAATGGGAGGGGATGTTGGATCGAGGTCAGGATGAGTTTGCAATGGGAGATTGGGAGGTGAAGGGGGGAGATATCTGTAGGCCTGAGCTCAGCCAACCGCAATGGGAAAATATCCTTTGTAATCTTGGCAGTGAGTGTGTAACATTTAGCTTTTAATAAACGGTAATGTTTAACTTCATGCTCATTAACTCATTCTTGCAGCAAGGTAATGTAGTTCAAACAATCCCAGCGGCCAATTATCTCCTTTAACATCACAGTTATTTTTACTCGATTTAGAAATCTATTCCATGTTGATTATAGCATCAGCCGGGGTTCAGTGGGTAACACTCTGGGCTCGGAGTCAGAAGGTCGGAGGTTCAGTGGGTAACACTCTGGGCTCTGAGTCAGAAGGTCGGAGGTTCAGTGGGTAACACTCTGGGCTCGGAGTCAGAAGGTCGGAGGTGCAGTGGGTAACACTCTGGGCTCTGAGTCAGAAGGTCGGAGGTTCAGTGGGTAACACTCTGGGCTCGGAGTCAGAAGGTCGGAGGTTCAGTGGGTAACACTCTGGGCTCGGAGTCAGAAGGTCGGAGGTTCAGTGGGTAACACTCTGGGCTCGGAGTCAGAAGGTCGGAGGTTCAGTGGGTAACACTCTGGGCTCGGAGTCAGAAGGTCGGAGGTTCAGTGGGTAACACTCTGGGCTCTGAGTCAGAAGGTCGGAGGTTCAGTGGGTAACACTCCGGGCTCGGAGTCAGAAGGTCGGAGGTTCAGTGGGTAACACTCTGGGCTCGGAGTCAGAAGGTCGGAGGTTCAGTGGGTAACACTCTGGGCTCGGAGTCAGAAGGTCGGAGGTTCAGTGGGTAACACTCTGGGCTCTGAGTCAGAAGGTCGGAGGTTCAGTGGGTAACACTCCGGGCTCTGAGTCAGAAGGTCGGAGGTTCAGTGGGTAACACTCTGGGCTCTGAGTCAGAAGGTCGGAGGTTCAGTGGGTAACACTCCGGGCTCGGAGTCAGAAGGTCGGAGGTTCAGTGGGTAACACTCTGGGGTCTGAGTCAGAAGGTCGGAGGTTCAGTGGGTAACACTCCGGGCTCGGAGTCAGAAGGTCGGAGGTTCAGTGGGTAACACTCCGGGCTCGGAGTCAGAAGGTCGGAGGTTCAGTGGGTAACACTCTGGGCTCTGAGTCAGAAGGTCGGAGGTTCAGTGGGTAACACTCTGGGCTCTGAGTCAGAAGGTCGGAGGTTCAGTGGGTAACACTCTGGGCTCTGAGTCAGAAGGTCGGAGGTTCAGTGGGTAACACTCCGGGCTCTGAGTCAGAAGGTCGGAGGTTCAGTGGGTAACACTCTGGGCTCGGAGTCAGAAGGTCGGAGGTTCAGTGGGCAACACTCTGGGCTCGGAGTCAGAAGGTCGGAGGTTCAGTGGGTAACACTCTGGGCTCTGAGTCAGAAGGTCGGAGGTTCAGTGGGTAACACTCTGGGCTCGGAGTCAGAAGGTCGGAGGTTCAGTGGGTAACACTCTGGGCTCTGAGTCAGAAGGTCGGAGGTTCAGTGGGTAACACTCTGGGCTCGGAGTCAGAAGGTCGGAGGTTCAGTGGGTAACACTCCGGGCTCGGAGTCAGAAGGTCGGAGGTTCAGTGGGTAACACTCCGGGCTCGGAGTCAGAAGGTCGGAGGTTCAGTGGGTAACACTCCGGGCTCGGAGTCAGAAGGTCGGAGGTTCAGTGGGTAACACTCTGGGCTCGGAGTCAGGTCGGAGGTTCAGTGGGTAACACTCTGGGCTCGGAGTCAGAAGGTCGGAGGTTCAGTGGGTAACACTCTGGGCTCGGAGTCAGAAGGTCGGAGGTTCGAGTCCCACTCCATAGACTTGAGCATATAATCTAGGGCAGACACTCCCAGTGCAGTACTGAGGGAGCCCCGCACTGTGGGAGGGGCAGTACTGAGGGAGCCCCGCACTATCGGTGGGGCAGTGCTGAGGGAGCCCCGCACTGTCGGTGGGGCGGTACTGAGGGAGCCCCGCACTGTCGGAGGGGCGGTACTGAGGGAGTGCTGTACTGTGGGAGGAGCAGTACTGAGGGAGAGCTGCACTGTCGGAGGGGCAGTACTGAGGGAGCGCCGCTCTGTCGGAGGGGCAGTACTGAGGGAGCGCCGCTCTGTCGGAGGGGCAGTACTGAGGGAGCGCCGCACTGTCGGAGGGGCAGTACTGAGGGAGCGCCGCACTGTCGGAGGGGCAGTACTGAGGGAGCGCCGCTCTGTCGGAGGGGCAGTACTGAGGGAGCGCCGCACTGTCGGAGGGGCAGCACTGAGGGAGCGCCGCACTGTCGGAGGGGCAGCACTGAGGGAGCGCTGTCGAATGAAATGATAAAACAAGGCCCCATCTGCCCTCTCAGGTGGATGTAAAAGATCCCACGGCACTATGTGGAAGAAGAGCAGGGGAGTTCTCCCCGGTGTGCTGGGCCAATATTTATCCCTCAATCAACATAACAAAAAACTGACTATCTGGCTACTATCACATTGCTGGTTTTTGGGACCAATTGACTGCAGCATTATAACAGTGACTACACCTCAAACATACTTCACAGGATGTAATGCACTTTGGGACATCCTGAGGTTTGGAAAGGCTCTGTAGAAATGCTTTCTTTATATAAAAAAAAACAGAACAATTTCCGTACACGAGTCCTAAATTTGCTCTGTGTTAGTTTGAGCCCGTTCTGTGATCGGCATCCTGTTTCTGCACTCGTGCTTTCTGGTATAGCTCCAGGACGTCCCTCGTTGTGACCTCCTTTCAAGCCTGGAATACCATGACTAGATTATTCCCACTCATCCCCTCCCTTCAGCCACACAAAAAACAGGAAAAAAACCCCAGGGTCAATAAGGGAAAATAAATAGCTCTCCGACCGCCTTCGGGCGATGGAAACAGCCCGGGAGATCACACGGACCTCGTGTTGTCAATAAGGACACTGACCTTCTCTGTGACGTGATGTGGGTCCCATGTCAGGAACCAGTCCCGCTCCCTCACTAGGGCAGAGGGTCAGCGTCCAGCGCACCAGCCCAGAGACTCCCTACTCCCTGGGAAAGGAAGCACTGCTCAACATCCCAGCCTCGGCCCGTGTTTGGCCGAGTTTAAATGCATGTCTCACCACCTCCTGGGTCAGCGTCCTGCCCGCTGAGCCACGTCAGACATCGGAGGGTGGTGAATCTTTGGAATTCTCTACCCCAGGGGGCTGTGGATGCTCAGTGGGTGAATATATTTGAGGGTGGGATTGACAAGATTTTTGGACACGAAGGGAATCAAGGGAGTTCTCGAGCTTGGGGCCCAGGCAGCTGAAGGCACGGCCACCGATGGTGGAGTGATGGAAATCAGGGGATGCTCAAGAGGCCAGAATTGGAGGAGCGCAGCGATCTCGGAGGGTTGTAGGGTCTGGAGGAGGTTACAGAGATAGAGAGGGGGCGAGGGCCATGGAGGGATTTGAACAGAAGGATGGAGAATTTTAAATTCGAGGTGATGATTATGACCAAGTTTTTTAATTTTCTGAGAACAATGAAACAGTTGAAATGGATTGACAGTTTTATATGGAGTGCAGTTGCCCATGTTTTCAAAATATCGAGGGGTTTTGATGGAGTGAATAAGGAGAGACTGTTCCTGGGGGCAGGAGGGTCGGTAACCAGAGGGGGAGATGGGGAGAATGGTTTATGCAGCGAGTTGTTGTGATCGGGAACGCGCTGCCTGAAAGCTCGGTGGGAGCAGATTCAATAGTAACTTTCAAACCGGGAATTGGATCAATACTTGACGGGGAAACATTCACCGGGCTGTGGGGAAAGAGCGGGGGGAGTGGGACTGATGGGATCGCTCGCTCACAGAGCCGGCACAGGCTCGATGGGCCCAATAGCCTTGTACTATGCCGGCTGTTCCTGGTTTATTGCCCGTGGCAGTGTCCTTACCTCATCAGGTGACTGTTGCGCGAGGGCTGCTGATGGGAGAAGGACTGTGAACGGCCCAGGTTGGCCTGGTGGCGTTCCATGAGGTCCCGGACTGCCGGGCTGCTGGGGCTGTTCTTCCGGGAAACCGGCCGGGCCTCAGGGGGCGGGTTCGTCACGCTGGCGGTGAACTGTAACTTCAGCTTCATGTGTTGGCTCAGCTGGTAGGGAAGGAACAGAGGGTCAGAGACAGGGAGGGAGGGAGGGAGTGTCAGAGACAGGGAGGGAGGGAGGGAGTGTCAGAGACAGGGAGGGAGGGAGGGAGTGTCAGAGACAGGGAGGGAGGGACAGAGAGAGAGAGAGAGAGGGACAGAGAGAGAGAGAGAGAGAGGGACAGAGAGAGAGAGAGAGAGGGGGACAGAGAGAGAGAGAGAGAGGGACAGAGAGAGAGAGAGAGAGGGAGAGAGAGGGGGAGAGGGGGAGAGAGGGGGAGAGAGGGGGGAGAGGGGGAGAGAGGGGGGAGAGGGGGAAGAGAGGGAGAGGGGGAAGAGAGGGAGAGGGGGAAGAGAGGGAGAGGGGGAAGAGAGGGAGAGGGGGAAGAGAGGGAGAGGGGGAAGAGAGGGAGAGGGGGAAGAGAGGGAGAGGGGGAAGAGAGGGAGAGGGGGAAGAGAGGGAGAGGGGGAAGAGAGGGAGAGGGGGAAGAGAGGGAGAGGGGGAAGAGAGGGAGAGGGGGAAGAGAGGGAGAGGGGGAAGAGAGGGAGAGGGGGAAGAGAGGGAGAGGGGGAAGAGAGGGAGAGGGGGAAGAGAGGGAGAGGGGGAAGAGAGGGAGAGGGGGAAGAGAGGGAGAGGGGGAAGAGAGGGAGAGGGGGAAGAGAGGGAGAGGGGGAAGAGAGGGAGAGGGGGAAGAGAGGGAGAGGGGGAAGAGAGGGAGAGGGGGGAGAGAGGGACGGGGGAGAGAGGGACGGGGGAGAGAGGGACGGGGGAGAGAGGGACGGGGGAGAGAGGGACGGGGGAGAGAGGGACGGGGGAGAGAGGGACGGGGGAGAGAGGGACGGGGGAGAGAGGGACGGGGGAGAGAGGGACGGGGGAGAGAGGGACGGGGGAGAGAGGGACGGGGGAGAGAGGGACGGGGGAGAGAGGGACGGGGGAGAGAGGGACGGGGGAGAGAGGGACGGGGGAGAGAGGGACGGGGGAGAGAGGGACGGGGGAGAGAGGGACGGGGGAGAGAGGGACGGGGGAGAGAGGGACGGGGGAGAGAGGGACGGGGGAGAGAGGGACGGGGGAGAGAGGGACGGGGGAGAGAGGGACGGGGGAGAGAGGGACGGGGGAGAGAGGGACGGGGGAGAGAGGGACGGGGGAGAGAGGGACGGGGGAGAGAGGGACGGGGGGAGAGAGGGACGGGGGGAGAGAGGGACGGGGGGAGAGAGGGACGGGGGGAGAGAGGGACGGGGGAGAGAGGGACGGGGGGAGAGAGGGACGGGGGGAGAGAGGGACGGGGGGAGAGAGGGACGGGGGGAGAGAGGGACGGGGGGAGAGAGGGACGGGGGGGAGAGAGGGACGGGGGGGAGAGAGGGACGGGGGGAGAGAGGGACGGGGGAGAGAGGGACGGGGGAGAGAGGGACGGGGAGAGAGGGACGGGGGAGAGAGGGACGGGGGAGAGAGGGACGGGGGAGAGAGGGACGGGGGAGAGAGGGACGGGGAGAGAGAGAGGGGGACAGAGGGACAGAGAGAGAGGAAGGGACAGAGAGTAATGGAAGGGGCGCAGAGGAGGAGCACAGACAGAGGACGACAGAACAGGTTTAATATCTGGGTGCTGATGCACAGTTTAAAAGCATCGATCAATTATCCAATATTGCTGGATGTTGAGGCTTGAAATACAATTAAATTGTAGGTATGTAACCTACCGACATTGTAATCAGACCAGACAAATATTGCTGAATTAATCTCCGCAGCATGAATACAGGCAATCCCTTCACATTGCTCGTATCGATCGTTTACATAGATAGTAGGTACAACAAAATAACAACTGGACAGATGTTGATCTACCCAGCATCTGTAAACAGAAAAGGACATTGAAGTTTTGTGCATTATTGCATCCAACTCTGTGCACCGCACTTTGGGAGAGATGTCACAGCCTTGGAGAGGGTGCAGGGGAGATTGACCCAAACGGTCCTGGGGATGGGGGACTTCAGTTACGCGGGGAGACTGGAGAAGCTGGGGTTGTTCTCCTTGGAGCAGGGAAGGTTAAGAGGAGATTTGATCGAGGTGTTCAAAATTATCAGGGGTTTTGATGGAGTAAATAAGGGGAGACTGTTCCCGGGGGCAGGAGGGTCGGTAACCAGGGGGACACAGATTGACGATAATCGGCGATGGAACCAGAGGGGGAGATGGGGAGAATGTGTTCACGCAGCGAGTTGTTGTGATCGGGAACGCGCTGCCTGAAAGGGCGGTGGGAGCAGATTCAATAGTAACTTTCAAACCGGGAATTGGATCAATACTGGACGGGGAAACATTCACCGGGCTGTGGGGAGAGAGCGGGGGGATGGGACTGATGGGATCGCTCGCTCACAGAGCCAGCACAGGCTCGATGGGCCCAGTGGCCTCCTCCTGCGCTGTGTCGTTCTATGACTGTTGTCAGATTTACAGTCCCGAGGAAGGCGCGAGATGCAAAACACGAATCCCCCTCGTCTGTTTACAGATGCTGATAGACCCGCTATTTATTTCCAGCATCTTTCAAAAAAATGTACGCATACAGTTTAATCATTTCACCACTGGAGCAAAAGACTAAAATCACACGGTCAAAATAGGTATCAGTTGTGTTTGTCTCGGTCTGTGTACGGCGAACAGCGTTTTGAACAGTTGTTATGGGGGAGCGAAGATGGGGGGCGGGGGTGCAAGTTGTGATTCAATGCATAACAGAGTGTGGAACTGTGCTGTACAGAACCATAGAATGTGTTGCGGAATTACAGATTTAAGACTGAACAGGCCAGGGCGCTTTCCTCTGAAAAAGAGAAGGCTGAAGGGGTGACCTGATAGAGGTCTTTAAAATTATCGAAGGGTTTGATAGAGTGGATGTAGAGAAGATGTCCCCACTTGTGGGGGAGACCAGAATCAGGGCCCATCAATATCAGACAGTCACCAATAAATCCCACGGGGAATTCAGGAGAAACTTCTTTACCCAGAGAGCGGTGAGAATGTGGAACTTGCTGCCACAGGGAGGGGTTGAGGTGAATAGTATCGATGCATTTAAGGGGGAGCTGGATAAACACATGAGGGAGCAAGGAACAGAAGGATATGGTGATGGGGTGAGATGGAGAGGGGTGGGAGGGGGCTGGTATGGAGCATAAACCCCGGCACCGAGCGCTGGGGCCAAGCGGCCTCTTTCTGTGCCGTACATTCTACCGAGGCCTCGTCTGCCCTCTCAGATGGACGTAAACGATCCAGTGGCCTCTATTTTGAAGAAGAGCAGGGGAGTTCTCCCCAGTGTCCTGGGGCCAATATTTATCCCTCAATCAACATTAAAAAAACCAGATGATCTGGGTCATAGAAACATAGAAAATAGATGCAGGAGTAGGCCATTCGGCCCTTCGAGCCTGCACCGCCATTCAATGAGTTCATGGCTGAACATGCAACTTCAGTACCCCATTCCTGCTTTCTCAGCATACCCCTTGATCCCCCCAGTAGTAAGGACTTCATCTAACTCCTTTTTGAATATATTTAGTGAATTGGCCTCAACAACTTTCTGTGGTAGAGAATTCCACAGGTTCACCACTCTCTGGGTGAAGAAGTTTCTCCTCATCTCGGTCCTAAATGGCTTACCCCTTATCCTTAGACTGTGACCCCTGGTTCTGGACTTCCCCAACATTGGGAACATTCTTCCCGCATCTAACCTGTCTGAACCCATCAGAATTTTAAACGTTTCTATGAGGTCCCCTCTCATTCTTCTGAACTCCAGTGAATACAAGCCCAGTTGATCCAGTCTTTCTTGATAGGTCAGTCCCGCCATCCCGGGAATCAGTCTGGTGAACCTTCGCTGCACTCCCTCAATAGCAAGAATGTCCTTCCTCAGGTTAGACCAAAACTGTACACAATACTCCAGGTGTGGCCTCACCAAGGCCCTGTACGACTGTAGTAACACTTCCCTGCCCCTGTACTCAAATCCCCTCGCTATGAAGGCCAACATGCCATTTGCTTTCTTAACCGCCTGCTGTACCTGCATGCCAACCTTCAATGACTGATGTACCACGACACCCAGGTCTCGTTGCACCTCCCCTTTTCCTAATCTGTCACCATTCAGATAATAGTCTGTCTCTCTGTTTTTACCACCAAAGTGGATAACCTCACATTTATCCACATTATACTTCATCTGCCATGCATTTGCCCACTCACCTAACCTATCCAAGTCGCTCTGCAGCCTCATAGCATCCTCCTCGCAGCTCACACTGCCACCCAACTTAGTGTCATCCGCAAATTTGGAGAGACTACATTTAATCCCCTCGTCTAAATCATTAATGTACAATGTAAACAGCTGGGGCTCCAGCACAGAACCTTGCGGTACCCCACTAGTCACTGCCTGCCATTCTGAAAAGTACCCATTTACTCCTACTCTTTGCTTCCTGTCTGACAACCAGTTCTCAATCCACGTCAGCACACTACCCCCAATCCCATGTGCTTTAACTTTGCACATTAATCATTATCACATTGCTGTTTGTGGGAGCTTGCTGTGCGCAAATCGGCTGTCGTGTTTCCTACATGACAACAGTGACTTCAAAAAGTACTTCATTGGCTGTGAGGCGCTTTGGGACGTCCGGTGGTTGGGAAAGGTGCTGTATAATTGGTGAAGGGATGAGTGAAGTCGGAAGCGATATGGAGACTGTGCTTAAACTACACGGCGGGCTTCACGCTGTGCCCCGTTACCTCAAAGAGTCCGGAGCGGAGCACCTGGAAGGCCACATTGTAGGTCACCGCGCTGCCCTTCCTGCAGTAGCCCAGGTGGTTGAGCGGCGTGTGACACACCACCGAGCTGAGAGTGGCCTCAGCTGCACGAAGGTCCTCCTCCGACAGTTTCTTCCCTAATCAAGGACAAGGGCCGTCGTCAGGCAACGGGCTGACACAGCGGGAAAACACCGAGAGAGCGCAGACTCCCCACACCAGCCGCAGTGAAGCGGCGTCCAGACCAAACGGGCCGCGGCGGCACAGTAACGGTACCATCGGCTCACAGCGCTCTTACGGTGAAGTGTACCTCCGTTTTCGCCCCGGAGTGGCAGCATTATGAGCTCGTGGACGGGCGGCCAGCCTCCGGCGCCCCACGGGGGTGGGGGTGGGGGGTTTCAGGGCCGGTTTTGCCGGGGGGGTGCAGAGCAGTACTGCCCGGGAGAGTTGAGCCGGTTTCGGGATGCGACACCAGCTTTTGGACTCACGCCCCGCACCGCGCCCCACAGCGACCGCCTGTGAAAGGGTCGGCCCGACCTGTACCGGCCGCAGTGAGGTTAGTAACGGCCACCTCGGGGAAGTGCGATTGGTTTTTTGTTGCCGATTTAAGTCGTGGTGGCGGGGGCCGTGTATTGGGAACGGTTTTTGGTGGGTTTTATTTCTCCCCAGGCCTCTCCCGGGCCAGAACTTCAGCTTGGGATTTTCCCCATGCTCTGCCGGCCTAGCGCCTCGAGAGAGGTGGGCAGTGCCTCCCCTAGTGCCCCCCACCCGCCACCGAGAGGGATGGGCAATGCCTCCCCTAGTGCCCCGAGAGGTGGGTATCGCCTCCCCTATTGCCCGAGAGAGGTGGGCAATGCCTCCCCTAGTGCCCCCCCCGCCACCGAGAGGGATGGGCAATGCCTCCCCTAGTGCCCCGAGAGGTGGGCATCGCCTCCCCTATTGCCCGAGAGAGGTGGGCAATGCCTCCCCTAGTGCCCCGAGAGGTGGGAAATGCCTCCCCTAGTGCCCCGAGAGGTGGGCAGTGCCTCCCCTCGTGCCCGAGAGAGGTGGACAATGCCTCCCCTAGTGCCCCGAGAGAGGTGGGCAGTGCCTCCCCTAGTGCCCCGAGAGAGGTGGGCAATGCCTCCCCTAGTGCCCCGAGAGAGGTGGGCAATGCCTCCCCTAGTGCCTGCCCCACACTCAGGGCCCAGCTGCCCAATTTTGCCGACTGATGCGCAAACATTACCGCCCCGAAATCAGCAAAGCCTAAAATCCACCGACAGAATGTACCGCACCGAAACAGGCCACTTGGCCCCACTGCTCCGTGCCGGGGTTTATGCTGCACACCAGCCTCATCTCATCCCAACATCATATCCTTCTATTCCTTTCTCCCTCATGTGTTTATCCAGCCTCCCCTTAAATACATCGATACTATTCGCCTCAACCCCTCCCTGTGGCAGCAAGTTCCACATTCTCACCGCTCTCTGGGTAAAGAAGTTTCTCCTCAATTCCCCATTGGATTTATTAGTGACTATCGGATACTGATTGCCCCGAGTTCTGGTCTTCCTCACAAGTGGGGAACAGTTTCTCTACGTTGTCATATATGCTGACTACACGTGAGCGTTGACCATGAGGCTAGGCAGCTGACTCGATGGACAGGGTGTCTGCAAATGCTGCACTAAGCCCTGCTTTAGGTCTCGATGATGTTGGTCGGACCCGTATACACCTGACTCTGGGCTAAAACAATTTAATATGAAGCCCTCATCCATGTCTCTGTCACCCTCTGGTCTCAACTATTCCAACGCGCTCCTGGCTGGGCTCCCACCCTCCGTAAACGTCAGCTCATCCAAAACTCCACTGCCCCATGTCCTAACTCGCACCCAGTCCCGCTCACCCATCACCCCCTGTGCTCACTGCCCCATGTCCTAACTCGCACCGAGTCCCACTCACCCATCACCCACTGTGCTCACTGCCCCATGTCCTAACTCGCCCCAAGTCCCACTCACCCATCACCCCATGTGCTCACTGCCCCGTGTCCTAACTCGCACCCAGTCCCACTCACCCATCACCCCCTGAGCTCGCTGCCCCGTGTCCTAACTCGCACCGAGTCCCACTCACCCATCACCCCCTGTGCTCGCTGCCCCATGTCCTAACTCGCACCGAGTCTCACTCACCCATCACCCCCTGTGCTCGCTGCCCCGTGTCCTAACTCGCACCGAGTCCCACTCACCCATCACCCACTGTGCTCGCTGCCCCATGTCCTAACTCGCACCGAGTCTCACTCACCCATCACCCCCTGTGCTCGCTGCCCCGTGTCCTAACTCGCACCGAGTCCCACTCACCCATCACCCCCTGTGCTCGCTGCCCCGTGTCCTAACTCGCACCGAGTCCCACTCACCCATCACCCCCTGTGCTCGCTGCCCCATGTCCTAACTCGCCCCAAGTCCCACTCACCCATCATCCCATGTGCTCACTGCCCCATGTCCTAACTCGCACCGAGTCCCGCTCACCCATCACCCCGTGTCCTAACTCGCACCGAGTCCCACTCACCCATCACCCCCTGTGCTCACTGCCCCGTGTCCTAACTCGCACCGAGTCCCACTCACCCATCAAACCCTGTGCTCGCTGCCCCATGTCCTAACTCACACCGAGTCCCGCTCACCCATCAAACCCTGCGCTCACTGCCCCGTGTCCTAACTCGCACCAAGTCCCACTCACCCATCACCCCCTGTGCTCGCTGCCCCATGTCCTAACTCGCACCGAGTCCCACTCACCCATCACCCCCTGTGCTCGCTGCCCCGTGTCCTAACTCGCACCGAGTCTCACTCACCCATCACCCCCTGTGCTCGCTGCCCCGTGTCCTAACTCGCACCGAGTCCCACTCACCCATCACCCCCTGTGCTCGCTGCCCCGTGTCCTAACTCGCACCGAGTCCCACTCACCCATCACCCACTGTGCTCGCTGCCCCATGTCCTAACTCGCCCCAAGTCCCACTCACCCATCATCCCATGTGCTCACTGCCCCATGTCCTAACTCGCACCGAGTCCCGCTCACCCATCACCCCGTGTCCTAACTCGCACCGAGTCCCACTCACCCATCACCCCCTGTGCTCACTGCCCCGTGTCCTAACTCGCACCGAGTCCCACTCACCCATCAAACCCTGTGCTCGCTGCCCCATGTCCTAACTCACACCGAGTCCCGCTCACCCATCAAACCCTGCGCTCACTGCCCCGTGTCCTAACTCGCACCAAGTCCCACTCACCCATCACCCCCTGTGCTCGCTGCCCCATGTCCTAACTCGCACCGAGTCCCACTCACCCATCACCCCCTGTGCTCGCTGCCCCGTGTCCTAACTCGCACCGAGTCCCACTCACCCATCACCCCCTGTGCTCGCTGCCCCGTGTCCTAACTCGCACCGAGTCCCGCTCACCCATCACCCACTGTGCTCGCTGCCCCGTGTCCTAACTCGCACCGAGTCCCACTCACCCATCACCCCCTGTGCTCGCTGCCCAGTGTCCTAACTCGCACCGAGTCCCACTCACCCATCAAACCCTGTGCTCGCTGCCCCATGTCCTAACTCACACCGAGTCCCGCTCACCCATCAAACCCTGCGCTCACTGCCCCGTGTCCTAACTCGCACCAAGTCCCACTCACCCATCACCCCGTGCCCTAACTCACACCGAGTCCCACTCACCCATCACCCCCTGTGCTCGCTGCCCCGTGTCCTAACTCGCACCGAGTCCCACTCACCCATCACCCCCTGTGCTCACTGCCCCGTGTCCTAACTCGCACCCAGTCCCACTCACCCATCACCCCCTGTGCTCGCTGCCCCGTGTCCTAACTCGCACCGAGTCCCACTCACCCATCACCCCCTGTGCTCACTGCCCCGTGTCCTAACTCGCACCGAGTCCCACTCACCCATCACCCCCTGTGCTCGCTGCCCCGTGTCCTAACTCGCACCCAGTCCCACTCACCCATCACCCCGTGCTCACTGCACCGTGTCCTAACTCGCACCCAGTCCCACTCACCCATCACCCCCTGTGCTCTCTGCCCCGTGTCCTAACTCGCACCGAGTCCCACTCACCCATCACCCCCTGTGCTCACTGCACCGTGTCCTAACTCGCACCCAGTCCCACTCACCCATCACCCCCTGTGCTCTCTGCCCCGTGTCCTAACTCGCACCCAGTCCCACTCACCCATCACCCCGTGCTCACTGCACCGTGTCCTAACTCGCACCCAGTCCCACTCACCCATCACCCCCTGTGCTCACTGCCCCGTGTCCTAACTCGCACCCAGTCCCACTCACCCATCACCCCCTAAGCTCGCTGCCCCGTGTCCTAACTCGCACCGAGTCCCACTCACCCATCACCCCCTGTGCTCACTGCCCCGTGTCCTAACTCGCACCGAGTCCCACTCACCTATCACCCCCTGTGCTCGCTGCCCCTTGTCCTAACTCGCACCGAGTCCCACTCACCCATCACCCCCTGTGCTCGCTGCCCCATGTCCTAACTCGCACCGAGTCCCACTCACCCATCACCCCCTGTGCTCACTGCCCCATGTCCTAACTCGCACCGAGTCCCGCTCACCCATCACCCCCTGTGCTCGCTGACCTACATTGGCTCCCGGTTAAGCAACACCTCAATTTAATAATTCTCACCCTGCTGTTCCAATCCCTCCGTGGCCCTCGCCCCTCCCTACCTCTGTAATCTCCTCCAGCCCCACAGCCTCCCGAGATATCTGCGCTCCTCTAATTCTGCCCTCCTGACCAACCCTGATTATAATCACTCCACCATCGGTGGCCGTGCCTTCTGTTGCCTGGGCCCCAAGCTCTGGAACTCCCTCCCTAAACCACTCCGCCTCTCTCTCCTCCTTTAAGACGCTCCTTAAAACTGACCTCTTTGACCCAGCTTTTGGTCACCAGCACTCATTTCTTCTTATGCGGCTCGGTGTCAAATATTTATCTCATAACACTGCTGTGAAGCGCCTTGGGACGTTTCATTACGTTAAAGGCACTATATTAATACAAGTTGTTGTTGTTATTGTGATAGCGAGTTCTGCATTCTAACTACTTTCACGCAGCGAGTTGTTGTGATCGGGAACACGCTGCCTGAAAGGGCGCTGGGAGCAGATTCAATAGTAACTTTCAAACCGGGAATTGAATAGAGGCTTGAAAAAGGAACAATTTGTCGTCGCTGCTAGTGTCAGACATGGCTCAGTGGGTCGCACTCTGTCTCTCTCGTCTGAGTCAAATCCCACTCCAGAGACTTGAGCACAAACATCTAGGCTGACACTCCAGTGCAGAGCTGAGGGAGCGGCGCACTGTCGGAGGGGCAGTGCTGAGGGAGTGCCGCACTGTCGGAGGGGCAGTGCTGAGGGAGCGCCGCACTGTCGGAGGGGCAGTGCTGAGGGAGCGCCGCACTGTCGGAGGGGCAGTGCTGAGGGAGCGCCGCACTGTCGGAGGGGCCGTCTTTCAGATGAGATGTTAAACCGAGTGCCCCGTCTGCTCTCGCGGGTGGATGTAAAAGATCCCACGGCACTATTTCGAAGAAAAGCAGGGGGTTTATCCCCGGTGTCCTGGGACCAATATTTATCCCTCAAACATAACAAAAACAGTTTGTCTGGTCATTATCACATTGTCATTTGTGGGAGCTTGCTGTGCGCAAATTGACTGCTGCGTTTCTCATATTAAAACAGTGACTCCACTCCAAAAGTACTTCATTGGCTGTAAAACGCTTTGGGACGTCCGGTAGTCGTGAAAGTCGCTATATAAATGCAAGTCTTTCATTCATCACACAAGCTGCACCTATTCCTCTGCCTGTGCAGAGTGCTTTCTCACTCCATTCTTTCCCTCCTGCTTCAAGAAACTTTCTGCAGAAACTAAACGGCGCATTTGCCAACTATCCGCGAGTGAAATATTTAATTCTGGCGTCAGTGTCCAACCCAGTGTCCAGCGCGGGACGTAATGCGGAGACACGCCCACGCACTTGTGGGCCCTGGGTAATGCAAGTGATCTCACTCAAAGTCAACACATCAACAACCTGGATTTAAATAGCGCCTTTAACGTAGTGAAACGCCCCAAGGAGCTTCACAGGAGTATTATGAGGTTAGAAATTTGACACCGAGCCGCATAGGAAGAAATTCGGGCAGGTGACCAAAAGCTGGGTCACAGAGGTCGGTTTTAAGGAGCGTCTTAAAGGAGGAGAGAGGCAGAGAGGTTTAGGGAGGGAGTTCCAGAGTTGGGGCCCGGGCAACAGAAGGCACGGTCACCGATGGTGGAGCGATTATAATCAGGGATGGTTAGGAAGGCAGAATTAGAGGAGCGCAGAGATCTCGGGTGGTTGTGGGGCTGGAGGAGGTTACAGAGATAGGGAGGGGCGAGGGCCATGGAGGGATTTGTAAACAAGGATGAGAATTTTGAAATTGAGGCGTTGCTGATCCACGTAAGAAATAGGAGCTGGAGTCGGCCAATCGGCCCCTTGAGCCTGCTCCGCCATGATCTTCGACCTCAACTCCACTTTCCCGCCCGATCCCCATATCCCTCGATTCCCTTAGAGGCCAAAAATCTATCGATCTCAGCCTTGAATATACTCAACGACTGAGCCTCCACAGCCCTCTGGGGCAGAGAATTCCAAAGATTCACCACCCTCTGAGTGAAGAAATTCCTCCTCAGCTCAGTCCTAAAGGGCCGACCCCTTATCCTGAGACTGTGACCCCTGGTTCTAGACTCCCCAGCCCCGGGGGAAACATCCTCCCAGCATCTACCCTGTCAATCCCCTTAAGACTTTTATACGTTTCAATGAGATCACCTCTCATTAGTCTCCTGCCCGCCGCCCGCCGTTACTCTCCCGCCCGCCGTTACTCTCCCGCCCGCCGCCCACCGTTACTCTCCCGCCCGCCGCCCACCGTTACTCTCCCGCCCGCCGTTACTCTCCCGCCCGCCGTTACTCTCCCGCCCGCCGTTACTCTCCCGCCCGCCGTTACTCTCCCGCCCGCCGTTACTCTCCCGCCCGCCGTTACTCTCCCGCCCGCCGTTACTCTCCCGCCCGCCGTTACTCTCCCGCCCGCCGCTACTCTCCCGCCCGCCGTTACTCTCCCGCCCGCCGCGCACCATTACTCCCCGCCCACCGTTACTCTCCCGCCCGCCGTTACTCTCCCGCCCGCCGCCCGCTGTTACTCTCCCGCCCGCCGCGCGCCGTTACTCTCCCGTCCGCTGCACACCATTACTCCCCCGTCCGCCGTGACCCGTCACTCTCGCGCCCGCCGCGCACCGTTGCTCTCCCGCCCATGATTACTCACCCGCCTGTGCGCTGAGGGCACTCTCTGGTGTCCACACCAGGCGCACCGCCAGGAAGTCCTGCAGGTTGTTGAGCAGCGTGTATTTGACGGTGAACCGCTTGTACACGGAAACCGGCGACTCGCACGACGCCATCATCACAAACTTGGGCCGGTCGAGCTGGATGTTTGGCAGCCTGATTGAAGGGGAAAACGACATCAATGACGCAGTAAATATCTCAAAACCTCCCTGCAATCCTTTCTAACAAACCTCCTGACTTCACCCAACCAGTACACGTAAAGGGGAAATGATAAAACCGCAAACTACACATCGAGAAAAGGCTGGCTGCATTTATGGAGCATGGATATCGAAGAGTCAGCGGAGATCGAAATGTGGTGGGTTTTTTATCCGTTCCTGGGATGTGGGCGTCGCTGGCCAAGGCCGGCATTTATTGCCCATCCCTAATTGCCCCTCGAGAAGGTGGTGGTGAGCCCCCTTCTTGAACCGCTGCAGTCCGTGTGGTGAAGGTGCTCCCACAGTGCTGTTAGGGAGGGAGTTCCAGGCTGCCAAATATAGAAACATAGAAAGTAGGTGCAGGAGTAGGCCATTCGGCCCTTCGAGCCTGCATCGCCATTCAATGAGTTCATGGCTGAACATGCAACTTCAGTACCCCATTCCTGCTTTCTCGCCATACCCCTTGATCCCCCAGTAGTAAGGACTTCATCTAACTCCCTTTTGAATATATTTAGTGAATTGGCCTCAACAACTTTCTGTGGTAGAGAATTCCACAGGTTCACCACTCTCTGGGTGAAGAAGTTTCTCCTCATCTCGGTCCTAAATGGCTTACCCCTTATCCTTAGACTGTGACCCCTGGTTCTGGACTTCCCCAACATCGGGAACATTCTTCCCGCATCTAACCTGTCTAACCCCGTCAGAATTTTAAACGTTTCTATGAGGTTCCCTCTCATTCTTCTGAACTCCAGTGAATACAAGCCCAGTTGATCCAGTCTTTCTTGATAGGTCAGTCCCGCCATCCCGGGAATCAGTCTGGTGAACCTTCGCTGCACTCCCTCAATAGCAAGAATGTCCTTCCTCAAGTTAGGAGACAAAAACTGTACACAATACTCCAGGTGTGGCCTCACCAAGGCCCTATACAACTGTAGCAACACCTCCCTGCCCCTGTACTCAAATCCCCTCGCTATGAAGGCCAACATGCCATTTGCTTTCTTAACCGCCTGCTGTACCTGCATGCCAACCTTCAATGACTGATGTACCATGACACCCAGGTCTCGTTGCACCTCCCCTTTTCCTAATCTGTCACCATTCAGATAATAGTCTGTCTCTCTGTTTTTACCACCAAAGTGGATAACCTCACATTTATCCACATTATACTTCATCTGCCATGCATTTGCCCACTCACCTAACCAAGTCACTTTGCAGCCTCATAGCATCCTCCTCGCAGCTCACACTGCCACCCAACTTAGTGTCATCTGCAAATTTGGAGATACTACATTTAATCCCCTCATCTAAATCATTAATGTACAGTGTAAACAGCTGGGGTCCCAACACAGAACCTTGCGGTACCCCACTAGTCACTGCCTGCCATTCTGAAAAGTACCCATTTACTCCTACTCTTTGCTTCCTGTCTGACAACCAGTTCTCAATCCACGTCAGCACACTACCCCCAATCCCATGTGCTTTAACTTTGCACATTAATCTCTTGTGTGGGACCTTGTCGAAAGCCTTCTGAAAGTCCAAATGTACCACATCAACTGGTTCTCCCTTGTCCACTCTACTGGAAACATCCTCAAAAAATTCCAGATTTGTCAAGCATGATTTCCCTTTCACAAATCCATGCTGACTTGGACCTATCATGTCACCTCTTTCCAAATGCACTGCTATGACATCCTTAATAATTGATTCCATCATTTTACCCACTACTGAGGTCAGGCTGACCGGTCTATAATTCCCTGTTTTCTCTCTCCCTCCTTTTTTAAAAAGTGGGGTTACATTGGCTACCCTCCACTCCATAGGAACTGATCCAGAGTCAATGGAATGTTGGAAAATGACTGTCAATGCATCCGCTATTTCCAAGGCCACCTCCTTAAGTACTCTGGGATGCAGTCCATCAGGTCCTGGGGATTTATCGGCCTTCAATCCCATCAATTTTCCCAACACAATTTCCCGACTAATAAAGATTTCCCTCAGTTCCTTCCCCTTACTAGACCCTCTGACCCCTTTTATATCCGGAAGGTTGTTTGTGTCCTCCTTAGTGAATACCGAACCAAAGTACTTGTTCAATTGGTCTGCCATTTCTTTGTTCCCCGTTATGACTTCCCCTGATTCTGACTGCAGGGGACCTACATTTGTCTTTACTAACCTTTTTCTCTTTACATATCTATAGAAACTTTTGCAATCCGTCTTAATATTCCCTGCAAGCTTCTTCTCGTACTCTATTTTCCCTGCCCTAATCAAACCCTTTGTCCTCCTCTGCTGAGTTCTAAATTTCTCCCAGTCCCCGGGTTCGCTGCTATTTCTGGCCAATTTGTATGCCACTTCCAGTGTTTAAGATGATTGAAGGATTTGATGAGGTAGAAAGAGAAAATAAACATTCCCTCTGGCGGGGGGAGAGCAGAACAAGGAGGTTATACCCTTAACATTAGAGCCAGGGGTGATGTCAGGAAACACTTCTTCACACAAAGGGCAGTGGGAATCTCCAACTCTATCCCCCAAAAGGCTGTTGAGACCAGGGGTCAATTGAAAATGTCAAAACTGAGATAGATGAATTTTTGTTGGGTAAGGGTATTAAGGGTTTATGGAATCAAGGCGGGTAGATGGAGTTAAGACACAGATCAGCCGCAATTTGAATGAATGGCGGAACAGGCTCGAGGGGCTGAATGGCCTCCTCCTGTTCCTGGGTCCCTTATCACTTCTCAAACGCATACAGCAAGTTACTTCTGAGGGGAGTTGATTTGTTTGGTAGGTAGTCCTACCGGGTATGGTCCCCATCCTGTTCTCAGCGACACTTCTCACCAACCACACCACCAGGCAGGCAGGCGACCTGCTCCCAGTCCGTGTACCACTGCTGCTCACAGGTACTGGAACACAGCTCGTTGGTCCAGCATTCCCTCCCATCGTGATCCAGACCGTGGGTGTAATCCCAGGAACTAGCACAGGGTGGTGCAGTGCACCCACTGCCCGTTGCTGTGTGCGGGAACACTTTGCTCAGCACTGGAGAGACCGCAGTGTCAGCTGGAGCCGTCACATCAATACGCTGGCAACCGAAGCAGGTCAGGGGGCTGCGTATTGTACAGCGACTGCCTCGACTCCCCACTCCCCAAAGTCTCTCCGCCACCTACACCGCACAAGTCAGGAGGGAGAGGAGGGAGAGGGGGGAGGGGAGGAGCGGGGGGGGAGGGGGGAGGGGAGGAGAGAGGGGGGAGGGGAGGAGAGAGGGGGGAGGGGAGGAGAGAGGGGGGAGGGGAGGAGAGAGGAGGGAGGGGAGGAGAGAGGGGGAGGGGAGGGGAGGAGAGAGGGGGAGGGGAGGGGAGGAGAGAGGGGGCAGGGGAGGGGAGGAGAGAGGGGGCAGGGGAGGGGAGGAGAGAGGGGGCAGGGGAGGGGAGGAGAGAGGGGGCAGGGGAGGGGAGGAGAGAGGGGGCAGGGGAGGGGAGGAGAGAGGGGGCAGGGGAGGGGAGGAGAGAGGGGGCAGGGGAGGGGAGGAGAGAGGGGGCAGGGGAGGGGAGGAGAGAGGGGGCAGGGGAGTGGAGGAGAGAGGGGGCAGGGGAGTGGAGGAGAGAGGGGGCAGGGGAGTGGAGGAGAGAGGGGGCAGGGGAGTGGAGGAGAGAGGGGGCAGGGGAGTGGAGGAGAGAGGGGAGGAGAGAGGGGGGAGGGGAGGAGAGAGGGGGGAGGGGAGGAGAGAGGGGGGCAGGGGAGGAGAGAGGGGGCAGGGGAGGAGAGAGGGGGCAGCGGAGGAGAGAGGGGGCAGGGGAGGAGAGAGGGGGCAGGGGAGGAGAGAGGGGGCAGGGGAGGAGAGAGGGGGCAGGGGAGGAGAGAGGGGGCAGGGGAGGAGAGGAGAGAGGGGGCAGGGGAGGGGAGGAGAGAGGGGGCAGGGGAGTGGAGGAGAGAGGGGGCAGGGGAGTGGAGGAGAGAGGGGGCAGGGGAGTGGAGGAGAGAGGGGGCAGGGGAGTGGAGGAGAGAGGGGGCAGGGGAGTGGAGGAGAGAGGGGGCAGGGGAGTGGAGGAGAGAGGGGGCAGGGGAGTGGAGGAGAGAGGGGAGGAGAGAGGGGGAGGGGAGGAGAGAGGGGGCAGGGGAGGAGAGAGGGGGGCAGGGGAGGAGAGAGGGGGCAGGGGAGGAGAGAGGGGGCAGGGGAGGAGAGAGGGGGCAGGGGAGGAGAGAGGGGGCAGGGGAGGAGAGAGGGGGCAGGGGAGGAGAGTGGGGGCAGGGGAGGAGAGAGGGGGCAGGGGAGGAGAGAGGGGGCAGGGGAGGAGAGAGGGGGCAGGGGAGGAGAGAGGGGGAGGGGAGGAGAGAGGGGGAGGGGAGGAGAGAGGGGGCAGGGGAGGAGAGAGGGGGCAGGGGAGGAGAGAGGGGGCAGGGGAGGAGAGAGGGGGCAGGGGAGAGAGGAGAGAGGGGGCAGGGGAGGAGAGAGGGGGCAGGGGAGGAGAGAGGGGGCAGGGGAGGAGAGAGGGGGCAGGGGAGGAGAGAGGGGGCAGGGGAGGAGAGAGGGGGCAGGGGAGGAGAGAGGGGGCAGGGGAGGAGAGAGGGGGCAGGGGAGGAGAGAGGGGGCAGGGGAGGAGAGAGGGGGCAGGGGAGGAGAGAGGGGGCAGGGGAGGAGAGAGGGGGCAGGGGAGGAGAGAGGGGGCAGGGGAGGAGAGAGGGGGCAGGGGAGGAGAGAGGGGGCAGGGGAGGAGAGAGGGGGCAGGGGAGGAGAGGAGAGAGGGGAGAGGGGAGGAGAGAGGGGGAATGGGAGGAGGGGGAGGGGAGGAGGGTGGAGGGAGGGGGGAGGGGAGGAGAGAGGGGGGAGGCGAGGAGAGGAGAGAGGGGAGGAGAGGAGGGGGGGAGAGGAGAGGGGGGGAGGGGAGAGAGAAGAGGGGGGAGGGGAGAAGAGGGGGGAGGGGAGGAGAGGAGAGAGGGGGAGGGGAGGAGAGGAGAGAGGGGGGAGGGGAGGAGAGGAGAGAGGGGGGAGGGGAGGAGAGGAGAGAGGGGGGAGGGGAGGAGAGGAGAGAGGGGGGAGGGGAGGAGAGGAGAGAGGGGGGAGGGGAGGAGAGGAGAGAGGGGGGAGGGGAGGAGAGAGGGGAGGGGAGGGGAGGAGAGAGGGGAGGAGAGGGGGAGGTGGGAGGAGAGGGGGAGGAGAGGGGGAGGAGAGGGGGAGGGGGGGAGGAGAGGGGGAGGGGGGGAGGAGAGGGAGAGGGGGAGGAGAGGGGAGGAGAGGGGAAGGGAGGGAGGAGGAGGTGAGGGGAAGGGAGGGAGGCGAGGGGAAGATGGATAGGGGAGGGTGGAAAGGGATGTCCCCCAGGCCTGGAGAACTGCCCAGCCGCCCCCCTGACCAATAGGACGACGGGTGACCATCACCCCGTTTCCCCACACACCCCGAGCGTAGGGAATCAGCCTGTGTATAAAAACCCGATCTCCTCACAAAGCAATAAATCCTGAAACGTAGCCTTGCTGTTGGGGGTGCTGTGTAACGCGGGACGCGGGGGTGCTGTGTAACGCGGGACGCGGTGGATGCTGTGTAACGCGGGATGCGGGGGTGCTGTGTAACCACGCGGGGGTATTGTGTAACGCGGGGGTATTGTGTAACGCGGGGGTATTGTGTAACGCGGAGCGTGCTGGGTAACGCGGAGCGTGCTGTGTAACGCTGGACGCGGGGGTGCTGTGTAACGTGGGACGCGGGGGGTGCTGTGTAACGCAGGACGCGGGGGTGCTGTGTAACGCGGGACGTGCTGTGTAACGCGGGACGCGAGGGGTGCTGTGTAAAGCGGGACGCGGGGGTGCTGTGTAACGCGGGACTGCTGTGTAATGTGGGACGTGCTGTGTAACGCGGGATGCGGGACGTGCTGTGTAACGCGGGACGTGCTGTGTAACGCGGGACGCGGGGGGGTGCTGTGTAACGCGGGACGTGCTGTGTAACACGGGACGCGGGGGGGTGCTGTGTAACGCGGGACGCGGGGGGTGCTGTGTAACGCGGGGGGTGCTGTTTAACGCGGGACGTGCTGTGTAACTCGGGACGCAGGGGGTGCTGTGTAACGCGGGGGGTGCTGTGCTCGGACACCTACCTGTAATGTGTGTAGATCTTGTTGCCGGGAGGCAGGTTAGTGGTGGACCAGCGGACTATCGCAGTCAATGGCACTTCCAGACCCTAATTGCATTTTTTAAAACACAGGAAAGAGGGACAGGTCATCGTTGACATTTTGACCCGACATTACAGAGTGCCCGAGGGTCTAGCACCCCCTAAATCGGAACAGCAAGCTGAATATATCGTTCCACACCCACTCGGTTAATACTTACCCAATCGTTTAAGCTGCAGAATGGAGCGGGAGGAAAGGACACCTGCCCTGTCGAGCCTGCCCCACACCACACAGTCACCATGCACGAATAAGGGGGCTCGTGTGGAGCATAAACACCAATGGCCTGTTTCTGAGCTGTAAACTCTATCAGGCCCCCTCTGCTCTCTCGGGTGGGTGTAAAAGATCCCACGGCACTATTTGGAAGAAGAGCAGGGGAGTTCTCCCCGGTGTCCTGGGGCCAATATTTATCCCTCAACCAACATCACTGAAACAGATTATCCGGGTCATTATCACATCGCTGTGTGTGGGAGCTTGCTGTGCACAAATTGGCTGCCGCGTTTCCCACATTACAACAGTGACTACACTCCATAAGTACTTAATTGGCTGTAAAGTTCTTTTTAGACATCCAATGGTCTTGAAAGACGCTATATAAATGCGATGTCTGTCTTTCTTTAGGTTACGCTGAATTTGAGATCCTTGGTTCACTGTCAACAGGCGGCCCCTTATTCTGAAACCATGCCCCCTAGTTCTAGATTCCCCCACGAAGGGAAATATCCTCTCTGCATCTACCCTGTCCAGCCCCCTCAGAATCTTTTACGTTTCAATAAGATCACCTCTCATTCTTCTAAACTCCAATGAGCACAGGCCCAACCTGCTCAACCTTCCTTCATAAGACAACCCCTTCATCTCAGGAATGAACCGAGTGAACCTTCTCTGAACTGCCTCCTTTCAGAAGGCCCGGCAGGGTCACGATGGGCCGAGTGGCCTCCTGCTGTGCCATGCCGCTCCCCGGATCCACGACTTGGGTTCAGCTTCATCCTAGAGAAGCAGGCTGTTGGGGGTCTCTGGCCGCTGGTTGGCAAAGGGTCTCCATGAAGCTGCTTTTACACTGGAAGGGTAGTGGAGATCTGGAACTCCCTCCCCCAAAGGGCTGCAGATACTGGGGGTCAATTTGTAGAACCATACAACAGTACAGCACAGGAGGCCATTCGGCCCATCGAGTGCACCGGATCTTTTAAAGCGCAATCCCGTTAGTCCCACTCCCCGCTCTTTCTCCATATCCCTCAAGTTTTTCTCCAAGCACATATCCAATTCCCTTTTGAAGGCTACAATTGAATCAATATCCATTGCCCTTCTGAGGCAATGCGTTCCAAACACTCGCTGTGTAAAAACGTTTTCCCTCGTGTCGCCTTCGGTTCTTCTGCCAATCGCCTTAAATCTGTGTCCCTCTGGTTCCCGATCCTTCCACCAATGGGAACAGTTTCTCTCGATCTACTCTATCGAAACCCTTCATGATTTTGAGCATGAGTCACTGTTGTGACGTAGGAAACGCGGGCAGCCAAATTGCGCACAGCAAGCTCCCACAAACAGCAATGAAGTAATGATCAAATAATCTGTTGCAGCAGCTGATTGAGGGATAAATATTGGCCCAGGACACTGGGAGAACTCCCATGCTCTTCTTCCAAATAGTGGCTGTGGGACCTTTTACACCAGCCTGTGAGGGCAGACAGGGCCTGGGTTTAAGGTCTCTCCAAGTCTGAGTTGGATAGATGTTTGTTGGGTAAGGGTATCGAGGGATACAGGTCGAAGGCGGGTAAATGGAGTCGAGGTGCACAGCAGCCATCATCGATCAGAATGGCGGAACGGGCTCGAGGAGCTGAATAGCCTCACCTTGTTCCAACTGATCACTCGTTTCTTTCTTCATCCGTAACCCCGAGCGCATTCCTTAGCGGTTGGCCCTCTGTCTCGCAAACAGACAGAAAACCAGCCACGCACGTGCACCTGTTGCGGTATATCCTCCATCTCTGCATCTACGCTCCCTTGTGTGAAACGGTCAAATGATCTGGCCCACCCACTCCGGGACAGGGAGAATGTTTGCACTTTAAATGAAACATGTATCCACTCTGTCCCATTCCCAAACCCCTTTCTCCATTCGGACCATGTACCTGTGCTGTCCCCGAAACAGGTACGTACTCTGTCCCTTTCCCAATCCGCTTGGAAATGTTCCTACTGCACAGAATCGGTTACAGTAACCTTTCCTTTCTCCACATGAAGTCAACCCACCCTCCCTCGCATGCCGTACTTCCCTCTCTCCCTCCCTTGCGTGCCCTACCTCCCCCCCCCCTCCCCTCGCATGCCCTCCCTCCCCTCCCGAGCGTGCCCTCCCTTCCTCCCTCGCGAGCGTCCCCTCCCTCGTGTGCCGTCCCATGCCCTCCCTCCCTCGCGTGCCCTACCTCTCTTGCGAACCCAACTCCCTCCCTCCATCCCTCCCACGCATGCCCTCCCTCCCTCACGTATCTCCCTCCCTCTCTCCCTCCGGTGCCCTCCCTCCCTCGCGCATCTCCCTCCCTCGCGCATCTCCCTCCCTCGCGCATCTCCCTCCCTCGCGCATCTCCCTCCCTCGCGCATCTCCCTCCCTCGCGTATCGCCCTCCCTCGCGTATCGCCCTCCCTCGCGTATCGCCCTCCCTCGCGTATCGCCCTCCCTCCCTCGCGTGCCCTCCCTCCCACGCATGCCCTCCCTCCCTCGCGTATCTCCCTCCCTCCCACGCGTGCCCTCCCTCCCTCGCGTGCCCTCCCTCCCTCCCTCCGGTGCCCTCCCTCCCACGCGTGCCCTCCCTCCCTCACGTGCCCTCCTTCCCTCCCTCCGGTGCCCTCCCTCCCACGCGTGCCCTACCTCCTTGGTGTCCTGCTGGGGCCGCTCGTTGACCTGTAGCTGAAAGAGGAAGGCTTGCTCCTCCAGGGCGCTGAGCTTGACGGGGAGGTGGCTGGATTTGCCGTCCATCCTGTAGAACGAGGCGATGGACACATCGCCCGACTGGTGGCTGCGGGGAAAAACCAGCGGCAGACACGTTCAAACCAACCGTCACCACACCGAACCCAACATCAACAACCTGCATTTATATAGCGCCGTTAACACAGTAAACGTCCCAAGGCGCTTCACAGGAGCGTTATCAGACAAAATTTGACACCGAGCCGCATAAGGAGATATTAGGACAGGGTCACTGAAGCAGGTTTTAAGGAGGGTCTTAAAGGAGGAGAGAGAGGCAGAGAGGTTTAGGGAGGGAGTTCCAGAGCTTGGGGCCCAGGCAACAGAAGGCACGGCCACCGATGGTGGAGTGATGGAAATCAGGGGGATGCTCAGGAGGGCAGAATTGGAGAAGCGCAGATATCTGACAGTTGTAAAAAGACTTGCATTTCTATAGCGCCTTTCACGACCACCTGACGTCTTAAAGCGCTTTACAGCCAATAAAGTAGCTTTGGAGTGCAGTCACTGTTGTAATGCGGGAAACACAATTTGCGCACAGCAAGCTCCCACACACAGCAATGTCATAATAACCAGATAATCTGTTTTTTATGTTATTTTGATTGAGAGATAAAAATATTGGCCAGGATACCAGGGATAACTCCCCTGCTCTTATTCAAAATAGTGCCGTGGGATCTTTTATATCCACCTGAGGGGGCAGATGGGGGCCTCGGTTTAATGTCTCATCTGAAAGACGGAACCTCCGACAGTGTGGCACTCCCTCAATACTGCCCCTCCGACAGTGCGCTCTCTCAGCACTACCCTTCCGACAGTGCGGCGCTCCCTCAGTACTGCTCCTCCGACAGTGCGGCGCTCCCTCAGTACTGCCCCTCCGACAGTGCGGCACTCCCTCAGTACTGCCCCTCTGACAGTGCGGCACTCTCTCAGTACTGCTCCTCCAACAGTGCGATGCTCCCTCAGTACTGCCCCTCCGACAGTGCGGCACTCCCTCAGTACTGCCCCTCTGACAGTGCGGCACTCTCTCAGTACTGCTCCTCCGACAGTGCGATGCTCGCTCAGTACTGACCCTCCGACAGTGCGACGCTCCCTCAGTACTGCCCCGGGAGTGTCAGCCTGGATTCTTTGTGTTCAAGTCCCTGGAGTGGGACTTGAACCCACAACCTTCTGCTACCCACCATAGGGCCGGAGGAGGTTACAGAGACTGGGGAGGGGGGAAGGGGGGCAAGAGAGTGGGGGGAGCGAGGCCATGGAGAGACTGGGAGCCGAGGTAGGTCAGTGAGCACCGGGTGGGGGTGAACGGGACCTGGTGCAAGTTAGGAATACTCGAATACTCACCCCTCAGCCTTCTCTTTTCTAAAGACAAGAGCCCCAAGCCTGTTGGGTCTTTCCCGATAGGTACAACCTCTCGGTTCTGGGATCATCCTTGTACATCTTTTTTTGCATTTTCTCCAGTGCTGCTATATCCTTTGTGTAACATGGAGACCAGAACTGTGCACTGTGCTCCAAGTGTGATAATAAAAACATAAGAATTAGGAGCAGGAGTAGGCCACTCAGCCCCTTGAGCCTGCTCCGCCATTTAATATCATGGCTGATCTTCAACCTCAACTCCACTTTCCTGCCCGTTCCCCATATCCCTTAATGTCCAAAAATTTAGCGATCTCTGTCTTGAATGTACTCAAAGACTGAGCCTCTGGGGTAGAGAATTTCAAAGGTTCACCACCCTCTGAGTGAAGTACTTTATAGAAACATAGAAAATAGGTGCAGGAGTAGGCCATTCGAGCCTGCACCACCATTCAATATGATCATGGCTGATCATGCAACTTCAGTATCCCTTTCCTGCTTTCTCTCCATACCCCATGATCCCTTTAGCCGTTAGGGCCACATCTAACTCCCTTTTGAATATATCGAATGAACTGGCCTCAACAACTTTCTGTGGTAGAGAATTCATCTCAGTCCTAAATGGCCGGCCCCTTATCCTGAGACTGTGACCCCTGGTTCTAGACTCCCCAGCCCGGGGGGAAACATCCTCCCTGCATCTACCCAGTCAATCCCTGTAAGAATTTTGTATGTTTCCCGCAGATTGGAAGGTAACTAATGTAACCCCACTATTTAAGAAAGGAGGGAGAGAAAACGGGGAACTACAGACCAGTTAGCCTGACATCAGCAGTAGGGAAAATGCAACAATCTATTATTAAGGACGTGGTAACAGGGCACTTGGAAAATAATAGGATTGGGTAGAGTCACAACACGGATTTATGAAAGGGAAATCATGTTTGACAAATCTGTTGGGAGTCTTTTGAGGTTTAATTCTATTCCTCTTGAATCTGCACAGTTTTGAATATAACTCAAGGACCCGTCCTTCTCACATTGAGCCTGGACAGGGAGGGCAGGTCGATTCTCCCCGAAGGCACCCAGCACAGGTCACTGGACAACAACCAGGAAATCGATTGCCACCCCAAACCAACCCAACGGGACCAGTTTGAAGTGCAAATCACTGGCAAGGTTGCCGGAGGCACCGCTGAACCGACACGCCTCCTCTCCACATCCTTCCCAGTCCCTCAGAAATCCCAGTAGGATATTACGCACAGCTCTCACCAGACATTATCCACGAGCAGCACGGAGCCATCGGGCATCATGGGCAGGTAGCTGGCATTGAAGTTTGGCAAGATCTGCACGTCCTGGACCGAGATCTCCTCCTGCGAGGAGGTGTTTAGCACTGTTGGGGAGAGGAGAATGCAGCCATTTCATCACACGGCGAGAGAGCATGGTTCTGTAGCATCCAAAGCACGATAAAATGTTACATTCAGATTGTCAACACCAACTTGCATTTATATAGCACTTACACAAGAACATTAATGGAGCAGGAGTCGCCCATACGGCCCCTCGAGCCTTCTCCGCCATTTAATACGATCATGGTTGATCTAATCATGGACTCAGCTCCACTTCCCCGCCCGCTCCCCATAACCCCTTATCCCCTTATTGGCTAAGAAAATGTTTATTTCTGTTTTAAATTTATTCAATGTCCCAGCTTCCACAGCTCTCTGAGGCAGCGAATTCCACAGATTTACAACCCTCAGAGAAGAAATTTCTCCTCATCTCAGTTTTAAATGGGTGGCCCCTTATTCTAAGATCATGCCCCCTAGTTCTAGTCTCCCCCATCAATAGAAACATCCTCTCTGCATCCACCTCATAATCTTATACATTTCGATAAGATTACCTCTCATTCTTCTGAATTCCAATGAGTAGAGGTCCAACCTACTCAACCTTTCCTCATAAGTCAACCCCCTCATCTCCGGAATCAACCGAGTGAACCTTCTCTGAACTGCCTCCAAAGCAAGTATATCCTTTCTTAAATATGGAAATCAGAACTGCACGCAGTACTCCAGGTGTGGCCTCACCAATACTCTGTATAACTGTAGCAAGACTTCCCTGCTTTTATACTCCATCTCCTTTGCAATAAAGGCCAAGATCCCATTGGCCTTCCTGATCACTTGCTGTACCTGCATACTAACCTTTTGTGTTTCATGTACAAGTACCCCCAGGTCCCGCTGTACTGCGGCACTTTGCAATCTTTCTTCATTTAAATAATAACTTGCTCTTTGATTTTTTTTCTGCCAAAGTGCATGACCTCACACTTTCCAACATTATACTCCATCTGCCAAATTTTTGCCCACTCACTTAGCCTGTCTACGTCCTTTTGCAGATTTTGTGTGTCCTCCTCACACATTGCTTTTCAACCTAGTTAAACCTCCCAAAGCTCTTTACAGGAGGACAACATTTGATGAGGGAATCTGGGAAGGGAGAGGAAGGTTGAAGTATCGTGCACTTCAAATATCTTCAGTTCTAGCAGCGTGCAAGATAATGTCTGTGCTTTGATTGTGAGACACCTTTAAATCGCAAGGTCTTTAATACAGGATCGGCAGGCTTAAAAGGGATGTCTATGCTGCAGAGTGCAACGGATTGGCATCATTACCTTTAATCACGGTGAGCTGTTTCCCGGACACGTTGAGTTGTCGACATTTTACTGTGGGAGGCGGCAGCACGGTTAGCAATGTACTCACTGTGGGTGGGGAGAGAGAAGGAGGGGTACAAGATGCATTAAAACAAGATTTAGAATCAATCTCGGTGCACAATTATCAAGCAGGATAGTCGTAGGGGAGTGAAATTGGATTGGACGGGGGAGGAAGTGCAAGCAGTTTCCAAACGGTCGCCTGGTTCGCTCCGCCCGGTACTCCACTCCGACAGAACGGAGTATCAGAAACATAGAAAATAGGTGCAGGAGTAGGCCATTCGGCCCTTCGAGCCTGCACCACCATTCAATATGATCATGGCTGATCACTCCCTCAGTACCCCTTTCCTGCTTTCTCTCCATACCCCTTGATCCCTTTAGCCGTAAGGGCCATATCTAACTCCCTTTTCAATATATCTGACGAACTGGCCTCAACAACTTTCTGTGGCACAGGTTCACAACTCTCTGGGTGAAGAAGTTTCTCCTCATCTCGGTCCTATGTGGCTTACCCCTTATCCTTAGACGGTGTCCCCTGGTTCTGGACTTCCCCAACATCAGGAACATTCTTCCTGCATCTAATCTGTCCAGTGCTGTCAGAATTTTATATGTTTCTATGAGATCCCCTTTCATTCTTCTAAATTCCAGTGAATATAAGCCTAGTCGATCCAGTCTTTCTTCATATGTCAGTCCTGCCATCCCGAGAATCAGTCTGGTGAACCTTCGCTGCACACTCTCAATAGCAAGAATGTCCTTCCTCAGATTAGGAGACCAAAACTGTACAGGTGTGGTTCATAACTGTCGGTCGGTGATTCCACCTGTTTGCATCTCTGTCCCATGTCTAATTTCACTTCTTTCCTCCCCCCCCGCCACACACTTGGCTTTATAATCGCAGATAAATGTCTTTGCTTTGCATTCCGGAGACCACGTTGCAGTTATACACGTCACCGAGAGAACAAACACGTTTCTGGCAGCGCTGTCGGAACTAGTCTTGCGATTTAGAATCAGAGAATCCCAGAAACTTACAGCACAGGAGGAGGCCATTCGGCCCTGTGCCGGCCCTGTGACAGAGCAGTCGTGCTTAGCCCCATACCCCCGCTTTGTGTCCGTAACCCTGTAAGTTCCCCATCCCCAAGTACCCGTCCAATTGATGGAATTAGCTCCCGACACCATTTCAGGTCGAGCGTTCCAGATCCCCACAACTCTGACAACATTTATTCCTCGGCTCCCCTCTAGATCATTTGTCAATGATTTTAAATCTCTGACCTCTGGTTATTGACCCGTGCACCAGTGGGAATATTTTATCTCTAGCTACTCGATCAAAACCCTCTCATCATCTTGAAAACCTCTATTAGATCACCTCTCAGCCTTCTCTGTTCCAAGGAGAACAGCCTGAGCTTTTCCAACCTTTCATAACGGAGGTCGCTCAACCCAGGTGACCCGGTAACCTCCTGGTAACCCTTTCTCGGAACATCTTTCCTGACCCAGAATTGGCCACAATACTCCGGCCCTCCATTGCTGGGCTGTCCGCCATCATCTTACCTTGAGCTTTAAAAGTGCTTTGATCCTCTCTGAAGATGTGGGAGGGATTACGGTTCTGTAGAATGGTCAGGTAGCCATGCTCCCGCACCTCTGCTTTCTCCTGGTCCCTCTTCCACACGGTCACGATGATCTGCAATCGAGTACACGGTCAATTGAGCATGTGGGCTGCAGCCTTTTGGATGAGTTGAAAAGGGAGCGAGAGTGAGAGGAGACAGACACAGAGATGGCGGGGGGAAAGCGAGGGGCGGAGGGGGGGAAAGCGAGGGGCGGAGGGGGGGAAGCGAGGGGCGGAGGGGGGGAAGCGAGGGGCGGAGGGGGGGAAGCGAGGGGCGGAGCGAGGGGCGGAGGGGGGGTGGGGCGGAGGAGGGGAAGCGAGGGGTGGAGGGGGGTGCGAGGGGCGGAGGAGGGTGCGAGGGGGGAGCGAGGGGCGGAGGGGGGAAGCGAGGGGCGGAGAGGGAAGCGAGGGGCGGAGAGGGAAGCGAGGGGCGGAGTGAGGGGCGGAGGGAGGGGGGTAGCGAGGGGCGGAGCGGGACAGCAGTAAGTTGGGAGGGAGATAAAACACACTGTACCCACTAGGCATGGACAGTACAGCAAGAACAACTTGCCAACACTCCGTAGTCGAGTATCAATAACTGGCTCTGTGCTAGACAGACATGCAACTGTGGCAGTGGTTTGATGACTCAATCGGACACTGCCTCGTTCGACTTCAAGCAGCCATGGAACAAACCACATGTTTGCAGTGCTCACTGCAGGGGCTGACCGGCATGGAGCCATGATAGCCCAGTCCAAGGAAGCGGCCTGCCATTTCACCACAGACCCCAAACTAGACAGCATGTCAATAGAAGAATTGATGGGCGATTTCCCGAGCGATTCTGGTAAACGTCGAATTATATTCCAATCATCTGCCAGATTATCGAGGCCGCGACCTTTCCTCCGTCCCTCGAGCCTGCCCGAGGTGTCGGTGTCCACTATCCCACAGCCTCTCACAGTGAGATAAAAATCAGCCGCCACTCAGGACTGTTTTGGGCTTCTTCTCTCCCTCTGATCAGTCCACACCCCCGACTGACCAGATTTGAGATTTCCTACATTTATTTTGCATGGAACCGATCCAGCCCGCTATTGGAGACTTCCATCCAGTCATTCTGGCCTAGATTTCAACCCAGATCAGAGCGTTGATAGGCCTGTTCCCCAGACTGCCACACAACTTACTTCTGTCCACATTATAAATCCCGGAATCCAACACCAGGGTCAGGATGATGCCAGCGAGATGCCACTCTTTCCGCTAACGTGTTTGGACATTATTAAATGTGCACAATTGGTATGTGTGTGTTTGTTGATGCTGTCGGCCGTGGCTCAGTGGGTAACACTCTCGCCTCTGAATCAGAAGGTTGTGGGTTCAAGTCCCGCTCCAGAGACATAATCCAGGCCAACTCTCCCAGTGCAGTGCTGAGGGAGCGCTGCACTGTCGGAGGGGCAGCCCTGAGGGAGCGCCGCAGTGTCGGAGGGGCAGCCCTGAGGGAGCGCCGCACTGTCGGAGGGGCAGCCCTGAGGGAGCGCCGCACTGTCGGAGGGGCAGCCCTGAGGGAGCGCCGCAGTGTCGGAGGGGCAGCCCTGAGGGAGCGCCGCAGTGTCGGAGGGGCAGCCCTGAGGGAGCGCCGCACTGTCGGAGGGGCAGCCCTGAGGGAGCGCCGCACTGTCGGAGGGGCAGCCCTGAGGGAGCGCCGCACTGTCGGAGGGGCTGTCTTTCGGATGAGACTTTAAACCAAGGCCCTGGTCTCTCAAGCTGCCTATTTTGAAGACCTGCAGTGGGAGTTCTCCCCGTTGTCATGGGGCCAATATTTATTCATCAACCAACATCAGTTTAAAAAAAAAAGAGATTATCTGGGTCATAATCACATTGCTGTTTGTGGGAGCTTGCTGTGCACAAATTAATTGCCGCGTTTCCCACATTACAACACTTCAAAATACTTCATTGGATGTGAAGCGCTTTGGGACATGTTGAGGCCGGGAGAGGCGCTATAGAAATGCAAGCTCACTACGGCTTGAAAAGTTAAACACATCCACACGGAGTCAGATATTTGAAAGAAGATTTTTAAAAATCCATGTTCAATCCCTTTCTGGTTTACCAGCTGACCTGAAAATGAACATGCCAGGGACGGGAGACAACGGACTGATTCAGGAACCCTTCCCTCAGTTCCCGTCCGTTCCTCAAATAGACTTGTTGAACTTGGTGGCAGAGGTTATTTGGTTTTCCGACCGGCCCCTGTGGACGGAATGCACGATGTGTTTCCTGTGTCTATTTTCAGACCGAGACCCTCCACATCACATTAGGATGAGGTTTGTGGTCAACAACCTCCTGAAGCTTTTCATCACGGAGCCTCCCGACTGGCCCAGTCCCACCAACAATATTTCTATAGCCAATAAACAAACAAAAGGTTTTTTTTTAAAAAGACAATTTAAAAAAAAAAAATGCCCTTATGATTTTTCGCCCGAGTAGCTCCCAACAGCACCCGGGAGATTCATCCTAAATTAACCTGCAGACTCCAGAACTAGTCTGGAAGAGTTGGAAACTCAAGATGAGGTTGCAGTATCCGACAGGCACAAGTTTCACCCTCACTCAACACTAATGCGTGCAGTTCTGGTCACCACATTACAGGAGAGGGTACAGAGGAGATTTTCCAGGCTGTTGTCTGGACAAAAATGTTTAGCTGTGAGGAAAGATTGGACAGGCTGGGGTTGCTTTCTTTGGAACAGAAGAGGCCGAGGGGAGACATAATTGAGGTGTATAAAATTGAGGGGCCTGGATAGAGTGGATAGGACGGACCTGTTTCCCTTGGCAGAGGGGTCAACAACCAGGGGGCACAGATTTAAAGTAATTGGGGGGAGGTTTAGAGGGGATTTGAGGGGAAATGTCTTCACCCAGAGGGTGGTGGGGGTCTGGAACTCACGGCCTGAAAGGGTGGTAGAGGCAGAAACCCTCACCACATTTAAAAAGTACCTGGATGTGCACCTGAAGTGCTGTAACCTACAGGGCTACGGACTGAGAGCTGGAAAGTGGGATTAGGCTGGGTAGCTCTTTGTCGGCCTGTGCGGACACGATGGGTCGAATGGCCTCCTCCTGTGCCATAAATTCCTATGGTACTGTGAATTTGGTTTCAGGTTTGGGGATGGGGGGGGGGGGGGGAGATTGTCCATATTTGGTGGCTTAACAATGGCTGTTTTAAATAAGAAGGATGGCCATTCGGGGAAATTAGGAAATAAATGTAACTAATTTGAAACTTGCAGACACGTGCTTTTTATTTAACCTTCGGAGGAGCGCGCAAATTATTTCAGCTCGTGTTCCTCCGCGGTTGGCCGGTTAACCAGAATGTAATTGAATCACAACAGTTTTCCAATGCGTGACTCAGTGTGTCCATGTTTGCAATTTTCCAAAAACCCATGAGCAAATATGCAAGTTATATGGGAGATATTTCATCGTTTCCAAACTCTTCAATAAAATGGTTTCTGTTTTGCTTTTCAAAAGTGGATTTTATTTTCGGTATCTTAGGTCCTTTGACGTAGACACTCCTTGCTCCCCTTGTCAATTGGCAACTCTCTTTCCCCCACCCCCCCCCCTATATTCACCAGTACTCGCCCAAGAACAGGAGGATGCCATTCAGCCCCTCGAGCATGTTCCGCCATTCAATTAGATCATGGCTGGTCCGTACCTTAACTCTATCTACCTGCCCCGGTTCCATATCCCTTGATATCCTTACCCAACAAATATGTGAATTGCCCCCCCAGCCTCGACAGCTTTTATGGGGAAATAGGGTTAGGACTCCAATCATTAACAGACTCTGGCTTCACTCATCCCACTCTGTAATCCCCCCATGTCTGCACAAACCAATTGCTGCTCTCGTCCTTCTGTGACTAATTCCAGCTCCCTATCCCATGTTGTTAAATGTAACGCACTAACATGTGATTGTACTAGAGAGGGTTCGCAGATTTTTTTTCTTTTTCGTTGCCAATCTTTCCAATTCTTTGTCAAATCACAAACGCCAGAGGTCACCTTGCACACATCAAGGATAACTCTGCGCCAATGCTCTTAGCCAAAAGGCCGAGAGCCACTGCACCGTTCCTGGAAGTACTGCAATACCAGGTTCGTGCCATGGAGGTGGATGGGTCAGGCCCCCCACACACCTTTACCAGGATGTTGCCACCCAGGTGGATGAAGCAATTGTCTCGTGAGCCTGGACTGGAGAATTTTAGCGATGAGGAAATATTGGACAGGCTGGGATTGTTTTCTTTAGAACAGAGGAGGCTGAGGGGGTATTTAATTGAGGTGGGAGCGCCCTAGATAGAGTGGATAGGAAGGAGCTATTTCCCTTAGCAGAACAGTCAACAACCAGGGGGTACAGATTTAAAGTAATTGGGGGGAGGTTTAGAGGGGATTTGAGGAGGACATGTGTCACCCAGAGGGTGGTCTGGAACTCACTGCCTGAAAGGGTGGTAGAGGTAGAGGCAGAAACCCTCACCACATTTAAAAAGTACCTGGATGTGCACTTCAAGTGCTGTAACCCACAGGGCTACAGACCGAGAGCTGGAAAGTGGGATTAGGCTGGGTGGCTCTTTGTTGGCCGGCACGGACACGATGGGCCGAATGGCCTCCTTCTGTGCCGTGAATTTCAATGATTCTGTCCGTTTATTATAGCTGTGCTTACCAGTTCGAACCTTGTTAGGTTGCGATGAATGCAGGAACGTTTAAACCCAAGTCAATTGTTCCGACGAGTTTCTCTCTCCACAGATGCTGCCCGAATGTTCCCAGCATTTTCTGTTTTTTTTTTCTAATTTCTAGCATCTAGCGGTATTTCGTTTTAATTGATAGGTAAATAACACTTTAAGGTTCAAGTATCTTCATGTACTTAAGCCATTCTTAAGCCCCTCTGAGTGATATGAGGGGCTAAGTTTGTTTCTAAGCACTGCCTGCCATTTAGCAGTTTTGTTTAGTATTTTTAAAATTTTTTTTAATTAATTCCTGGGATGTGGCTGTCGCTGGCCAAGGTCGGCATTTATTGCCCATCGAGAAGGTGGTGATGAGCCTCCTTCTTGAACCGCTGCAGTCCATGTGGTGAAGGTGTTCCCACAGTGCTGACTTTGTCAGAGTGATTTGTTACAACTGAGTGTCTCGCTGGGCCATTCCAGAGGGTCAGTTAATGTTCAACCACATTGCTGTGGGTCTGGAGTCACCTATAGGCCAGGTAAAGATGGCAGTTTTCCGTCCTCTAAAGTTCACTAGTGAACCAGAAGGGTTTTTACAATAATCCGGTAGTTTCACTGTCACTATCATTGCTTTATTTAATTGAATTTAAATGCCCCAGTTGCGGTGGTGGGATTTGAACTTATTTTGCCAGGTCTCTGGATTACTAGTCGAGTAACATAACCACTACACTACCGTACCTGTATTCAACAGCAATCTACAACAGTCTGGTTATATAAAGGAGCACGGTAACAGCGCTACCCCGTTATACCCTCTATCATGTATAGCGGGAAAATCACGTTCACACCAACGCGCCCGCAATACGCGATGGGGGACTGCACCTACAGCCAGCATGCTGGGGAAAACTCGGGACCCCTGGAGCACTGGTGCCCCTGTGAAAAGGATCAGCGACTCCAATCCGTTCCCAGGATTAGGAGGGGACGGTGTATTAAAATCAGAAGGAAATCAATCGAAATAAGATCAAAGAGGGAGGACTAGAATGAGCTTGCTTCGAAGGGCAGCTCTCCCCAAACGGAACTGAGCACACTCCATCACTGCACACATGCAATCTTTTGTGGCTACGTAATGAGGCTCGGAAAATGGTCCAAGTGATGGCGATGCTTTTCACCGCTCAGCATTAATTGCTCGCATCTAGTTAAGTTTATGGTCTCTGAATTACTTGTGTGTGGTGTGAGAGAGCGAGAGCGCGCAAGAACGAGAGCGAGTGTGAGAGAGAGAGAGAGAGCGCGCGAGAGAGAGAAAGAGCGCGAGAGAGAGAAAGAGAAAGAGCGCGAGAGAGAGAGAGAAAGAGCGCGAGAGAGAGAAAGAGAGAGAGCGCGAGAGAGAGAGAGAAAGAGCGCGAAAGAGGGAGCGAGCGCAAGAGAGAGAGAGAGCGCAAGAGAGAGAGAATGCGCAAGAACGCGAGAGAGAGAGAGCAGGGCGAGAGAGAGATAGAGAGCAGGGCGAGAGAGAGATAGAGAGCAGGGCGAGAGAGAGAGAGAGCGCGTGTTAATATCTCAGGTAGCCGCAGGTTGAGTCCTGCCACATTATTGCAAAGTAACTGCCGACCCACGGAACAATTAAAAATGGTAAATAATCTTTCCGGCGGCTTGGGGAACATAAAAGCTTTCTGTAGACCAGTTCCATCCAGTAATCAGCAGCTTTCTTACACAGAAAGAGGCCATTGGGCCCCCCCCCCCCCGCTCCGTGCCGGGGTTTATGCTCCACACCAGCCCCTCCCACCCCTCTCCATCTCACCCCATCACCATCTCCTTCTATTCCTTTCCCCCTCATGTGTTTATCCAGCTTCCCCTTAAATACATCGATACTATTCGCCTCAGCCCCTCCCTGTGGCAGCGAGTTCCACATTCTCACCGCTCTCTGGGGAAAGAAGCTTCTCCTGAATTCCCCATTGGATTTCTGGGTGACTATCTGATATTCTTGGCCCCTAGTTATACTCTCCCGCACAAGTGGAAACATTCTCTCCGCCCACCCTATAAAACTCCTTCATAATCTTAAAGCCCTCGATCAGGTTAGCCCGCAGAGAAAAGAGACGCGGTCTGATCAGTCTTCCCTGATATTTATAACCTTGCAGTTCTGGAATCATCCTTGCAAATATTTTTCGTGCACCTTCCCCAGAGCCTCCTGACGGGCTTCCTACAAATACATGATGCTTTACTCGAGAGTGAAAACTCAGAGATAATAAAATGATCTTTTTACGCCAAATCGGGATCTTCCCCAGCCCCACAAATCAAGAGAAGGGGAAAACTGAGAGGTAGATTCCATTTTTTAAATGTATTCACTCACTGGCCAGGCCGGCATTTATTGCCCATCCCCCTAATTGCCCCTTGAGAAGGTGGTGGTGAGCCGCCTTCTTGAACCGCTGCAGTCCGTGTGGTGAAGGTGCTCCCACAGTGCTGTTAGGGAGGGAGTTCCAGGATTGTGACCCAGCGACGATGAAGGAACGGCCGATATATTTCCCTGTCGGGATGGTGTGTGACTGGGAGGGGAACGTGGAGGTGGTGGTGTTCCCACGCGCCTGCTGCCCTTGTCCTTCTAGGTGGTAGAGGTCGTGGGTTTGGGAGGTGCTGCCGAAGAAGCCTTGGCGAGTTGCTGTAGTGCATCTTGTAGATGGTGCACACTGCAGCCACGGTGCGCCGGTGGTGGAGGGAGTGAGTGTTGAAGGTGGTGGAGGGAGTGAGTGTTGAAGGCGGTGACTTCAAACTAGTTGTCTGGCTTTAAACTTTTTGGTTAATGTCTAAATCGTCCCATTGTTCTAAACTTATTACAGCGCGCATGTAGTGCAGAGTGTATTTAGTACAGAGCGCATGTACTGCCCCACAGGTATTTGCACGACCAGAGTATTTTTCCCACTCGGCCATGTAAGGGCAAGGGTCCCAGTCTCATGGCAGCTGTTACGATGCCATATTGTTGGGCTGTCTGGGTTTCTCCACGGAACGAGTGTGGCCATTCTTTGTGCGAGACCCAGACAGCAAGCTATTCAACCATGGGGAGGCATCACAGCCGAGGCTGACCCTGCAAAGAAAACACACCCACTCTCACACACACGAAGAGGCTGAATCCCAGAGGCTCTTGGTTGGACACCAGAGGATGACCAGTGCCACCAGAATTGTACCCCAGCAAGAGCCCGCACCTTCAGGAGGAGTGGAAATTCGGGCAGATTAACAAAAGCACCTCCATCTGAGGCAAAACATCCCGCCAGAGCCACCCTGGGACCAAGCCGCAACCGTGGAGAGCTGAATGTCTGCGGCGTACATTTATCAGACACGAGCTTGATAATGGTCCTGGCTCCGAACAGTGCCCAACCTGTGTCACACAATAGTTTGACTCTCACCTTTGCTTTTATCGTTCCAACTGGCAGCTTGTCCAGGGCCACTGTGAGCGGAAAAATAACCTCATCGTTGGAAATGATGGGCTCCTCCGCCGGCGTCTGGAGAAAAGACAAAGAGAAACAGTGAGACGGGATCTGGGCGTGGGTACCATTGGGAAAGCACACAGGTTAAGCCTACACCCGCGACATACATCAACATCCATTCGGCACGGGGTAAAGCCTCATTAAAACACAGGCACTTGTGTGCTCCTTCCCCGCCTTATGCTTCAACTGTATAAAACACTAGTCACGCCACAGCTAGAGTACTGCGTGCAGCTCTGGTCACCGCATTACAGGAAAGATGTGATTGCACTGGAGAGGGTACAGAGGTGAATTACCAGGATATGCCAGGACTGGGGAATTTTAGCTATGAGGAAAGATTGGATAGACTGGGGTTGTTTTCATTGGAATAGAGGAGGCTGAGGGGAGACCTTATTGAGGTGTATAAAATAATGAGGGGCCTGGATAGAGTGGATAGGCCCGCCCCTCCGATAGCGCGGCGCTCCCTCAAGTGTTGGCCCTCCGACAGTGTGGCGCTCCCTCAGTACTGCCCCTCCCACAGTGCAACACTCCCTCAGCACTGCTTCTCCGACAGCGCAGCGCTCCCTCAGTACTGCCCCTCCGACAGTGCGGCGCTCCCTCGGCGCCGCCCCTCCGACAGTGCGCCGCTCCCTCAGCACTGCCCCTCCCACAGTGCAGGGCTCCCTCAGTACTGCCCCTCCGATTGTGCGGCGCTCCCTCAGTACTGCCCCTCCGTCAGTGCGGTGCTCCCTCAGCATTACATAAGAACATAAGAATTAGGAACATGAGTAGGCCATCTAGCCCCTCGAGCCTGCTCTGCCATTCAGAAAGATCATGGCTGATCTGGCCATGGACTCAGCTCCACTTACCCGCCCGCTCCCCATAACAATTCCCTTATTGCTTAAAAATCTATCTATCTGTGACTTGAATACATTCAATGAGCTAGCCTCAACTGCTTCCTTGGGCAGAGAATTCCACAGATTCACAACCCTCTGGGAGAAGAAATTCCTTCTCAACTCGGTTTTAAATTGGCTACCCCGTATTTTGAGGCTGTGCCTCCTAGTTCTAGTCTCCCCGACCAGTGGAAACAACCTCTCTGCCTCTATCTTGTCCATCCCTTTCATTATTTTAAATGTTTCTATAAGATCATCCCTCATCCTTCTGAACTCCAACGAGTAAAGACCCAATCTACTCAATCTATCATCATAAGGTAACCCCCTCATCTCCGGAATCAGCCGACTGAATCGTCTCTGTACCCCCTCCAAAGCAAGTATATCCTTCCTTAAGTAAGGTGACCAAAACTGCACGCAGTACTCCAGGTGCGGCCTCACCAATACCCTGTACAGTTGCAGCAGGACCTCCCTGCTTTTGTACTCCATCCCTCTCGCAATGAAGGCCAACATTCCATTTGCCTTCCTGATTACCTGCTGCACCTGCAAACTAACTTTTTGGGATTCATGCACAAGGACCAAAAAGAGTTTCATGACCAAAAAGAGTTTCATGCACAAGGACCCCCAGGTCCCTCTGCACCTCAGTATGTTGTAATTTCTCCTCGTTCAAATAATATTCCCTTTTACTGTTTTTTTTTCCCCCAAGTGGATGACCTCACACTTTCCGACATTGTATTCCATCTGCCAAACCTTAGCCCATTCGCTTAACCTATCTAAATCTCTTTGCAGCCTCTCTGTGTCCTCTACACAACCCGCTTTCCCACTAATCTTTGTGTCATCTGCAAATTTTGATGCACTACACTCTGTCCCCTCTTCCAGGTCATCTATGTATATTGTAAACAGTTGTGGTCCCAGCACCGATCCCTGTGGCACACCACTAACCACCGATTTCTAACCCGAAAAGGACCCATTTATCCCGACTCTCTGCTTTCTGTTCGCCAGCCAATTCTCGATCCATGTTAATACATTTCCTCTGACTTCGCGTACCTCTGTCTTCTGCAGTAACCTTTTGTGTGGCACCTTATCGAATGCCTCTTGGAAATCTAAATACACCACATCCATCGGTACACCTCTATCCACCATGCTCGTTATATCCTCAAAGAATTCCAGTAAATTAGTTAAACATGATTTCCCTTTCATGAATCCATGTTGTGTCTGCTTGATTGCACTATTCCTATCTAGATGTCCCGCTATTTCTTCCTTAATGATAGCTTCAAGCATTTTCCCCACTCCAGATGTTAAACTAACCGGCCGATAGTTACCTGCCTTTTGTCTGCCCCCTTTTTTTAAACAGAGGCGTTACATTAGCTGCTCTCCAATCCGATGGTACCTCCCCAGAGTCCAGAGAATTTTGGTAGATTATAACGAATGCATCTGCTATAACTTCCGCCATCTCTTTTAATACCCTGGGATGCATTTCATCAGGACCAGGGGACTTGTCTACCTTCAGTCCCATTAGCCTGTCCAGCACTACCCCCCTAGTGATAGTGATATCTCAAGGTCCTCCCTTCCCACATTCCCGTGACCAGCAATTTTTGGCATGGTTTTTGTGTCTTCCACTGTAAAGACCGAAGCAAAATAGTTGTTTAAGGTCTCAGCCATTTCCACATTTCCCATTATTAAATCCCCCTTCTCATCTTCTGAGGGACCAACATTTACTTTAGTCACTCTTGTCTGTTTTATATATCGGTAAAAGCTTTTACTATCTGTTTTTATGTTTTGCGCAAGTTCATTTTCGTAATCTATCTTTCCTTTCTTTATTGCTTTCTTAGTCATTCTTTGCTGCCGTTTAAAATGTTCCCAATCTTCTAGTTCCCCACTAACCTTGGCCACCTTATGCGCATTGGTTTTTAATTTGATACTCTCCTTTATTTCCTTGGTTATCCACGGCTGGTTATCCCTTCTCTTATTGCCCTTCTTTTTCACTGGACTATATTTTTGTTGAGCACTATGAAAGAGCTCCTTAAAAGTCCTCCACGGTTCCTCAATTGTGCCACCGTTTAGTCTGTGTTTCCAGTCTACTTTAGCCAACTCTGCCCTCATCCCACTGTAGCTCGTTAAATTCGTCTCGTAGGACCTCATCCCTTTTTTTTTTAACCTATATCGTTGGTACCAATGTGCACCACGACAACTGGCTGTTCACCCTCCCTTTTCAGAATGTCCTGCACCCGCTCCGAGACATCCTTGACCCTTGCACCAGGGAGGCAACATACCATCCTGGAGCCTCGGTTGCGGTCGCAGAAACACCTATTTATTCCCCTTGCCCCTCCGACTGTGCGGCTCTCCCTCAGCAGTGCCCTTCCGACAGTGCGGCGCTCCCTTAGAACTGCACTGGAGTGTCAACCTGGATTTATGTGACTCAGAGGAGAGTGTGCTGCCCACTGAGCCACAGGGGTCACTGATCAGCCATGATCTCGGTGAATGGCGGAACGGGCTTGAGAGGCTGAATGGCCGAATCCTCTTCCTGTATCGAGCAGCAGCTGGTTAAACAAGGCGCCGCCTCACGGCGACCTCCTGGATAGAGAATAATTAACCAGCATATCCTACTCCCCCAAACAAAGTTGGGATTTATTTTGATTTCCTGGTTTTACACAAGCCCATTTTCCTAGTCCCTCCATCATCTTTCGGCACCCAGGTTTCTTTATTAAATTAAAAATAAGTCTCTCCCATTCTCCCCAACCACCTCCTCACTCTATTAATCACTTCGTGATTTTGACCTCTTCGAAATAATTGGTCTTGTCGTACTCTCGAGAGCCAAGGTGTTCAATTGGTTTCACTGGAGGTCCGCTGGCCATAACCGGATCAGATTTTCCCAATAAATACCAGGCGGTCAACGGTGTTACCAACACTGGGTAAGGCAGCTGGCTGCCATTGCAGAGCACAATCCCAACCATCGAAGCCCAGCTACTCCAAGTGCCGTGGCATTGAACGCTGCGAATCAAAGTGGTCTTGTTTTATTTAGTAGAGAGGCAGATTCTACTTCCGCTGGTTGAGGAGTCTTGGACATAGAAACACAGAAAATAGGTGCAGTAGGCCGCCATTCGGCCCTTCGAGTCTGCACCACCATTCAATATGATCATGGCTGATCCTCTATCTCAACACCATATTCCCGCTTTTTCCCCATACCCCTTGATGCCTTTTGTGTTTAGAAATCTATCTATCTCCCTCTTAAATATATTCAGTGACTTGGCCCCCACAGCCTTCTGTGGTAGAGAATTCCACAGGTTCACCACCCTCTGAGTGAAAACATTTCTCATCTCAGTCCTAAATTTCCTACGCCGTATCCTGAGACTGTGACCCCTTGTTCTAGACTTCCCAGCCCGGGGAAACATCCTCCCCGCATCCAGTCTGTCCAACCCCGTCAGAATTTTATACCTTTCAATGAGATCCCCTCTTATTCTTCTAATCTCGAGAGAATACAGGCCTAGTCAGCCCAATTTCTCCTCATACGACAGTCCTGCCATCCCAGGAATCAGTCTGGTGAACCTTCGCTGCACTCCCTCTATGGCAAGTATATCCTTTCTTAGGTAAGGAGACCAAAACTGCACACAATACTCCAGGTGCGGTCTCACCAAGGCCCCGTATAACTGCAGTAAGACTTCCTTGCTCCTGTACTCAAACCCTCTTGCAATGAAGGCCAACATACCATTTGCCTTCCTAACTGCTTGCTGCACCGGCATGTTTGCTTTCAATGACAAGTATTAGAGCCAGGCGTTTCAGGAGTGAAGTTGGGAAACACTTGTACACACGAAGAAGTTTGGAACTTTCTCCTGCAAGCGGCAATTAATGCTAGAGCAATTGTTAATTTTAAATCTGAGATTGGTAGATTTTTGTTAACCAAAAGTATTAAGCGATATGGGAGAAAAGGGGATGGAAGAATTAGGAGCAAGTCAGTCATTCGGCCCCTCTTTCCTCCCCTCCCCTTCCTCTCCACCCCTATTCACTGAGGGATTCTTCGCCCTCTCAGGTGATCTCATTGAAACAGACACAATTCTTACAGGGCTTGACAGGGTAGCTGCAGGGGGGATGTTTCCCCCGGGCTGGGGAGTCTAGAACCAGGGGGTCACAGTCTCAGGATAAGGGGTCAGACATGAAGTTTCTCCTCATCTCAGTCCTAATTCACTCAGAGGGTGGTGAATCTTTGGAATTCTCTACCCCAGAGGGCTATGGAGGCTCAGTCTGTGTGTATACTCAACACTGATAGATAGATTTTTGGATATTAAGGGAATCGTGGGATATGGGGAAAGTGAATTGAGGTGGAAGATCAGCCACGATCTCATTGAATGACGGAGCAGGCACGAGGGGCCGAATGGCCAACTCCTGCTCCTAATTCTTATGTTGTTATGCTCAGCCCATTGTTCCCCCGCCCAAACCCCCCCCCACTCAGAGGCAATTTCTCCCCTCCTCCCATAATTACAGAAACACTCTTCTCTCTTTCCCCCCCCCCCCCACTCCATTCATGAAGATATTCTCCCCCACTCCCTGCCACCATCGCTCAGGGTCCAGTGCTGCTGTGCAAGAGATTCCGTGCGCGCTGTGCGGACAGAATTGGATCCCCGAGCGAGCGATGATTCATGAAGCGGAGGACTCCACGGGCGAGGCAGTAAGCTGCCATTTCACCCTGTTCAAGACGGATGGGGAGCAACCACTTGGGTGAAGATCCCAGGCAACTGTATGGCGGGGAGAATTAGTGCCTTGGTAAGAGAAATGGGGGAATGGTGGGGGGAGGGGTGGGGGGGGAAGGGAGTTTGTTTCGACCCAAGAGATGATATTCAGCATTTCACACTGAGCAGTGTGGCCATTTCACATTGGGGTAGAAATAAGTCTTGAGCGGTAGCAAGATGGAGAGGTTTAGGGATTGAGTTCCAGAGCTCAGGGCCCAGGCAGCTGAAGGCACGGCCGTCAATGACGGAACAATTAAAGCCAGGGGATGTGCAAGAGGCCAGAATTGGAAGAGTGCAGAGATCTCGGAGGGCTGGAGGAAGTATTAGAGAAGGGGAGAGGGGTTGAGGCAATGGAGGGATTTGTAAACCGGGCTTAACATTTTTTTTTAAATCGAGGCGTGGCCGGACCGGGAGCCAATGTAGGTCAGCGCGCACAGGGGGTGATGGGTGAGTGGGACTCGGTGCGAGTTAGGACACGGGGCAGTGAGCACAGGGGGTGATGGGTGAGCAGGACTCGGTGCGGGTTAGGACACGGGGCAGTGAGCACAGGTGTTGATGGGTGAGTGGGACTCGGTGCGAGTTAGGACACGGGGCAGTGAGCACAGGGGGTGATGGGTGAGTGGGACTCGGTGCGAGTTAGGACACGGGGCAGTGAGCACAGGGGGTGATGGGTGAGTGGGACTCGATGCGAGTTAGGACACGGGGCAGTGAGCACAGGGGGTGATGGGTGAGCAGGACTCGGTGCGAGTTAGGACACGGGACAGTGAGCACAGGGGGTGATGGGTGAGCGGGACTCGGTGCAAGTTAGGACACAGGAGCAGCGAGCACAGGGGCTGATGGGTGTGCGGGACTCGGTGCGAATTAGGACACGGGACAGTGAGCACAGGGGGTGATGGGTGAGCGGGACTCGGTGCGAGTTAGGACACTGGGGCAGCGAGCATAGGGGGTGATGGGTGAGCAGGACTTGGTGCGAGTTAGGGCACGGGGGCAGCCGAGTTCAGGATGAGCTCCCGTTTACAGAGGGTGCACGGTGGGAGGTCGGCCAGGGGAGCATGGGAATAATGTACCGCGCTTGAGTGAAGACATTAGCGGCAAACATTGAAAGTGTCAATCAATGGCATTAAAAATTCATGCTTTAAGCATTGCAAGTACTGGGCAGCTCAGAGTAAATTGCACTAAGCTCAAGATTTGTAAATCATTTTGCCCGTCCATAACTTTGACTGCACTGCTGCCTTGCATGGCACTGACAGCCATTCATACACTTAAGTTTGGCTGAGCTCTTCAATCCACCCACGTTCTATCCCCCAGTACAATACACAGAGCCGCACCGCATTAAGTATTTATTCAGCGACCAGACTCTTTAATAATCTAAAATAAAGGTGCAAAACAGAAACTATATTGGCGTGGCTCAAAGATATCCATGCAGCTGGGAGGTGTGGGGGGGGGGGTAAGAGAAGAATTCGGATGTATATTATCACATCGCTCAGTCACATTCAGCAAATCAGATGACGGATCAGTTAAACGATGGAGTCTGCCTCCACCACCCCCTCAGGCAGCGCATTCCAGATCCTAACCACTCGCTGCGTGAAAGGTTTTCCCTCGTGTCGTCTTCAATTCTTCTGCCAATCGCCTTAAATCTGTGTCCTCTGGTTCCCAGCCTTTCCGTCAATGGGAATTAGCTTCTCTCTATGGAACTCTCTCGGGAGTCAAGGGTTATGGGGAGCGGGCAGGGAAGTGGAATTGAGGCCAAGATTCGATCAGCCATGATCTTAGTGAATGGCAGAGCAGGCTCGAGGGGCCGAATGGCCAACTCCTGCTCCTATTTCTTATGTTCTTATGTTCCATCTACTCTGTCGAGACCTCCCTCATGATTTTGAACACCTCTATCAAATCTCCTCAACCTTCTCTGCTGCAAGGAGAACAAGCCCAGCTTTTCCAGTCTCTCCACGTAACTGGAGCCCCTTGTCCTTTAACGCCCCAGTGATTTTTCTCCAGGGTTGGTTTGCAGCGGGAGATTAATCTCTAACTGCTGGAGATTCCGGGACAATCCCGAAGCGATGGTAACCTACGTGCAATCCACTTAAACCAAAGAGCCCATCTGTCTTGTCCAAGTCTTTTCTGCTTCAAGTTGACAGGTCAAAGTGAATCTTGCAGCAAGTGCATGGCTGGCCTCCTTCGAGTAGAAGGTTGAGAGGAGATTTGATCGAGGTGTTCAAAATCATGAGGGGGCTGGACAGAGTAGATCGAGAAAAACTGTTCCCATTGGTGGAAGGGTCGGGAACCAGAGGGACAGATTTAAGGTGATTGGCAGAAGAGCCAAAGGCGACTCGGGGGAAAATGTTTCACGCAGCGAGTGGTTAGGATCTGGAATGCGCTGCCTGAGAGGGTGGTGGAGGCAGACTCAATCGTGGCTTTCAAAGGGGAGTTGGATAAATACTTGGAAGGTGAAACAATTGTAGGGATATGGGGAAAGAGTGGGGGAGTGGGACTGACTGGGTTGCTCTTCGAAAGAGCCTGCGCAGACTCGGGTACGATAGTATAGTGGTTATATTCCCAGACTAATATTCCAGAGTCGTGAGTTCATATCCCACCACGGCCACTGGGGAATTTAAATTCAGTTCATTAAATAAATCTGGAATAAATGCTAGTATCAGTAATGGTGACCGTGAAACTACCGGATTGTCATAAAAATCCATCTGGGTCACTTAATGTCCATTAGGGAAGGAAATCTGCCGCCCTTACCTGGTCTGGCCTATAGATGACTCCAGACTCATCACAGGCAGTCCCTCGGAATCGAGGAAGACTTGCTTCCACTCTTAAAATGAGTCCTTAGGTGGCTGAACAGTCCGATACGAGAACCACAGTCCCCGTCACAGGTGGGACAGACAGCAGTTGAGGGAAGGGGTGGGTGGGACTGGTTTGCCGCACGCTCCTTCCGCTGCCTGCGCTTGGTTTCTGCACGCTCTCGGCGACGAGACTCGAGGTGCTCAGCGCCCTCCCGAATGCACTTCCTCCACTTAGGGCGGACTGGTCTTTGGCCAGGGACTCCCAGGTGTCGGTGGGGATGGTGCACTTTATCAGGGAGGCTTTGAGGATGTCCTTGTAACGTTTCCTCTGCCCACCTTTGGCTCCAGACCCACAGCAATGTGGTTGACTCTTAACTGCCTTCTGAAATGGCCCAGCGAGCCGCTCCGTTGTAGTCAAGGCGACAGCTCACCAGCACTTTCTCCAGGGCATTTAGGGATGGGCAATAAAAGTCGGCCTTGCCAGCGATGCCCACATCCCTTAAACAAATTTTAAAAAAAGACTTGATGGGCTGCATGGCCTCCTTCAGTGCTGTACTAGTCTATGACCACTGGTTTCTGGAGCTCTGGCGTGACGCAAGTCCCAGGTGAAAGGATCAGCGGTTAAAACGTAAAGTCAAACTTGCTGCTCGCTTAAACTGCTTCCCAGGGGCACTGCCAAGGTTGAAATCTTCAGCCTCTTGACGGCTCATTAGGATCAGAAATGACCTTGCAGAGACGCCAGTGCACTGAGCATTAACTCAGCTGCTCACATTTACTGCTCTGCACGGTTAATTTGTGACTCAATCTACTGGAAATGCCAAAATGCGAAAAATCATAACGAAAGCCCAACAAGGTGACGATTGCTGCTGAATGAGCGAACGCTGTGTTTATACGGAGTGATGACAGGGTCCCCGCCCGACCAGTAACCGACTGCCCTTTCCACTTCTGCCTGACCTGTTGCACTGTCCTGATATTCTGAGGTCTCACTCCAGCTTTTCCCCTTTCGCTGTTTATCAGAACCATCACTGCTGGCGGAGGGTGGCCCAGAGCCAGGGGGTGTGTATATCATAGAAAAGAATTAATGCCCTGGGGGGGGAATGGGGATGACAGCGCCCGTGTGGAGGGAGGGAGGGAGAGCGGGCGCACGCAGGGAGGGAGGGAGAGAGAGTGCGTGGAGGGAGGGTGTGGAGGCGGGGGGGGGGGAGAGGGAGAGAGAGAGAGAGAGAGAGAGAGAGAGTGCGTGGAGGGAGGGAGAGAATGGGAGAAGCAGGATGAAAAGGCTCGGAGCTGGAACATTTAATCAATCAGGCAAACATCGCCTCACACCCAGTTCATTATTTAGCGGTTTAGTGGGAAAAGCAGCGTTGCAGGGGAAGATTAAAAACCTGGAGAGAGAAACAGTGCTTCAGTGTGAAATTTAATAATCCTTGCACGGTTGCTTTGCTCTCCAGTCATTTTCGAAAAGCCGACAGTGACAGGATAAGGCCGCCTGCGGGTCACAGCATCCAACAGGAGGGCAGGCTTATCGGGCGCTGCGCAGTCACAGGAACAGGAGGCTGTGTTTCTCAGACAGATACATCAACATGTGTCGTTCTGTAAAGGCTCTGTTGTCTCCTGCACACACATTTTGTCACGGTGAATTCGCTCAGATGTCGTGTCATTATGGAGAACTCTAGTTCTGAAGCTCTTGAATGCGCACACCAATTTGGGCAACTCAGGATTGCAAAGAACAGTAATCTTTACAAATTGCCAGTGGACAGTCCTTGAAGTGTGACTGGCGCATCAAGGCAGCAATGGGGTCTGCAATGGGAGTACAATCTCTTCAGAGCAGGGACGGTGAAGGTCACAGCACAGTCACATCAAGCCAAGCTCTCCTTAGATGGCAATTTAAACCCTTGTGTGTGCTGTACATCCTCCTCGAGGGGATGACAACGTGCGAAAATCTCTTCTCCTCTGTCCAGGAATTCAGTCCTAAGCACGCAATAGCGCTGTTCGACACAATGCGCCATTGCCCTGCTTTAAGAAGGTGGTTGCTTGAATTTTTCTTGCAGTGGGAGGCGGCTTCAGGAACGGGTGCAGTGTGTTCCCGTGGCATTAGCGGCGAGAGATCGTGGCAAAGGTGCAGCAAATGAGGGAACGGAGCCCGGAAGAGCCGAGGGCCCAGGGGCAGCCCACACTGCGATATGTGTGCGTGCACTGGGTCTGTGCAGAACAGCAGTTAACCCTTGCCACTGGACCAAGACCTCGCTCTGTCAAGCCCGTGTGGTGGCTGGTGTGCAACGGTCACCCCACGTTAAAAAAAATCCACGCACAGGCATCTTCCACCCTTCAATTGGAGTTCAGGATCTGGAACATCGGGTCCTTCATTGAAACATCTGTGAACTCTTCTGGAAGCAAGTCATCCTCGTTCGAGGGAGCGGCTATGATGCTGAGTCTCCACTCCTTTGCCCTGGATTCCTGCCAACCACAACAGCCTCAAGCTGCAGAATGGTGCGGAGAACAGAACAGACTGGCGTTTTTTGAATTGCAATATGCTGGTGTGAAAACTGGGCCTGGCGGCTGTGTGGCGGGCGCTGGAAAGAAATAAGGACAAGCAGATAAAACTAAAGGGCCTTCAGTCCGGGGCATGGAGGTGGGAGTATCTCTTACTGGGCGCAGTTCCCCACAGTCCTCTCCGCCTTGGTGGGCAGCAGGTTCACATAAAGAAGTGGCCTTTCCAAGCAGTGTAGCTCAATTCCAAAAATCTACCCATCGCCCCAGTTATCTTGGTCACCAGAGGCAACAGACAAGGCCCTTACTGGAAACAGAGACCTTCTTTACGAGTCATCCAGCAATGTGGCTTGAAAAGCAAGCGCTCTACTCGGAACTCCTTCATGGCAAATGGGCCAAAGGTGGGCAGAGGAAACTTTACAGGGACACCCTCAAAGCCTCCCTGATAAAAGTGCAACATCCCCATCGACACCTGGGAGTCCCTGGCCCAAAGACCTTAAGTGGAGGAAGTGCATCCGGGAGGGCGCTGAGCACCTCGAGTCTCGTCGCCGAGAGCATGCAGAGACCAAGCGCAGGCAGCGGAAGGAGCGTGCGGCAAACCAGTCCCACCCTCCCCTTCCCTCAACCACTGTCTGTCCCACCTGTGACAGGGACTGTGGCTCTCGTATTGAACTGTTCAGCCACCTAAGGACTCATTTCAAGAGTGGAAGCAAGTCTTCCTCGATTCCGAGGGACTGCCTATAAAGATGATAAGATTATGAGGGGGCTTGACAAGGTGGATACAGAGAGGATGTTTCCACTGATGGGGGAGACTAGAGACTAGAGGTCATAATCTTAGAATAAGGGGCCGCCCATTTAAAACTGAGTTGAGGAATTTCTTCTCTGAGGGTTGTAAATCTGTGAAATTCGCTGCCTCAGAGAGCTGTGGAAGCTGGGACATTAAATAAATTTAAGACTGAGATAGACAGTTGCTGAAATGATAAGGGGATAAGGGGTTATGGGGAGCGGGCAGGGAAGTGGAGCTGAGTCCATGATCGGATCAGCAATGATCGTATTAAATGGTGGAGCAGGCTCGAGGGGCCGTATGGCCTACTCCTGCTCCTATTGGTTATGTTATGTTCTTATAAACCTGACTTGCATTCCCTCGGGCGCAAAAGATTGACGGGGTAATCTGATTGTGTTGTTTGGGCCACATTGTCCGCATGCCCGACACGAGACTCCCAAAACAAGCGCTCTACTCAGAGCTCCAACTCGGTAAGCGAGCCCCAGGTGGGCAGAGGAAACGCTTCAAGGCCTCCTTGAAAAATTGCACCATCCCCACCGACACCTGGGAATCCACGGCCCAAATCCACGCAAAGTGGAGAAGCATCCGGGAAGGCGCCGAATACCTCGAATCTCTTCGCCGCGAGCACGCGGAAACAAGAGTACAATCAGAGGAAGGAGCGCACGACAACGCAAGCACCCCCCCACCCGTTTCCCCCCCCCCCAACCACCCGTCCCCCCCCCCAACCACCCGTTCTCCCCCCCCCCAACCACCCGTTCCCCACCCCACCCAACCACCCGTTTCCCCCCCCCCCCAACCACCCGTTCGCCCCCCCACCCAACCACCCGTTTCCCCCAACCACCCGTTCGCCCCCCCACCCACCACCCGTTCGCCCCCCACCCAACCACCCGTTTCCCCCCCCCAACCACCCGTTCCCCCCCCAACCACCCGTTCGCCCCCCACCCACCACCCGTTCGCCCCCCCACCCAACCACCCGTTTCCCCCCCCAACCACCCGTTTCCCCCCCCCAACCACCCGTTCGCCCCCCCACCCAACCACCCGTTCGCCCCCCCACCCAACCACCCGTTCGCCCCCCCACCCAACCACCCGTTCGCCCCCCCACCCAACCACCCGTTCGCCCCCCCACCCAACCACCCGTTCGCCCCCCCACCCACCACCCGTTTCCCCCCCACCCAACCACCCGTTCGCCCCCCCACCCACCACCCGTTCCCCCCCCAACCACCCGTTCCCCCCCCCACCCAACCACCCGTTTCCCCCCCCCAACCACCCGTTTCCCCCCCCCAACCACCCGTTCGCCCCCCCCCCAACCACCCGTTCGCCCCCCCACCCAACCACCCGTTCGCCCCCCCACCCAACCACCCGTTCGCCCCCCCACCCAACCACCCGTTCGCCCCCCACCCACCACCCGTTTCCCCCCCCCACACCACCCGTTCCCCCCCCCCCAACCACCCGTCGCCCCCCCCCCAACCACCCGTCGCCCCCCCCCCAACCACCCGTTGCCCCCCCCCAACCACCCGTTGCCCCCCCCACCCCCAACCACCCGTTGCCCCCCCCCACCCCCAACCACCCGTTCTCCCCCCCCAACCACCCGTTCTCCCCCCCCAACCACCCGTTCTCCCCCCCCAACCACCCGTTCTCCCCCCCAACCACCCGTTCTCCCCCCCCAACCACCCGTTCTCCCCCCCCAACCACCCGTTCTCCCCCCCCAACCACCCGTTCTCCCCCCCCAACCACCCGTTTCCCCCCCAACCACCCGTTTCCCCCCCCCCACCACCCGTTTCCCCCCCCCCACCACCCGTCTCCCCCCCTCCCCAACCACCCTTTCCCCCCTCCCCAACCACCCTTTCCCCCCCAACCACCCCCCCCCCCCAACCACCCTCTGTAAGTCCCGCATTGGGCTCATCAGTCACCTGAGAACTCACGTTAGTGTGGGAAACAAGTCATCCTCGACTCCGAGAGAGAGTTTGAAATGTCAAAAGAATTTGATATGGAGAAACCATTTCCTCTGATGGGGGGGAATCGTAAATTTAGCTCATTCAGGTGGGAAATAAGGGAGACACTTTTTTCACAGTCGTCAAAATCTGGAACTCTTTTTCCCCCCCCCCCCCGCAAAAGGCTGAGATCGATAGATTTTTTAGGTAAGGCTATGGCGGGTAAATGGAGTGGAGGGCACAGATCAGCCATGATCCAGCTGAATGGATGGAGCATGCTCGAGGGGCTGAATGGCCTCCTCCTGTTCCTGTGCACGAGCCAGTGATGCATTCTTGTTTCACTCTCGGGCCTCGACAGATGTTCCCCCAGCTGTTGAGGAAGTGACAGCAGTCAGGAAATCAATCGTCAGAATCAGAGAAATTTACAGCATGGAAGGAGGCTATATCAGCCCATCGTGTCTGCGCCAGCCGACAAGAGGCTATCCAGCCTAATCCCACTTTCCAGCTCTCGGTCCGTAGCCCTGCAGGTTACGGCACTTCAAGAGCCCATCCAAGTACTTTTTAAATGTGCAGAGGGTTTCTGCCTTTACCACTTTCAGGCAGTGAGAATAAGGGGACGCCCATTTAAAACGGAGATGAATGGACGCAAATGGAATGTTGGCCTTTATTGCAAAGTGGATGGAGTATAAAAGTAGGGAAGTCCTGCTACAACTGTACAGGGTATTGGTGAGGCCACACCTGGAGTACTGCGTACAGTTTTGCTCTCCTTATTTAAGGATAGATATACTTGCATTGGAGGTAGTTCAGAGAAGGTTCACGAGGTTCATTCGTGAGATGAAGGGGTTGTCTTATGAAGAAAGGTTGAGCAGGTTGGGCCTGTACTCATTGGAGTTTAGAAGAATGAGAGGTGATCTTATTGAAACATAAGATTCTGAGGGGGCTTGACAGGGTAGATGCAGAGAGGATGTTTCTCCTCATGGGGGAATCAAGAACTAGGGGGCATAGTTTCAGAATAAGGGGTCGCCCATTTAAAACGGAAATGAGGAGGAATTTCTGCTCAGAGGTTCGTGAATCTTTGGGATTCTCTACCCCAGAGAGCTGTGGAGGCTGGGTCATTGAATATATTTAAGGTGGAGATGGGCAGATTTTTGAATGATAAGGGAGTCAAGGGTGATGGGGAGCGGGGCAGGGAAGTGGAGCTGAGGCCAAGATCGGATCAGCCCTGATATTGAATGGCGGAGCAAGCTCAAGGGGCCGAATGGCCGACACCTGTTCCTAGTTGTTATGTTCTGTCAAGCCCCGTAAGAATTTTATACGTTTCAATGAGATCGCATCACATTCTTCTAAACGTTGGGTAATATAGGCCTAGTCTAGCCAACCGAGAGGAAGGGAGACGAGCCTTTTTTTTTTAAAAACAGAAACGGGTCAAGTCGTTCGAACCAGAAAACGGTGTTTGCAAAGTACCGATGTGTGGAATCCATCACAATACAAAACTGACTAATTTCGACATCCCAGCCAACATTGCAGAACCAATCTGAAACCCATTAACATGCTCTCGATGACAGATTTTAAATGTAATTATCCACTGGATCAAATCGTGTGACAGGTACGTAAGCCGCTCCTTCAGCAGTTGAGGCAGGCAACAGAATCAGGGCCTCATTCTATTAAATGTGCAAAGAAACGCTTTGCACACACACACACCAAGCTGAGGGGGTGGGGGGCGGGGGGGGAAGATATTGAAGACTTCTTGCAGAAGATGCACATTAACAATTTGCAGGAATGCAGCAACACTTGTGCACCAGAATAACGTGTGCAGAGGTACCACAGACTGCGAGAATGCAACCTGCCCACAAACAGCACCAGTTAACAATGGGAACCTTTCTTGCAACAACGCAAAAATAAGACCCCCCCCCCCACCCGCAACCCTGCTTGCCAAAGATAGCCGCAAACCAAGCCACAACCGCAGAAACACACTCGCCATCACACGGAGGGTCATTTACACTGCACCTGGCCAGGCAGGGTGTGCTCGTGCTGTACAGTATGTATTAGAACTAAGAAGCAACTGCACGAAATGTCTGGTTGGAAGACCGGTGTCCAATTATAGCAACATTTTGCACTAAAGACACCACTACATTCTTCAAACATTCAGTTACAATTTCAATAACGCCCCATGTTCCTCTCTGGTTGACGATCCCATTTTAATTTACATATTGATTGGGCTAACCAAACTGGTAGCAATGCGGTAGAGGAGGATTTCCTGGAGTGCATTAAGGTTGGTTTCTTGAGGAACCAACTAGTTGGCCATCCTGGTGATGTGTAATGAGAAGGGACTAATTAGCAATCTTGTTGTGCGAGGCCCCTTGGGGAAGAGTGACCATAATATGGTAGAATTCTTTATTAAGATGGAGAGTGACACAGTCAATTCAGAAACTAGGGTCCTAAACTTAAGGAAAGCTAACTTTGACGACATGAGGAGTGAATTGGCTAGAATAGACTGGCAAAGGATACTTAAAGGGTTGACGGTAAATAGGCAATGGCAAACATTTATAGATCACATGGATGAACTTCAACAGTTGTACATCTCTGTCTGGAGTAAAAATAAAACAGGGAAGGTGATTCAACCGTGGCTAACAAGGGAAATTAAGGATAGTGTTAGATCCAAGGAAGAGGCATATAAATTGGCCAGAAAAAGCAGCAAACCCGAGGACTAGGAGAAATTTAGAATTCAGCAGAGGAGGACAAAGAGTTTAATTAGGAGGGGGAAAATAGAGTACAAGAGGAAGCTTGCTGGGAACATAAAAACTGACTGCAAAAGCTTCTATAGATATGTGAAGAGAAAAAGGTTACTGAAGACAAACATAGGTCCCTTGCAGTCGGACTCAGGTGAATTAGTAATGGGGAACAAAGAAATGGCAGACCAATTGAACAAATTGGTGAATAGGCAGGAAGACACAAATGATCTTCCGGATGTACTACGGGACCGAGAGTCTAGTGAGGAGGAGGAACTGAAGGATATTCTTATTAGGCGGGAAATTGTGTTGGGGATTGAAGGCCGATAAATCCCCAGGGCCTGATTGTCTGCATCCCAGAGTACTTAAGGAGGTGGCCCCAGAAATAGTGGATGCATTGGTGATCATTTTCCAACAGTCTATCGACTCTGGATCAGTTCCTATGGACTGGAGGGTAGCTAATGTAACACCACTTTTTAAAAGAGGAGGGAGAGAGAAAACGGGTAATTATAGACCGGTTAGCCGGACATCAGTAGTGGGGAAAATGTTGGAATCAATTATTAAGGATGAAATAGCAGTGCATTTGGAAAGCGGTGACATAATCGGTCCAAGTCAGCATGGATTTATGAAAGGGAAATCATACTTGACAAATCTTCTGGAATTTTTTGAGGATGTAACTAGTAGAGTGGGAGTGGACAAGTGAGAACCAGTGGATGTGGTGTATTTAGACTTTCAAAAGGCCTCTGACAAGGTCCCACGTAAGAGGTTGGTATGCAAGATCAAGGCACATGGTATTGGGGGTAATGTACTGGCGTGGATAGAGAATTGGTTGGCAGGCAGGAAGCAGAGAGTCGGGATAAACGGGCCCTTTTCGGAATGGAAGACAGTGACTAGTGGAGTACCGCAGGGCTCAGTGCTGGGACCCCAGCTCTTTACAATATACATGAATGATTTGGGTGAAGGACTGAGTGAAATATCTCTAAGTTTGCAGATGAACTAAACTGGGTGTCAGTGTGAGCTGTGAGGAGGATGCTAAGAGGCTGCAGGGTGACTTGGAGTGGGCAAATGCATGGTAGATGCAGTATAATGTGGATAAATATGAGGTTATCCACTTTGGTGGCAAAAACACGAAGGCAGATTATCTGAATGGTGGCAGATTAGGAAAAGGGGAGGTGCAACGAGACCTGGGTGTCATGGTACATCAGTCATTGAAAGTTGGCATGCAGGTACAGCAGGTGGTGAAGGTGGCAAATGGTATGTTGGCCTTCATAGCTAGGGGATTTGATTAGAGGAGCAGGGAGGTCTTACTGCAGTTGTACAGAGCCTTGGTGAGGCCTCACCTGGAATATTGTGTCCTGTTTTGGTCTCCTAATCTGAGGAAGGACATTCGTGCTATTGAAGAAGTGCAGCGAAGGTTCACCAGACTGATTCCAAGGATGGCTGGACTGACATATGAGGAGAGACTGGATCAACTGGGCCTTTATACACTGGAGTTTAGAAGGATGAGAGGGGATCACATAGAAACGTATAAGATTCTGACGGGACAGGACAGATTAGATGCGGGTAGAATGTTCCCGATGTTGGGGAAGTCCAAAACCAGGGGACACAGTCTTAGGATAAGGGGTAGGCCATTTAGGAATGAGATGAGGAGAAACTTCTTCACTCAAGAGTTATTAACCTGTGGAATTCCCTGCCGCAGAGAGTCGTTGATGCCAGTTCATTGGATATATTCAAGAGGGAGTTAGAAATGGCCCTTACGGCTAAAGGGATCAAGGGGTATGGAGAGAAAGCAGGAAAGGGGTACTGAGGTGAATGATCAGCCATGATCATATTGAATGGTGGTGCAGGCTCGAAGGGCCGAATGGCCTACTCCTGCACCTATTTTCTATGTTTCTACATTTCTATGTTCTGAATGAGAAAAACCTGCATTTACTTTCACAGCCACCAGACGTCCCAAAGCGCTTTACACCTAATGAAATACTTTTGGAGTGTAGTCACTGCTGTAATGTGGGAAACCCGACAACCAATTTGCACACAGCAAGCTCCCACACACAGCAATGTGATAATGACCAGATAATCTTTTTTTCTGATGTCGATTGAGGGATAAATATTGGCCCCACGACACAGAGGATAACTCCCCTGCTCTTGTTCGAAATAGTACCCTGGGATCTTTTACATCCACCTGAGAGCGCAGACGGGACCTCGGTTTAATGTCTCATCCCAAAGACGGCACCTCCGACAGTGCGATACTCCCTCAGTACTGCCCCTCCGACAGTGCGGCGCTCCCTCAGCACTGCCCCTCCGACAGTGCGGCGCTCCCTCAGCACTGCCCCTCCGACAGTGCGGCGCTCCCTCAGCACTGCCCCTCCGACAGTGCGGCGCTCCCTCAGCACTGCCCCTCCGACAGTGCGGCGCTCCCTCAGCACTGCCCCTCCGACAGTGCGGCGCTCCCTCAGCACTGCCCCTCCGACAGTGCGGCGCTCCCTCAGCACTGCCCCTCCGACAGTGCGGCGCTCCCTCAGCACTGCCCCTCCGACAGTGCGGCGCTCCCTCAGCACTGCCCCTCCGACAGTGCGGCGCTCCCTCAGCACTGCCCCTCCGACAGTGTGGCGCTCCCTCAGCACTGCCCCTCCGACAGTGCGGCATTCCCTAAGTACTGCCCCTCCGACAGTGCGGTGCTCCCTCAGCACTGCCCCTCCGACAGTGCGGTGCTCCCTCAGTACGCCCCTCCGACAGTGCAGCACTGGCAGTGTGTTAGCCTAGATTTTTGTGTTCAAGTCCCTGGAGTGGGACTTGAACGCACCACCTTCTGAGTCAGGCAAGAGCACGACCCACTGAACCACAGCCGACACCTTACAGTTCTCTCGACGAACGCTCTGCGCACTTCCCTCTCTAGCCGCTCCTTTTTTAAAGCACCTTTTGAAGTTCAGCTGCAGTGCTCCCGACGTACAAAATTCCAAGCAGTAAAAGTTTCAAGAAAAAAAAATGTTTCGAAGAAAATAAATCAGCCACAAACGCTTGCCAGCAAGTTTAGGGCAGTAATCCATCTGGGATTGCTGCTGTGATTTGTTAGTGGTTCGAACTTTGCCGTTATAAGCTCCGATGGCTTATAACGAGGGAAGTGCTTGCCTGAGTTACTGCCTGCTGTCAGCCATGCGGTTAATTTTCAGCTTCGTCCCACCAGACTGAAGCCAAGTGTTGAGCGATCAGTGCTTAAAATTGGGATTCTTTTCACGTTTGGAGGAATCAATAAGGCAAATTAAGGCAGGCTGGTCCTCGGGAGAAAACTGAAAGAATTATTCATGTGCTGCCTGTGGAAAATGACAAACGCAGGCTGCATCAGTCACCATGCTCGCGATCTCGCCTCGGCCCAGCACTGCGTCGATTTTAAACTACCTCCGCACTCTCTCACATCCTGCATTTGATAAACTGAGTAATACCTCCCCCAAGGCGATTATCAACAGAACCACACACCAAGCCACGTAACGACACAACAGTGTCAGCCGTGGCTCAGTGGGCAGCACTCTCGCCTCCGAGACAGAAGGTTGTGGGTTCAGGTCCCGCTCCAGGGACTTGAGCACAAAAATCTAGCCTGACAGGGCAGTACTGAGGGAGCGCCGCACTGTCGGAGGGGCAGCGCTGAGTGAGCGCTGCACTGTCAGAGCTGCCAGCTTTCAGATGAGACGTTAAACCGAGGCCCCGTCTGCTCTCTCAGGTGGGTGTAAAAGATCCCAGGGCTCTATTGTGAAAGAGAGCAGGGGAGTTCTCCCCGGTGTCCTAGAGCCAATATTTATCCCTCAATCAACATAACAAAAACAGATTATCTGGTCATTATCACATTGCTGTGTGTGGGAGCTTGCTGTGCGCAAATTGGCTGCCACATTTCCCACATTACAACAGTGACTACTCTCCAAAAGTACTTCATTGGCTGTAAAGCGCTTTGAGATGTCCGGTGGTCGTGAAAGGCGCTATATAAATCCAAGTCTTTCTTTCCAATGGGGTATGGGGACAGCTTGGTCAAGGGTACCAACGCACTGTGGTGAGGAGTTGAGGTACAGGTCAGCCATGATCGAACAGAAACAGGCTCGAGGGGCCAAATGGCCTCCTCCTCCTGCCCCTGGTAGTCTCACCGTACAAGCCACAGATTCAGGGCTACGTACTGCAAGGGGACTTGGATCTTGGAGAGTCACTCAGTGCCGACTATCCCGCCTCTACGCCCAAGCTCGTGTTGTGTGGCAGATTTATGATGCCAGAGCGGAGAGCTTTATAACTATCGGGGACTGTACATATGCTAATAAATCCAATGGGGAATTCAGGAGAAACTACTTTACCCAGAGAGTGGTGAGAATGTGGAACTCGCTGCCACAGGGAGTGGTTGAGGCGAATAGCACAGATGCCTTTAAGGGGAAGCTGGATAAACACATGAGGGAGGAAGGAATAGAAGGATATGGTGATGGGGTGAGATGGAGAGGGGTGGGAGGGGGCTGATGTGGAGCATAAACCCCAGCACGGAGCGGTGGGGCATAAACCCCGGCACGGAGCGGTGGGGCCCAATGTCCTGTGCTATAAAAGACTTGCATTTATATAGCACCTTTCACGACCACTGGACACCTCAAAAGCGCTTTACAGCCAATGAAGTGCTTTTGAAGTGTGGTTGCTGTTGTAATGTAGGAAACGCAGCAGCCAATTTGTGCACAGCAAGCTCCCACACACAGCAATGTGATAATGATCTGTTTTTGTTATGTTGATTGAGGGATAAATATTGGCCCCAGGACACTTGGGAAAACACCCCTGCTCTTCTTCAAAATAGCGCCACGAGATCTTTTACGTCCACCTGAGTGGGCAGATGACTCGGTTTATCGTCTCATTCGAAAGACGGCCCCTCAGTACTGCCCCTGGAGTGGGACTTGAACCCATAACCTTCTGACTCAGAGGCGAGTGCACTATCCACTGAGCCGTAGCATACAGTGTGATGCAATTCTACGGAAACTCACAGACACGGGTATAACACAGAAAAGTCTGTTGGTGCCTGAAAGCAAAATTAAAAATGGCTAACTGTTCGCGCTGCGCTCATGCAGGATTTGCCCCCCCCCCCCCCCCCCGAATGCTAACCGGGCTCTCTCATTCAGATGCCGACTGACCCGACCCTGTCCTGCATTTGAAGCCACTTCTGTTTTTATTTCAAAGATCTAATCCTCGCTGTTTTCACAACCGGAGAGAATGGATTACTAAAATAAAACGAGATGTTGCGCAACAGTTATGATCAGTCAGAACAGTTCAGCCGTTCTGTTACGCTTTGCAAATACTCAAAGGTAATTGTCAAAAGAACCACAGGGGGAGAGGAGAGGACTTTTTTTGTTGTTTACGCGAGTTATGATCTGGAACGCGCTGCCTGAAAGGGCGGTGGAAGCAGATTCAGTAGCAACTTTCAAAAGGGGAATATTGGAAGAGGAACAATGTGCTGGGCTGCGGGGAAAGAGCAGGGGGGAGTGGGACTGATTGAAAGAACTGGCACAGGTTTGATGGGCCGAATGGCCTCTTCCTGTGCCGTTTTATGCTTAGCTCCTCCGCACCAGAGGTACTAAAACATTAAGCAGAACTCCAAATTGGTTGGGAGTGATAAATAAGTTCTTCCCAAGCATCAAATATTAAGAGGTGTAAATATTTTAGATTCAAAGTATTCCACAGTAATGAACTACAGTGCAGAGTCAGAAACAGACTGCCTTTAATCATTAAAATCCAGGCAGAGCTTGGCACTTTTCCGGGAAATAAGCCCAAGCACGGTCAGGCCCTGTAAGTTATCACCTTTCTGTAGCGTGAGTGAGTTATCGGCCTGACTCTCAGTGATTTATCCCTGGAACTCTCTGCTTACTCGACACATGCTTGAAGATGCACATTAGACAAGGTCAGATTGGCAACGCTGTCTCTGGAATATTTGAACCACATTCAGTACCAACTAGATAGTGGGGAGGGGGGTTAGAGCGGTCGGAATACCCTTTAATGCCATGTGATGTACTCTTGAATTCATCACCGCACACAACCGGCAGCGATAGCGGGCGGCCGAGGGGGTTGTTCGGCCCGACTGCCTGCCTCTCTTCCGCGGTTACATCCGAGCCCGGGTGTCCCTGGAGATGGAGCACGCGGTGTCCACCGGTACGCTCGCGGCCTTCCGCGAGAGGTGGGCACCGGAGAAACTGGAGTGCTTCATCACTCCTCCAGAATCATATTTTAATTTATTAATTTTCTTTTACATTTTTCGGTTTTAGATTTTGCCCCTTGAAGGGGGGTGGTTGGGGAGAAGGGGAACGCTGTTAATTAATTAACTAATGAAAGGTAGCCCCACATTACGACCCACACGTCACCCAAATGCTGTGTAGCAATATAGGGACAGGAGTCGGCCATTCAGCTCCCTCCAGCCTGTTCCAGCCATTCGATTAGACCATGGCTGATCTGTATCTTAACTCCATCTACCGGCCTTGGTTCCACAACGTTTAATGCCCTTACCCAAGAAAAAAAAATCTGTCAATCTCAGTTTTGAAATTTTCAATTGGCCCCCAGCCTCGATAGTGTTTGGTGCTAACACACAGCACACTGGAGACACGAGGTCGGACTTGCATTTACACAATGCTTTTCACGTCAGAGACATTCGATGAATTTTGAAGAGCAGTCATAGAGGCAAAACATGGCAGCTAGCGAGTACGCAGCAAGTTCCCACAAACAAAACAAGGGAATGATTGGTTAAGCTGTATTGGTCGAGAAAAGGAAGGCTGGCCAGGCCAACTACAGGAACGGCAGCTTATATTTATATAACACCTGTATAGGAACACAGGAAGAGGAGGAGGCCATTCAGCCCCTCGAGCCTATTCCACCACTCAATGGGATCGTGGCTGATCTGTGACCTAACTCTATCCACCCGCCTTTGCCCCATATCCCTTAATACCTCTGGTTAACATAAAGCTATCCATCTCAGATTTAAAATCAACAATCGGCCCAGCACCAATTGCCGTTTGCGGAAGAGAATTCCAAACCTCTCCCACCCTGTGTGTGTAGAAGTATTCCCTAATTTCACTCCTGAAGGGTCTGGCTCTAATCTTTAGACTGTGCCCCTAGTCCTAGACTCCCCAACCAGCGGGAATCATTTCTCTCTATCTACCCTCTCCGCTCCCCGTAATATCCTGGAACCTTCAATCAGAGCCCCCCTTAACCTTCTATAGTCGGGGGAATACAGCCCTAGTTTGTGTAATCTCTCCTCGTAACTTAACCTTTACAGTCCGGGTACAGTTCTGGTAAACCTACACTGCACTCCCTCCAAGGCCAATATACCCTCCGAGGTGTGGGACCCAGAACTGCTCACAGTGCTCCAGCTGTGGGCTAACCAGGGCTTTGTACAGCTGCAGCATAACTTCTACCCTCTTGTATTCTGGTCCTCTCGATAGAAAGACCAGCATCCCATTAGCCTTTTTGATTATTTTCTATACTTGTTCCTGACATTTTAATGATCGATGTACCTGGACCCCCCATGTCCCTTTGGACCTTCTGTTTTTAGCCTCACCATTTGGAAAGTACTCTATTATCCTATTTCGGTCCAAAGTGGATGACCTCACATTTGCCGACATTGAAATTAATTTGCTACAGTTTTGCCCATTCACTTAATCTATCGATATATCTTTGTAACAACAACTTGTATTTATATAGCGCCTTTAACGCAGTGAAACATCCCAAGGTGCTTCACAGGAGTATTGTGAGTTAAAAAATTTGACACCGAGCTGCACAAGTAGAAATTAGTACAGGCGTCTAAAAGCTGGGTCAAAGAGTCGGTTTTATGGAGGAAAGAGAGGGAGAGAGGTTTGGGGAGGGAGTTCCAGAGCTTGGGGCCCAGGCAACAGAAGGCACAGCCACCGATGGTGGAGCGATTATAATCAGGGATGCTTTAATGCAAATAAATATTCCAAGGCGCTTTTCAGAGGTGCAGTGAGAGTAAAATGGGGCAAAGGAGGAGGTATTAGGAGGGGTGAATAAAAGCTTGGTCAATGACGTGGGTTATAAGGTGGAACTTAAAAGGGGGGGAGGGAGGTGTGGAGAGGGAGGTTTAGGGAATTGCAGAGCGCAATAGGTCCCAGTGAAGCTATCACTACAATGCCAAAAGCCACTGGCCGCTAGTGTCAGCCGTGGCTCAATCAAGGTCACACTCTCGCCTCGGAGTCACAAGGTCATGGGATCGAGTCCAAATCCAGAAACTTCAGCACAAAAATCTAGGTTGACACTCGCAGTGCAGTGCTGAGGGAGCGCCGCACTGTCGGAGGGGCGGCGCTGAGGGAGCGCCGCACTGTCGGAGGGGCGGCGCTGAGGGAGTGCCGCACTGTCGGAGGGGCGGCGCTGAGGGAGCGCCGCACTGTCGGAGGTGCCGTCTTTCGGATGAGACGTTAAACCAAGGCCTCGTCTGCCCTCTCGGGTGGATGTAAAAGGTCCCATGGCCACTATTTTGAAGACGAGCGAGGGAGTTCTCCCCGGTGTCCTGGGGCCAATATTTATCCCTCAACCAACATCACTAAAAAACAGATGATCTGGCCAGTATCTCATTGCCATTCGTGAGAGCTTGCTGTGCGCAAATTGGCTGCCGCGTTTCCGACATTACAACAGCGACTGCACTTCAAGTTCTTCGGGACATGGAGGTTGTGAAGGGCACTATATAAATGCAACATTTTTTGATAATTCTGATGGGTGATGAGTGCCTCGAGAATTAACCTTGCTGTTTTTGGATTTCAAGCATGAATTGCCTCTTTCGGAATCCAGGGAAGAGAGAATGTGTAAAAACACCCACCTCTGAATATAACTCCCATGAATATGGCAACACTGGAGTGGAGCCTGAAAGCTCGTGGATCAATTCTCCACGGCATTGCCTCGAGGGGAGTTATGGATTTTTGAGCAGGTCGTGCCGCGTTGATTAGCTGTGGCGGGTGCTAAGTGGATTGCAGTGCATTTTCTAAGCTCAGAGTGTGAACGAAATGGTTTTGCAGGGCAGCGCGAGGTGTCGTTCTTTAGAGGAGGTGACTGCAGAAGGCATTTTGTTAATGCTGGGAGCAGTAACACATGGGGTTCTGACAAAGTACAAAGTTCGTGGTGTGGCCATGTATCGCGGATTTAGTAAAGCCAGTCGGGAATTCAGGAGAAACTTCTTTACCCAGAGAAAACGTGCAATTCGCTACCACGGGGAATAGTTGAGGCGCATAGCACAGATGTATTTAACAGGAAGCTGGATAAGCACGAGGGGGAAAGGAATAGATGTAGGGGGTGGGAAGAGACACGTGTCGAGCACAAACCCTGGAGTGGGGGGATTTGAGCCCACGATTATCCAAGTGCATTTTGAGCTGTACGACACTTGAGTGGAGACTGGCGGTTATAGGTCTTTCATGGTGCTGCCAGCATATAAAGCCTTGCATTTATATAGCGCCTTTCACGACCACCGGACGCCTCAAAGTGCTTTACAGCCAATTAAGTACTTTTGGAGTGTAGTCACTGTTGTAACGTAGGAAAGCCATGGAGCCTTAGCCGACACTGGAGGAGAGACACAGATGTGAAGAGGCTTAGCGAGAGGATTCCAGAGCCAAGGGCCTGGACGGCTTAAGGCACGGCCACCAGCGATGGGAAAGGAAGTGGGGGGGGGGGGGGGGTTGCTCAGGAAGCCAGAATTGGAAGAGCGCAGAGATCGCGGAGGGTTGTCGAGCTGGAGGAGGTTAGAGAGATAGGGAGGGGACAAGGTCACGGAGGAGCAGAGAGAGACAGTAACAGGAAGAGAGGCACATATTTTTTTTTGGGAGGTTTTGTCTGAGATTAATGCCACGATGGATCAGCTGGCTTTTTCCCGGATTAGAGAGAGCTTGGGTGAGGAGGTCACGTTCCAGACTTTCTTGGGAAGAATATGCGGCAGAATTTTGAACAGTGTCTCTGGAATGGGGCTTGAACACACAACCATTTGACTCGGAGGCGCGAGAGTGCCACCCACTGAGCCACGACAGACAAAGCCTCTGTGTTACACAACTCCTGGCTTGCCTCCTTCAGAGACGGAGAACAGAAGAATTAGGAACAGGAGTCGGCCATTCGACCCCTCGAGCCTGCTCCGCCATTCAATAAGATCATGGCTGATCTGATCCTGGCCTCAGCTCCACTGTCCCCGCCCCCAACCCCCCTCCGCCTGCTCCCCATAACTCTCAACTCCCTTATCGCTCAAAAATCTGTCTATCTCCACCTTAAATATATTCAATGACCAGCCTCCACAGCTCTCTGGGGCAGAGAATTCCACAGAATTCTGAGACTATGCCCCCTAGTTCTAGACTCCCCCACGAGGGGAAACATCCTCTCTGCATCTACCCTGTCAAGCCCCCTCAGAATCTTATTCGTTTCAATAAGATCACCTCTCATTCTTCTAAACTCCTCATTCTTCTAAAGAAAGAAATACTTAGATTTTCAACAGCGTCGTTCATCACCTCAGGATGTCCCAAAGCACTTCACAGCCAATGAAGTACTTTTGGAGTGCAGTCACTGTTGTAATGTGGGAAACACAGCAGCCAATTTGTGCACAGCAAGCTCCCACACACAGCAATGTGATCATGACCAGATCATCCGATTGAGGGATAAACATTGGCCAGGACACCGGGAACAACTCCCTTGCTCTTCTTCAATATTGTGTCATTGGACCTTTCATGTCCACCTGAGAGCGCAGACGGGGGTTCGGTTTGACGTCTCATCCGAAAAGCTGCCCCTCCGACAGTGTAGCGCTCCCTCAGCGCTGCCCCTCCGACAGTGTGGCGCTCCCTCAGCGCTGCCCCTCCGACAGTGCGGCGCTCCCTCAGCGCTGCCCCTCCGACAGTGCGGCGCTCCCTCAGCGCTGCCCCTCCGACAGTGCGGCGCTCCCTCAGCGCTGCACTGGAAGTGTCAGTCTAGATATTTGACAGGTCCCTGGAGTGTGACTTGAACACACGGCCTCCAGACTCAGAGGCGAGGGTGCTACCCACTGAGCCATGAGCAAATCCATCGATGAAGCAGCTGCGAGTGGGATGAAGAAGTGGAATGATAAATCAGCCACTCTGCACTTCACAGAACACAGTGAGGCCGAAAAAAAGAGTGCATCAGAGACCACAAAGGCAGCAGTCATGGAAAATATGGAGTTCAGGCAGAAGAACATCAGGAGCATCTCTGGACGAGCAGTGCTAAATTATTTATTGCACAATCAAACTGCATTTTGGATTACCTTCAAGGCCCTTATACTTTGCCTGCGGTTTTCGTGACTCTTAAATCCCTGAAACATTGTTCTCGGTGCTACTGTCATAGCAGCAGTCGTGCTACACCACAGGGTGTATTCTATATTGAGCTATGCAATGCCAACAATGCACTGCAGGGTAAATTCTTCATTCTGCGGTGATTAATTAATTTCATCTCTTCGAGTCAATGGAAAGAACTTTCTGCAGCTTTACAGGCAATGCAGTACTTTTGAAGTGTAGTCACTTGTAACTTGCGCACAGCAAGCTCCCACAAATAGCAATGTGATAATGACCAGTGATGTTAATTGACGGATAAACGTTGTCTGGGACACTGGGGAGAACGCCCCTGCTCTTCTTTGAAATAGTGCCCATGTGATCTTTTACGCCAACCCGAGAAAGACAGGGCCTCAATTTTGTGTCTCATCCGAAAGATAGCATCTCTGACAGTGCGGCGCTCCCTCAGTACTGCGTCTCCGACAGTGCGGCACTCCATTCAATCCGTTGGGACCTCCCTAGAATCCGGGGAATTTTGGTCGATTACAACCAATGGTTCAAGACCCACTCCAGCACATAAATCTAGGCTGACACTCCAGCGCAGCGCCGAGGGAGCGCCGCACTGTCGGAGGGGGCAGCGCCGAGGGAGCGCCGCACTGTCGGAGGGGGCAGCGCCGCACTGTCGGAGGGGGCAGCGCCGCACTGTCGGAGGGGGCAGCGCCGCACTGTCGGAGGGGGCAGCGCCGCACTGTCGGAGGGGGCAGCGCCGAGGGAGCAGCGCCGCACTGTCGGAGGGGGCAGCGCCGCGGGAGGAGCGCCGCACTGTCGGAGGGGGCAGCGCCGAGGGAGCGCCGCACTGTCGGAGGGGGCAGCGCCGAGGGAGCGCCGCACTGTCGGAGGGGGCAGCGCCGCACTGTCGGAGGGGGCAGCGCCGAGGGAGCAGCGCCGCACTGTCGGAGGGGGCAGCGCCGAGGGAGCAGCGCCGCACTGTCGGAGGGGGCAGCGCCGAGGGAACGCCGCACTGTCGGAGGGGGCAGCGCCGAGGGAACGCCGCACTGTCGGAGGGGGCAGCGCCGAGGGATCGCCGCACTGTCGGAGGTGCCGTTAAACCGAGGCTCCGTCTGCTCTCTCGGGTGGACGTTAAACATCCCATGGCACCATTAAGAGGAGCAGGGGAGTTCTTCCCGGTGCCCGGGGGCCAATATTTATCCCTCAATCAACAAAAACAGATTATCCGGTCATTATCATATTGCTGTGTGTGGGAGCTTGCTGTGCGCAAACTGGCATTTCCCACATAACTACAGTGACTACATTCCAAAAGAACTTCATTGGCTGCAAAGCGCTTTGAGACGTCCGGTGGTCGTGAAAGGTGCTATATAAATGCAAGTCTTTCTTTCTCGATCAGCCATGATCTTTCTGAATGGCGGAGTGGGCTCAAAAGGGCCGAATGGCCAACTCCTGCTCCTATTTCTTGTGCCCATATTTTCCAAGCAGTATTTTAGATGGAAAGCAAAGGAACGCAGCTCACCGCAACTTAGAAAGACGCAGGCACGTCATCCTGGAGTTAAGTTCAAGAACGGAAGAGCACAGAAAATGTGCACTGAACAGAACCAAAACAGAAAATGGGATAGTCTCCCAATTCAACACAGAACGGATGGCGTGGGCTGGACACGCAGACTGCACGGAGTTGAAAATGCTGAGATTCATTTCTGTTCATAGTCTTAACTGACAGGTCAATGGGATAGGCAAGAAAGCTTTCTTTTCCTCACTCCGAGTACCCGATCTTTTCTCCAGCAGAAACAAACGCTGCCACATCATCAGGAAAAATATCTCTTGGATGGTTTGCTTGCAGTAAAGATCATACCACGCGAGAAATAATTACATTCCATGGAATGTACTGCACAGAAACAGACCACTGGGCCCCACCGCTCCGTGCTGGGGTTTACGCTCCCTCCCACCCCTACCCCATCACCATATCCTTCGATTCCTTTCTCCCTCACGTCTTTATCCAGCTTCCCCTTGAATGCATCTACGCTGTTCGCCTCAACCCCTCCCTGTGGCAGCGAGTTCCACATTCTCACCACTCTCTCAAGATGTTCGAGAACTGATAGAGTAGAGAGAGAGAGAGAAGTTATTCCCGCTGGTTGGGGCGTCTAGGACGAGGGCCACTGTCTAAAATTTAGAGCCAGACCTTTCAGGAGTGAAGTTGGAAACACTCCTACACACAATGGGCGGGAGAAGTTTGGAACTTTCTTCCGCAAACGGCAGTCGATGCTAGATCAATTGTTCATTTTTAAAATGAGATTGATAGATCGTTAACCAAAGGAATGCAGGTATATGGAGCAACGACGGGTATATGGAGTTGGGTCATAGAGAAGCCATGATTGAACAGCGATCAGGCTTGAGGGGCTAAATGGCCTCCTCCTGCTGTATGCTCTGGATAAAGAAGTTTCTCCTAAATTCCCTATTGATTTTTAGTGACTGTCTTATACTCACAACCCCGAGGTCTGGTCTCCCCCACAAGTGGAAACATCATCGCTACATCGACCCCATCAAACCCCAACATAATTTTAAAGACCGCTATCAGATCACCCCTCAGCCTTCTCTCTTCTAGAGGAAAGCGCCCCGGCCTGTTCAGTGTTGCCTGATCGGTCCAACCTCTCAAGTTCTGCTATCGTCCTTGGCAATCTACCGCAAAAGCTACCGACATATGATGGCAATTCATCAAAAGACAGAAGTGGTACGGCAACAGGAGAGAGCAGTGAGGGTGACGCACAAAAGAGTTTCCAATACAGTCGCTCAAACGGGCAGCTTTCAAAACTATTCTTAGCCCAAAAATTTAGCACAGATTCCAATTAAAAGCTGAAAATAGAAAATTCAGCTTCTGACAACCTCTGACCTTCCGTGTTTTATGCAGCTTTGGGCCAACTCTTAACGATTTACTGCATCAGCATTGAATTGGCATCTTTATTCCGTGCTGATTCTGACTTCCCCTCACCCCCCCCTCATGTCTCAGGATATTTTTCTATAAATGCCAGTTATCGCTGACTTTCCTCCGCTGTCATTACACCTTATTATGCTTGCACATTTTCCAAATGGAATGATTTAGAAGTTTAATATAATGGAACGCATAGTTTATAAATGCAACCAGAAGTATCAACTTGGTTCAGTTGGGAGCTTGCCCGCCCGTGAGTCAGAAGATTGTGGGCTCCAGTCCCTATCCAAGGCGAATGCACAGAATCAAGGCTGACATTTCAGTGCGTTACTGAGCGAGTGCAGCATTGTTGGAGCGACAGCCTTTTGCAGGAGGTTTTAAAACAAGGCCCGAATACGTGCTCAAGTTGACATAAAAAGATCCCACAGCACCAGCGGAAGAGCAGGGAATTCTACCAGCAACGTGGTAAAACACCCTTGGGTGCTGCACAGCAGCGCAATCACCCAAAGACTGACACCACGCCAAAGGAGATATTACGACAGGTGACCAAAAGCATGGACAAAGTAAAGATTTATATAGCGCCTTTCACAACCACCGGATGTCTCAAAGCGCTTTACAGCCAATGAAGTACTTTTTAGAGTGTAGTCACTGTTGTGATGTGGGAAAACGCCAATTTGCGCACAGCAAGCTCCCACACACAGCAATGTGATAATGACCCGGATAATCTGTTTTTGTTATGTTGATTGAGGGATAAATATTGGCCCCTAGGACATCAGGGATAACTCCCCTGTTCCTCTTCGAAATAGTGCCATGGGATCGTTTACGCCCACCCGAGAGCGCAGACGGGGCCTCGATTTAACGTCTCATCCAAAAGACGGCACCTCCGACAGTGCGACGCTCCCTCAGCAGTGCCCCTCCGACAGTGCGGCGCTCCCTCAGCACTGCCCCTCCGACAGCGCAGCGCTCCGACAGTGCGGTGCTCCCTCAGCACGGCCCCTCCGACAGTGCGACGCTCCCTCATACTGCCCCTCCGACAGTGCAGCGCTCCCTCAGCACCGCTCCTCCGACAGTGCAGCGCTCCCTCAGTACTGCCCCTCCGACAGTGCGGCGCTCCCTCAGTACTGCCCCTCCGACAGTGCGGCGCTCCCTCAGTACTGCCCCTCCGACAGTGCGGCGCTCCCTCAGCACAGCACTGGGTGTGTCAGCCCAGATTTTATTTGTGCTCAAGTCCCTGGAGTGGAACTCTCCGAGGCGGAACGCTCCGAGGCGAGTGTGCTACCCACTGAGCCACGACTGACACTTAGGTACGTTTTAAGGAGCGTCAAAGGAGGAGAGAGAGGTAGCGAGGTTTAGGCGAGAAAATTACAACGCTTAGGAACTAGGCAGCTGAAGGCACGGCCACCAGTGGTTGGTGAAGGAATTTGGGGATGGAGAAGTCAAAATTGGCGGAACAGAGAGTTGAGGTACAAAAAATAATCAAAGACAAGTGGGCGTGTTAGCCTTTATATCTAGAGGGCTAAATTATGAACAGGAGGAAGATTTTCTGCAGCATAGAAAGCCCTGGTGAGACCACACCTGGAGCACTGTGTACAATTCTGGGCCCCACACCTTCGAAAGGGCATATTGGCCTTGGGAGGAGGGCAGTGCAGATTCAGCACAATGTTACCCGGGCTCCAAGGGTTAGACTATGAGGAGGGATTACAGAAACTAGGCTTGTATTGCCTGGAAGGTTAAGGGCTGATTTGATTGACGTTTGTCGGATTTTGAAAGGAACGGATAGGGTAGATGGAGAGAAACGTTTTCCGCTGGTGGGGGCAGTCCAGGACAAGGGGAAATAACCTTAAAATCAGAGCCAGGCTATTCGGAAGAGAATTTTGGAAACAATTCTTCATGCCAAGGGTGATCGAAGTGTGAAACTCTCCCACAAAAAACAGTCGACGCTAGCTCAGTTAATCATTTAAAATCACAGAGCGACAGATTTTTGCTAGCGCTAGATATCAAAAGATATGGAGCCAAGGCAGGTGGATGGAGTTGGGATATAGATCACCCACGATCTCATCGAATGGCAGGACAGGCTCGAGGGGCTGAATGGCCTGTTCTTGGGCGGCTGGAGGAACTAAGAGATAGATAACACCTCTAAAACAAAAGAGATAAGGTTGATTCAATCATTTTCTGTTTGTGGGATCTTGCTATACATTTATTGCTGCATTTACTGACATTCCGACACTGCCACACTTCGAAGGTTGAGAAGCACGATGAGATGTCCCCTGAGGGTGCAATGATTTCTAATGGTTATATAACAACTTCAATAACATTACTCACTTTTCCATCCATTCCTCTGTTCTGTGAACAACCACTTCCTCTGCTAGGAGAAATATTTCTATTTCAAAATAAACACACATTTGCTGCTAAGACTACAATGAATCATTCTTTGGGGGGATTCATTCACAGGATGTGGGCGCCGCTGGCAAGGCCAGCATTTATTGCCCCATCCCCCTAATTGCCCCTCGAGAAGGTGGTGGTGAGCCGCCTTCTTGAACCGCTGCAGTCCGTGTGGTGAAGGTGCTCCCACAGTGCTGTTAGGGAGGGAGTTCCAGGATTGTGACCCAGCGACGATGAAGGAACGGCCGATATATTTCCCCAGTCGGGGTGGTGTGTGACTCGGAGTTCCCCCATGTCCCAGTGCGGACAGCAGCGGCTCACCACCACCTTCTCGAGGGCGATTCGGGGGTGGGGACGGCCTTGCCAGCGACGCCCACATCTCGTAAAAGAAATAAAAACAGATTTGGCTCGAGTGTGGGGAGTTAGCCACTTGGGCAAGGTCGGAGAGGGCTTCCGGCTCCTGTGGGACCATATCCCAAACAAGAATCAGTGTCTCCAGGAAGAAAAAAACGGGAGACAAAAAGTGGCAGGATTGGAAACTTCATTGTTTGCAAGTGGAAGTGTGAAGTTTATCTGCAAGCACACATGGATGTACCGTGCCAGATCCCAGGCGTATTTTGGAGGGCAGTGCGGGGGCAGCATATTTTGAAAAGGTATAACAGACTGCAAAACTGATTAGCAGCACCAATGGGACCCTCGGATTAAACCCAAGTGGAGGGGGGGGGGGGGGTTAATTGATAAACCTCTGAGGAAGAGCAGGTGGAAAGTACGATTTAGTCAAAGCTTCCACTTGCGTATTCACAAATTCCTCTTTACTGAAGGGCAGCACTGGTAACGGACTCACAACTGATTCCCTTATTGCTTGCCTTCGGGGAATAATGGGTGGTATGTGGAGATACAAGGGACGGAGGGAGAGCAAGAGAATAACTGAGAATGGGGAAGAGTGGGAGAGAGAGAGAATTAGGACTGTAATAAGGTGGTAGATATTGAGTATAGACTTTACAAATGTTACAGACTAACTTTTTAATTGCTAGGGCTTTGTTTGACGGAAAGAACTTTCACAACCTCAGGATGTTTCAAAGCGCTTTACAGCCAATGAACTCCTTTTGGAGAGTAGTCACTGTTATAATGTGGGAAACGCCAATTTGAGCACAGCAAGCTCCCACACACAGCAATATGATAATGACCCAGATAATCTGTTTTTTTAGTGAAGTTGGTTGAGGGATAAATACCAGAACTGCCCTGCTCTTCAACTATTGGCCGTGGGATCTTTTCCGTCCATCCGAGAGGGCAGACGGGGCCTCGGTTTAATGTCTCATCTGAAAGACGACACCTCCAACAGTGGGGCGCTCCCTCAGCACTGCCCCTCCGACAGGGGGGGGCGCTCCCTCAGCACTGACCCTCCGACAGGGGGGCGCTCCCTCAGCACTGACCCTCCGACAGGGGGGCGCTCCCTCAGCACTGCCCCTCCGACAGGGGGGGGGGGCGCTCCCTCAGCACTGCCCCTCCGACAGGGGGGGGGGCGCTCCCTCAGCACTGCCCCTCCGACGGGGGGGGGCGCTCCCTCAGCACTGCCCCTCCGACAGCTCGGCGCTCCCTCAGCACTGCCCCTCCGACAGCGCGGCGCTCCCTCAGCACTGCCCCTCCGACAGCGCGGCGCTCCCTCAGCACTGCACTGGGAATGTCAGCCTGGATTTTGTGCTCAAGTCTCTGGAGTGAGGATTGAACCCATGACCTTCTGACTCAGAGGCGAGGGTGCTACCCACTGAGCCACGGGTGATACCTAAATTCTCGTTGCAGTAATATCATGATGCTGTGGGTCAGAATAGAGGGAGCTTTAATTTGCACCTAACCCGTGCCCTGCCTGACCTGGGAATTCTGAATGCAGACTCTGGCCAATCCAAGTGTGTATATGCACAGACATTTCAACATAGTTGTACAGGCCGCAGCATGGCTCTTGTCCACAGCAATTGCCTTGAAGAGCTCAAACACATTAAACTTTCATCAGGAATTACCAGGGTCCATTTCGAGAGGGATAGAATTGAAAAGTCTTGTTATTGTATGGAACCTTGGAGAGAGCACACTTGCAGCACTGCACACAGTTCTGGTCTCCATATTATAACACGGATACCAAGGCACTGGAACAGGTGCGGAGAAAAGGATGATACAGAACCGAATGGTTATTCCTAATAGGAAAGATTGAACAGTTTGGAGCTCTTTTCTCTAGAAAAGGGAAAGCTGAGAGGTGACCTGATCGAGGTCTTTAAAATGATCGGGGCCCAGGAGAGGCGAGGGCCCAGGGGCAGCATGGCGCCAGCCCACACTGCGATATGTGAGCTCACTGGGTCCGTGCAGCAGAGCTGGTCTCCAGTCGTCCTGGTTAATCCTTGCCACTGGACCCAGACCTCGCTCTGTCAAGCCCGTATGGTGGCTTTTGTGCAACGGCCACCCCACGTTAAAAAAATCCACTCACAGGCATCTTCCACCCTTCAGGATGTAGTTCGGGATCCGGAATATTAGGTCCTTCATTGAAACACCCGTGAACTCATCCCTTTTTTGGCATGGAAGCAAGTTATCCTCGCTTCGATTGATGATGAAGGAATTCGATAGGGTAGACTTAGAGAAGATGTCCCCACTTGTGGGGGAGACCAGAACTAGAGGCCATCAATATCAGACAGTCACTAATGAATCCAATCGGGAATTCAGGAGAAACTTCTTTACCCTGAGAGTGGTGAGAATGTAGAACTCGCTGCCACAGGGAGGGGCTGAGGCGAATAGTATCGATGCATTTAAGGGGAAGCTGGATAAACACACGAGGGGGAAAGGAACAGAAGGATATGGTGATGGGGTGAGATGGTGAGGGGTGGGAGGGGGCTGGTGTGGAGCATAAACCCCGGCACAGAGCGGTGGGGCCAAACGGCCTCTTTCTGGGCTATACATTCTATGTACATCAGGTCCTAAAAGCATACAAGACAGGATTACGGGGAGCGGGCGGGGAAGTGGAGTTGAGTCTGTGATCGGATCAGCCATGATCTTATTGAATGGCGGAGCAGGCTCGAGGGGCCGAATGGCTGACTCCTGCTGCTATTTCTGATATTATTTTTTTTTTTTGAAATTCGTAGCCAATCGTTCCAATTCTTTGTCAAATCACAAACGCCAGAGGTCACCTTGGGCCCATTCAAGGATCACTCTGCGCCAATGCTCTTAGCCAAAAGGCCTAGAGCCACTGCACCGTTCCTGGAAGTACTGCAATACCAGGTTCGTGCCATGGAGGTGGATGGGTCAAGCCACCCCACCCACCTCCTATTTCCAAAAAAGCAAGCATATACCTTCCTGATCCAGGGAGAGCCACCCCGGGGTTATGGTGGTTACTCCCCTGTCAGGTCAGTTACGCATGATCTTAGCCAAAAGGCCGAGAACAGATACTACACTTGATCTTAGCCAAAAGGCCGAGAAGCGACTATTTCTGATATTATCTATAACTGCAAAAAGTTTAAGTTGTGGGCAATAGCCTGAGCAGCTGCTGCAGAAAGTGCTGCAGTTTAAATGCTGAGCACTGCGGATTCGATATAATGGCTCCACACTCTATTCTCACGCACGATTTTAATTCCCCTCTCTTGAATAATTTCAAAGTGTCCTCAGAGGCTTTTAGCAGCGTATGATGGAGCTCCTGGTTAATGAAAGCGTGCTGGAGAATACTCCAGTAAAATAGCAAGCAGATTTACATAATCTATTGTCAGCGAGCAGCCGAACAAGCAAGGTCTCGGGTGACATTAGCAGGCAACTTATGCAGCACGTAGCCAAAATCCAATTCCACATTCCTCAGCACTCCGAGCATTTATGATTCCGTTAACAATGTATTGATTTGCCCTGTCGTTTTAATGCGGCAATTCACAGCAGAGCAAAAAATCCTCTCCCTTTCAACCCTGCGCACTGCAACGGTGAAAGATGTGATTTTATGATGAACAATTTATTTCGCGAGTACTGCCAACTACGAGTCGACCCCAGCGGGCCCACGCGGGTGGATTCCGAGTCGGAGCAAACACGGTTTTATTTTCACCGGGCACTGTCCTAAAATTCACACTTCCATGCCCCGCTAAAAGGTTTCAAAAGACACCAAGATTAACCTCACTGTGTTTCGTAACCTCAATGCCCTCTAACAGAGGCCATTCGGATTGCAGTTCAGCATAATGGTGCGCGTAGGACCGCCTATGATGATGGGCATATAAAGCTCAGACACTTCGACCACTTGCATTGCAAATTCTAATGACAAGAACATACAAGAATGTAAGAAATAGGAGCAGGAGTCGGCCATTCGGCCCCTCGAGCCTGCTCCGCCATTTAGTACGATCATGGCTGATCTGATCATGGTCTCAGCTCCACTTCCCCGCCCGCTCCCCATAACCCTTCACTCCCTTATCGTTCAAAAATCTGTCTATCTCCACCTTAAATATATTCAATGACCCAGCCTCCACAGCTCTCTGGGGCAGAGAATTCCACAGATTCACGACCCTCTGAGACAAATTCCTCCTCATCTCAGTTTTAAATGGGCGACCCCTTATTCGGAGGCTATGCCCTCTAGTTCTAGATTCCCCCACGAGGGGAAACATCCTCTCTGCTTCTACCCTGTGAAGTCCCCTCAGAACTTTAAACGTTTCACTAAGATCACCTCTCATTCTTCTAAACTCCAATGAGTACAGGCCCAACCTGCTCAATCTTTCTTCATAAGACAATCCTTTCATCTCAGGAATCAGCCTGGTGAACCTGCTCTGAATTTTTTTTTTTTTTTTTATAAATTCGTAGCCAATCATTCCAATTCTTTGTCAAATCACAAACGCCAGAGGTCACCTTGCACATGCCAAGGATCACTCTGCGCCAATGCTCTTAGCCAAAAGGCCTAGAGCCACTGCACCGTTCCTGGAAGTACTGCAATACCAGGTTCGTGCCATGGAGGTGGATGGGTCAAGCCACCCCACACACCTCCGTGGAGGTGGATGGGTCAAGCCACCCCACCCACCTCCTGTTTCCAAAAAAGCAAGCATATACCTTCCTGACCAGGGAGAAACCACCCGGAGGTCATGGTGGCTGGTCAGGTCAGTTACACTTGATCTTAGCCAGAACCTGCTCTGAATTGCCTCCAATGCAAGTATATCCCTCCTTAAATGAGACCAAAACTGTATGCAGTCCTCCAGGTGTGGTCTCACCAACTCCCTGTACAGTTGTAGGACTTCCCTGCTTTTATACTCTATCCCCCTTGCAATAAAGGCCAACATTCCATTTGCCTTCCTGATCACTTGCTGCACCTGCATGTGAAAATGAAAGTAGGAGGTGGCCATTGAGCTCACCGTGTCGGGTGTCAGTGCAAGCACTTCACCTGGCACGGCCTAATCCTATTCACCTGCCTTTTCCACTTCTCTTTATATTCTTTCTTTGCAGAACTGAGGCAATATCAGGAAAGATTGAACAGGCAGGGGCTCATTGCTCCAGAACAGAGAATACTGAGGAATGGCCCGATGGAGGTCTTCAAGATGATGCAGGGGTTCGATAGGGTAGGCGCAGAGAATGTTTCCACTTGCAGGCAAGAGCAAAACTAGAGGCCACCAATACAAGACAGTCACTGATAAATCTAATGGGGAATTGAGGAGAAACTTCTTTACCCAGAGAGCGGTGAGAATGTGGAACTCGCTGCCACAGGGAGGGGTTGAGGCGAATAGTATCGATGCATTTAAGGGGAAGCTGGATAAACACATGAGGGAGAAAGGAATAGAAGGATATGTTGATGGGGTGAGATGTAGAGGGGTGGGAGGGGGCTGGTGTGGAGCATAAACCCCGGCACGGAGCGGTGGGGCCAAATGGCCTCTTTCTGTGCTGTAAATACGTATAATTTTAATCTCTGCATTGATGGTCGCTTGTGGAAAGACGTGCATTTACACAGTGCCTTTCACGATCTCGGGATGTCCCAAGTCACTGTTCAGCCAATGGATTACCTTGAAGCATAATCACTGTTGTAATGTGGGAAACGCAGCAGCCAATTTGCACACAGCAAGCTCCTGTGAACAGCAATGTGATAATGACCCAGATCATCTGCTTGCTAGTGATGTTGGCTCAGGGATAAATATTGGCCCAGGACACCGGGGAGCACTTGGCTCCTCTTCTTCGAAATAGGACTGTGGGAACTTTTACGTCCACCCAGACGGGACCTTGGTTTGATGTCTCATCTAACAGTGCGGCACTCCCTCAGCACTGCCCCTCCGACAGTGCGGCGCTCCCTCAGCACTGCCCCTCCGACAGTGCGGCGCTCCCTCAGCACTGCCCCTCCGACAGTGCGGCGCTCCCTCAGCACTGCCCCTCCGACAGTGCGGCGCTCCCTCAGCACTGCCCCTCCGACAGTGCGGTGCTCCCTCAGCACTGCCCCTCCGACAGTGCGGTGCTCCCTCAGCACTGCCCCTCCGACAGTGCGGCGCTCCCTCAGCACTGCTCTGGAGTGTCAGCCTAGAATCTTGTGCTCAAGTCTCCTATCAGATTGCCCCTCAGCCTTTTCTTTTGTATTGCAAAGAGCCCCAGCCTGCTCAGCCTTTCCTAATAAAAGGGAATTGGATAAATAATTGAAAATGAAGAATCTAAGAGAGATACAGCGAAAGTGGACTCGCTAAAGAACACAGGCTCAATAGGCCTCCTTCTGAGCTGCAATATCGACGATACAATGGCTATGGCAAGTTTACTCTTCGATTATTGGCAACTTCGCAGTGTTGTTAGAACAGTTCAGGAATGATTCCAGACCTGTGAACAGGATGCAGGGCGAGCAAGTCCTGACAGCAAACAAGTCCTGACAGCAAACAGCAGAAAGCGTCGGAAACACATGGCAGGTCAGTTAGCGTCTGGGCAGAGAATAGACATCTCTGTTGCGAAGCCTCCTGATCTTCGAACACTCTTTTCCTCAAGCGGCCGAAGGCTGCACTGGCGCACTGGAGGTGGTGTTGAGCCTCCTCGTCAATGTCTGCTCTTGTTGATAGGAGGCTCCCGAGGTATGGGAAATGGTCCACGGTGTCCAGGGCCGCGCCGTGGATCTTGATGACTGGGGGGCAGTGCTGTGTGGCGAGGACAGGCTGATGGAGGACCTTTGTCTTAGATGTTTAGCATAAGGTCCGTGCTTTCGTACACCTCAGTAAATACGTCGACTATGTCCTGGAGTTCAGCCTCTGAATGTGCGCAGATGCAGGCGTTGTCTGCATGCCAGACACGAGACTCCCAAAGCTAGCGCTCTACTCGGAACTCCTTCACGGCAAACAAGCCAAAGGTGGGCAGAGGAAACATTACAAGGACACCCTCAAAGCCTCCCTGATAAAATGCAACATCCCCCACTGACACCTGGGAGTCCCTGGCCAAAGACCAGTCCGCCCTCAGTGGAGGAAGTGCATCCGGGAGGGCGCTGAGCACCTCGAGTCTCGTCGCCGAGAGCGTGCAGAAACCAAGCGCAGGCAGCGGAAGGAGCGTGCGGCAAACCAGTCCCACCCTCCCCTTCCCTCAACCACTGTCTGTCCCACCTGTGACAGGGTCTGTGGCTCTCGTATTGGACTGTTCAGCCACCCAAGGACTCATGTTAAGAGTGGAAGCAAGTCTTCCTCGATTCCGAGGGACTGCCTATGATGATGATGATGATGATGAAGAAACCTCCGTCAGAAACGCTGTACTAACAGATGAATGAGCATTTTCAGAAGGAGCAGAACGAAAGGGCTGGGGAACACATACATACACACAAAATACAATAGAATGACTGCACCATGTGCTGATGTGAAAAGCAGGAGATGCATAAACGGCAGAATTGAAAAATTAGGAGGCATATTGAGAAGGATCAACAACAACCTTGCATTTGTACAGCACCTTTAACGTCCCACGCGCCTCACAGGAGCGTTATCAGGCACAGTCTGACATCGAGCCACATAAGGAGACATGAAGACAGGTGAGAAGGGAAATGGCAGCAACAAACCGAGCCGCTGCCCAGGAGCCATTTTATGCTGACACGCACTTCATTTCTCAATCGAAAGTATTCGCATCGACATGGCCTTGTGACCTCGGGACATCCCAAAGCGATTCACAGCCAATGAAGTGCTTTGGAAGTGTGGTCAGGGTTGTAATGTGGGGAACGTGACAGCCACACGACACACAGCGCGTTCCAAGTGGCACCCTGCAACTCCCGTCCCACAAAAGGCTGTGGATTCTGGGTCAATAGGTCGGGAGATAGATTTCTGTTCGTAAAGGGGATCTAGCGAGGAAGGACAGGTAATTGGAGTCGAGGTCGCAGATCGACCGTGATCGGACTGAATGGCCGAACAGGCTCGAGGGGCCGAATGGCCTCCTCGTTACCACAAAACTGCAACGGGTTAAGTGAGCAGGAAATGATCAAATGATATTGCCTGCAAGACAACGGAAGTAACATAAAAGCCACTTATCTGCGACAAAACTAAAACCGCCTGTTTCCACCTCCATAACATCGTCCATCTGCGCCCCTGCCTCAGCTCATCCGCTGCCGAAACCCTCATCCGTGCCTTTGTTACCTCCAGACTTAACTATTCCAACGCACTCCTGGCCGGCCTCCCACATTCTACCCTTCGTAAACTTGGGCTGATCCAAAACTCGGCTGCCCCCGTGTCCTAACTCGCACCAAGTCCCGCCCACCCATCACCCCCTGTGCTCACTGTCTCGTGTCCTAACTCGCACCAAGTCCCGCCCACCCATCACCCCCTGTGCTCACTGTCTCGTGTCCTAACCCGCACCAAGTCCCGCCCACCCATCACCCCCTGTGCTCACTGTCTCGTGTCCTAACTCGCACCAAGTCCCGCTCACCCATCACCCCCTGTGCTCGCTGACCTACATCGGCTTCCGGTTAAGCAACTCCTCCATTTCAAAATTCTCATCCTTGTTTACAAATCCCTCCATGGCCCTCGCCCCTCCCTATCTCTGTAATCTCCTCCAGCCCCACATCCTCCCCCCCCCCCCCCCCCCCCCCACCCCCCGAGATGTCTGCACACCTCTAATTCTGCCCTCTTGAGCATCCCTGATTATAATTGCTCCACCATCGGTGACCGTGCCTTCTGTTGCCTGGGCCCCAAGCTCTGGAACTCCCTCCCTAAACCTCTCGGCCTCTCTCTCCTCCTTTAAGACGCTCATTAAAACCGACCTCTTTGGCCTAGCTTTTGGTCACCTACGCCCAATTGTAACAAGCCATGTTAGTGGGGGAGCAAGTTGCTTTAAATGCTCGTCTGTCTCTGCTCCCTGGGCGAAAAGAGGAGACCCCATGGTGGTGGTGTTGGACCATGGTCACTCAGTTAATCAGGGGTGTGGTATAAAGCGCCCCGACCTGTGTGAGAACACCACCGCAGGTCGGGGCTATAAATAGGGCTGGAGTGCCGGGCCTTGGAACATCGTGGGCGAAGGTGCGGCGAATGAGGGTACGGGGCCCAGCAGAGCCGAGGGCCCAGGGGCAGCACGGGCCCGCGCACTAGGTCCGTGCAGCAGAGCTGTTCTCCAGTCGTCCTGGTTAACCCTTGCCACTGGACCAAGACCTCGCTCTGTCAAGCCCGTGTGGTGGCTGGTGTGCAACGGTCACCCCACGTTAAAAAAATCCACCCACAGGCATCTTCCACCCCCTCAACTGGAGTTCAGGACCTGGAACATCGGGTCCTTCATTGAAACATCTGTGAACTCTGGTGGAAGCAAGCCATCCTCGTTCGAGGGACCGCCTGTGATGATGATGGTCACCTGCGCTAATGACTCCTTACATAGCTCGGCGTCAAATTTTTGTTTTGTCTTGTAACACTCCTGTGAAGTGCCTTGGGAAGGTGTCGACATTAAAGGTGCTAAATAAATACAAGTTGTTGTTGTATACTAAGGAAAGGAGGAGGAAATATTTGCAGGGTCATTGGGGAGTGGGACTAATTGGATCGCTTTCCATGAGCTAGCACAGGCTCGATGGGCCGAATGGCCTCCGTCTGTGTGCCTCAGTTTATGAAATGTCGAGGGACATAAAGAAAGGAGAGGAGCCTTGCATTTACACACTGCTTTTTTATTGTGCCCTCAGGTCATCCCAAAGCTCTATATAATTGACTAATTACTTTTGAGGCATCCCTTTGTCGGTAAACAAGGCAGCCAACATGCAGAGAGCTCGGTCCCACAAACAGGGTGTGAACTCATCGCCAGGTGATCAGTTCTGGGTGGCTGAGGGAGAGAATGCTTGCCAAGGTACCAGAGAACGCCCAGCTGTTAATCCGATCGTGTCATGCGCTCTATCGTGCCCGCCTGAACAGGGAGATGGGACTTCGGGTTAGTATCCCGTGCAAAAGGATTCACCTGCAACAACGCAGCACTCCTGCGGGGCAAACGCAAGTGTCCGCCTATGTTGTGTGTTCAGGTCGGAGACGGGGGGGGGGGGGTGGGGGGGGCTAAGCCACAGCCTTCTCAATCAAGAGACGAGAATGCGACCAGCTCGAGCGACTTTATCACAGGAGGATTTGAGTGAAGGGCTGGATTTTTGGTCTTCTGCCGTCCCTCTTAGCGCCAGGAGGGCCGGCAATGAGCACGTGCGGGCAGGCGGCAAGCTCCCAGCGCCCGCCGGGACACTCAGGGCCCAGCTGGGGAATTTTGCGGCGGCAGACACAAACCATTTGCCGGCGGCAAATATATCGCTCCATTCACCGCCCCGACTGAGGTGCAGCCGAATTTCCACCCCAAGATATCTTATTGAAAATATACAGGGCCCTGGTGAGACCACACCTGGAGTATTGTGCACAGTTTGGGTCTCCTTACCTAAGGAAGGATATACTTGCCATAGAGGGAGTGCAGCGAAGGTGCACCAGACTGATTCCTGGGATGGGGGGATTGTCCTATGAGGAGAGATTGAACAGACTGGGCCGATATTCTCTAGAGTTAAGAATGAGAGGTGATGTCATTGAAACATACAAATTCTTACAGGGCTTGACAGGGTAGATGCAGGGAGGATGTTTCCCCCGGGCTGGGGAGTCTGGAACCAGGGGTCACAGTCTCAGGATAAGGGGTCGTCCATTTGGGACTGAGATGAGGAGGAATTTCTTCACTCAGAGGGTGGTGAATCTTTGGAATTCTCTGCCCCAGAGGGCTGTGGAGGCTCAGTCGTTGAGTATATTCAAGGCCGAGATCGATAGAGTTTTGAATATGAAGGGACCCAAGGGATTGGGCGGGAAAGTGGAGTTGAGGTCGAAGATCAGCCGTGATCTCACTGAATGGCCGACTCCTAATTTTTATTATGTTCTTGCGATTTAATTAGAAATGCATAGCAGGTAATTTAGAGGCAACTGTGCTCTTAACTTTAACATTTACATGTTAAAACTGCATAACCAACCATACCAACGACGACTTATACAGCACCTTTAACGTAGTGAAACGTCCCAAGGCGGTATCAGATTCAATTTGACGCCGTGTCACGTAAGGACAGGTCCAAGAGCTTGCTCCAAAAGGAAGTTTTTAAAGGAGCGTCTTAAAGGAGGAGAGAGGCAGAGAAGTTTAGGGAGGGAGTTCCAGAACTTGGGGCCCAGGCAACAGAAGGTACGGCCACCGATGGTGGGATGACGGAAATCGGAGGATGCGCGAGAGTCCAGAATTGGAGGAGCACAGAGATCTCGGCGGGCTGGAGGAGGTTACAGAGATAGGGAAAGGAGCAATGGATGGATTCGAACGCTTGAATGAGAATTGTAAAACGGAGGAGCTGCCAGACCAGGAGCCGACATCTAGCACGTACGGTCCACATTTAGATGTGTGCATTCGACACACGTTGGATTTTATAACATGTGCTGGAGTAACATGGTGGCCTGGCTGAACCCACTCTCTAGCAGTCAGTCTTGCTCAGACCACACGTACCCGGCTGCAACAGTCACAATTGTGGAGGTTTGTGACAACGGGCGAGACAACACGTCCCGATTCAGTATAAAAACCAAGTGGTCAGTGCTTTGGACAACAAGAAGAACATCACTGTTTTGAGAAACTGTCAGTAACAGTCAAATGGCATGGCTCCTCCATGTTTCCGTACATAAAGGAGCTGAAATACAATAACCAATATGCCAGTACACTGCAGGTAACCGATATTAGATATACACGGAGCGGTAAACAAACTGCTAGCAACACAACTTTCAACAATAAGGTCGCTGATACAGTCCAGGGAAGTGAGACGCATTGGTCACGTTACCAACACACAACTCAAGTTAACTGGGAGGTGTTGTGACCCCGGTGAGTTGTCAACTAATACGTCTGTTCAGGTAAACTCAAAGTATTAATGAGTCAATCAACTTATCAACAACATATAGCGCCTTTAACATAGTGAAACGTCTCAAGGCGCTTTACAGCAGTATTATGAGATTAAAAAATTGACACCCTGCCACATAAGTAGAAATTAGGACAGGTGATCAAAAGCTTGGTCAAAGAGGTAGATTTTAAGGAGCGGCTTGAAGGAAGAGAGAGATGTAGAGAGGCGGAGGGGTTTAGGGAGAGAGTCCCAGAGCTTGGGGCCCAGGCAACAGAAGGCACGGCCACCGATGGTGGAGCGATTATAATCAGGGATGCTCAAGAGGGCAGAATTAGAGGAGCGCAGACATCTCGGAGGGTTGTAGGGCTGGAGTAGATTACAGAGATAGGGAGGGGGCGAGGGCCATGGAGAGATTTATAAACAAGGATGAGAATTTTGAAATCGAGGCGTTGCTTAACCGGGAGCCAATGTAGGTCGGCGAGCACAGGGGGTGATGGGTGAGCGGGACTGGGTGCGAGTTAGGACACGGGGCAGCGAGCACAGGGGGTGATGGGTGAGCGGGACTCGGTGCGAGTTATGACATGGGGCAGCGAGCACAGGGGGTGATGGGTGAGCGGGACTGGGTGCGAGTTAGGACACGGGGCAGCGAGCACAGGGGGTGATGGGTGAGTGGGACTCAGTGCGAGTTAGGACACGGGGGCAGGAGCACAGGGTGTGATGGGTGAGCGGGACTCGGTGCGAGTTAGGACACGGGGCAGCGAGCACAGGAGTTAATGGGTGAGCGGGGCTCGGTGCGAGTTAGGACATGGGGCAGTCGAGTTTTGGATCACCTCTAGTTCACATAGGGTAGAATGTGGGAGGCCAGCCGGGAGCACGTTGGAATAGAGGTAATGGAGGCATGAATGAGGGTTTCAGCAGCGGATTAGCTGAGGCAGGGGTGGAGACGGGCGATGCTACGGAGGTGGAAATAGGCGGTCTTAGTTAAGCATGCATCTGAGAAACAGAATCGTGACCACCACATACTGCAAACAACATATTCATCATGAACAGGCACCACACAATACTGGCACTGGGCACTGAACCAACTGCAGTGAACCCTCTGTACCAGCAATCCAGCCCTGCCACCAAACCATCTAGCAACATGCTTTCAACCGACTGTGACCACTGGCACCAGCACACCTCTAACCAATTGGCATCACCAGTCAACCAGCGTACCCATATCATCACGCTCGAACCGTATAAATCACTGGCTCAGCCTCAGTTGGAATATTGTGCACAGAACAAAAAACACACCTCACATATTTAAAATTAATTGAAATTAAAGTTAATAAATGTCTTGAGAAAAAAAATATTATATTTAAGTTTTTTAAAATTATGGTTCAAAATAAACTTACAGTAGTGGGCAGGGTTTTTGATAAAATGTATTCTTTAAATTTTATTTTTAATGTTTGTGTGTATTAAAACTGTTACACATGTAACAGTAGGCTATGCGCCAGCTTTTATCAGGCGCAAGAGTTTTCAGGACATTTTCTGGGCAAGATATAGGTAAAGACTGCAATCTTGCCCTTGCAAATGTCCTGGCTCCGGAGATGCGGAGGATCTGTCAGGCTGGAGCCTGACAGATCGGAAAAGCCAGCTTTCAGTGCATGCGCATTGTGCACAGAAAACCAGCTTTGGCGATGTCTTCCCGGGTCCATACACACTCTGGGGAGGCCGTGATTTCTGGGCCAATCAAGTTAGTTAAACACGATTTGCCTTTAACAAATCCGTGCTGGCTTTCCTTAATGAATCCACACCTATCCAAGTGACTGTTAATTTTGTCCCCGATTACTGCTTCTAAAAGCTTCCCCAAGACCGAGGTACAACTGACTGGCCTGCAGTTGCTGGGTTTATCTCGACACCCTTTTTCGAACAATGGTGTAACATTTGCAATTCTCCGGTCGTCTGGCAACCCCCCACTATTATGGCCAGTACCTCCGCGATTTCCGCCCTCAATTCCCTGAGCATCCGAGGAGGTATCCCATCCGCTCCTGGCGATTTATCTACTTTAAATACAGCCAGCCTTTTTAATACTTCTATCAATTTTTATGCTATCAAATGTCTCCACTAACTCCTCCTTCACCATGTCCAAGTTACCTGGCCTGGTGGGACTCGACCCGGTGTGACCTGCTGTAACGCAACATGCGCCAGCGCGACTCGTTCAAGTGCGGCCTGTCCGAGAGCGATTCGCCCTGTGGCCCAGATGACTTTGTCCCGGTGACGAACCAGGTCACAGTTATACCCCGCTCACTGACCACCCTGGCCAGGTGTTTGTGTGCCACCTGCAGACAGTGGAAAGATGCCCTGTGTGCCCCCAGCCAGGGGACAGGGCGCGGGGGAGAGATACGGACCCCGGGGGCAGGGCGTGGGGAGAGACATGGACCCCGGGGGCAGGGCGCGGGGAGAGATACGGACCCCGGGGAGAGACACGGACCCGGGGAAGGGCGTGGGGAGAGGCACGGACCCCGGGGAGAGACACGGACCCCGGGGGCAGGGAGCGGGGAGAGATACGGACCCCGGGGGCAGGGCGCGGGGAGAGACACGGACCCCGGGGAGAGACACGGACCCGGGGACAGGGCGTGGGGAGAGGCACGGACCCCGGGGAGAGACACGGACCCCGGGGAGAGACACGGACCCTGGGGAGAGACACGGACCCCGGGGGCAGGGCGCGGGGAGAGACACGGACCCCGGGGGCAGGGCGCGGGGAGAGACACGGACCCCAGGGAGGGGCAGGGCGCCATTCTCCCTCCCCCCCCCCCCCCACACACACACAGACACACCAGTCCATCCTCTCCTCTCCCAGTACCCCCTCCTTCCCTCCCATTCTCCCCCCTCCCTCAGTCTCTCCCTCCCCCCAGTCTCCCCCCCAGTTCCCCCTCACCTGGCTCGGGCCGCCGTTGTGTGTGAGCAGGGGCCGGCAGTGGCGGAAGCCGGCGCTGTCGCTGTGTGCGGGCCGGTGGTGGGGTGGTGGCGGCGGGTCAGCAGCCCCCAGCCCGAGGCCCAGCTCTCCCCCCGGGCCCGGGCCCTCCGGCGGCGGCTCGTCCTCCAGCGGCGGGTCGGGGCGGCGCAGGCCGGGGCAGACGCTGGCCAGGGCGGAGAGCGAGGCGGACAGGCGGCGCCAGGCCGGGCCGGGCGGGAGCTGGGCCTCGGGCTCGCCCTCACCCTCCTCCCGGCCCCGGCAGCGCACCACCAGCACGAAGCGCACCGTCTCGCCCAGGTACAGGTGGCTGCGGCGGGGCAGGCCGCGGTAGCGCCGGTAGTCGGCCAGCGGGCCGGCCGGGAAGTACATCAGGTACTCGCACAGCGACTCCATCTTGGGCTCCGCCTCAGCCCAGCGTTGCCCCGGGCAACCCGCGCCCACCGCACCGCCGCCCGGCCCAATCAGCGCCCGCCCCACTCACTCATCGGCCAATCACCACGCGGCCCCGCAAGGACCAATCACCGCCAGCCCCACTCACTCATTCACCAATCAGCGCCCGCCCCACTCATCGGCCAATCACCCGGCCCCGCAAGGACCAATCACCGCCAGCCCCACTCACTCTTCCACCAATCAGCGTCCGCCCCACTCACACATCCACCAATCAACGCCCGCCCCACTCACTCATCGGCCAATCACCACGCGGCCCCGCAAGGACCAATCACCGCCAGCTCCACTCACTCATTCACCAATCAGCACCCGCCCTACTCATCGGCCAATCACCCTGCCCCGCAAGGACCAATCACCGCCAGCCCCACTCACTCATTCACCAATCAGCACCCGCCCTACTCACACATCCACCAATCAACGCCCGCCCCACTCACTCATCGGCCAATCACCACGCGGCCCCGCAAGGACCAATCACCGCCAGCTCCACTCACTCATTCACCAATCAGCGCCCGCCCCACTCATCGGCCAATCACCCGGCCCCGCAAAGGCCAATCACCGCCCGCTCCATTCACCATTCGCCCAATCACCGCCCGCCCGCGCTCAAGGACCAATCGCCACTCTACCCCTCACTCATCGACCAATCGCCACCCTCCCCCTCACTCATGGACCAATCGGCACCCTCCTCCTCACTCATGGACCAATCACCGCCCTCCCCCTCACTCATTGACCCATCACTGCCCTCCCCCTCACTCGTCACCCAATCACCCCCCTCCCCATCACTCATCGACCAATTGCCGCCTGGCCCCTCACTCATCGACCAATCGCCACCCTCCCCCTCTCTCATGGACTAATCGCCACCCTCCTCCTCACTCATGGACCAATCACCGCCCTCCCCCCCACTCATCGACCAATCGCCGCCCTCCCCCTCACTCATGGACCAATCACCGCCCTCCCCCTCACTCGTCACCCAATCACCGCCCTCCCCCTCACTCGTCACCCAATCACCGCCCTCCCCATCACTCATCGACCAATCGCCGCCTGGCCCCTCACTCATCGACCAATCACCGCCCTCCCCCTCCCTCATCGACCAAACTCTCCTACTCACTCCCTATCTCGCACCAGGTCCCTCTCACTCATCGCCCACTGTGCTCGCTGCCTTACATTGGCTCCCAGGTTAAATCCCTTGTGGCCCCATCCCCAGCCCCACCGCCGCCCTTCTCTCCTCCCCTACCTCCGACCTCCTCCTGCCCTACAACCCTCGAACTCTGCCCTCCTCCAACTCTGGCCCCCTGCGCCTCCCTCACCCCGACCGCCCCCACCATTGGCGGCCGTGCCTTCAGCCGCCTGGGCCCGAATCTCGGGAGTTCCCTCCCTAAACCTCTCCACCTCCCTCGCTTTCCTGAAGACCCTCCTTAAAACTCAACTCTTTGACCAAGCTATTTGCCAGCCATCTTCCTTTGGCTCAGTCCCATTGTTGATTTCCTCATCTTCGGCACTCCCCCGGAGCCGGGGGTGACTTGCTTCCACACCAAAACGCGTTCGAAGGTGACTGATGAGACCAGGTCCCTCAACTTCATTTTAAGAGGGTGGACGATGCCTGTGCGTGGATTCCTATAACGTGGGGTGGCCGTTGCACACCGACCACCATACGGGCTTGACAGAGCTCAGTCTTGGTCCAGTGCCAAGGGGATCCAAGACGATTGGAGACCTGCTCTGCTGCATGGGCCAAGCACACACACACCATCATCATAGGCAGTCCCTCGGAATCGAGGAAGACTTGCTTCCACTCCAAAAGTGAGTCCTCAGGTGGCTGAACAGTCCAATACAAGAGCCACAGTCCCTGTCACAGGTGGGACAGACAGTGGTTGAGGAAAGGGGAGGGTGGGACTGGTTTGCCGCACGATCCTTCCGCTGCCTGCGCTTGGTTTCTGCACGCTCTCGGCGACGAGACTCGAGGTGCTCAGCGCCCTCCCGGATGCACTTCCTCCACTTAGGGCGGACTGGTCTTTGGGCCAGGGACTCCCAGGTGTCGGTGGGGATGTTGCACTTTATCAGGGAGGCTTTGAGGGTGTCCCTTGTAACGTTTCCTCTGCCCACCTTGGGCTCGCTTGCCGTGAAGGAGTTCCGAGTAGAGCGCTTGCTTTGGGAGTCTCGTGTCTGGGGCATGCGAACAATGTGGCCCTGCCCAGCGGAGCTGGTCGAGTGTGGTCAGTGCTTCGATGCTGGGGATGTTGGCGTGGTCAAGGACGCTAACGTTGGTGCGTCTGTCCTCCCAGGGGATTTGTAGGATCTTGCGGAGACATCGTTGGTGGTATTTCTCCAGCGACTTGAGGTGTCTACTGTACATGGTCCATGTCTCTCAGCCATACAGGAGGGCAGGTATCACTACAGCCCTGTAGACCATGAGCTTGGTGGTAGATTTGAGGGCCTGGTCCTCGAATTCCTTATTCATATTCCTACTGACTTCCTCAGGTCCTCCCTGGTTTTCAGAGACTGCAGAGTAGGTGAGTGGACTACTGCGCCACTGAGTGGACTACTGTGGTACTGCAGCCATTGCTGTAAATACAATAAACGGAGCTGAAGCCATCTTGGACGTGTGCATTTGTGAGGCCGTGGAGAATATACCGCAGTGAGCATATTACTCTCGGAGCAGCTTACGCATCCGTCCATCGAATACTGACACTGTACCCCAGTGCCCCCCCACCCCCCGGCCCCAGCACACCGCACTCTCTCCAGCCACTCACGGTTTGGTCGTTGGTTACCGCGTGTATTCTGACCTCGTGTCCCGAACTCGCTGACTGACGCTTCTGTGAAAACCTTCGCCACGTTTTTCTACGTTAAAGATGCGATATAAATGAAGGTCATTGTTGGATTATTGGCCTCTTCTCTGGTGAAATCGATTGAATTTACAGCAGTGTTCAAAATCACCTCTTTGAAAATTTAAGGGTCAGAGTGCAAATTGCCAATTTTAGAAGGGTTTGTATGTGAGAATATATTTCAGGCAAGAGTAATTTGCAGAGAGACTCCCTAGCCTGTAGGTTGCAGAAAGATGTACTTTGAGTACCCATTTATTCAAATATTGCACCAGTCCACAAAAAAACCCCAAACGATATATGTTTCAGATGTTGTTAAACAAATTCTCGTCCCAGTGGCAAACGCAAATATCCTCGTCAAACGTGAACTGTGTCCAAAGATGTGTAGAAAGAAAGACTTGCATTTATATAGCGCCTTTCACTACCACCGGACGTCCCAAGACACTTCACAGCCAATGAAGTACATTTTTTTTGAAGTGTCTGTTGTGGGAAACGCGGCAGTCAATTTACACACAGCAAGCTCCCACAGACACGTGATCATCTGTTTTCATGTCGATTGAGGGCTAAATATTGGTCCCAGGACACCGGGGAGAATTCCCCTGCTCTTCTTCCAAATAGTTGCCCTGGGATCTTTTATGTCCACCTGAGAGAGCAGAGTGGTCCACAGTTTTAACGTCTCATTTGAAAGACAGCACCTTCGACAGTGCGGCGCTCCCTCAGCTCTGCCCCTCCGACAGTGCGGCGCTCCCTCAGTACCGCCCCTCCGACAGTGCGGCGCTCCCTCAGTACTGCCCCTCCGACAGTGCGGTGCTCCCTCAGCACTGCCCCTCCGACAGTGCAGCGCTCCCTCAGTACTGCCCCTCCAACAGTGCGGCACTCCCTCAGTACTGCCCCTCCGACAGTGCGGCACTCCCTCAGTACTGCCCCTCCGACAGTGCAGCGCTCCCTCAGTACTGCCCCTCCGACAGTGCGGTGCTCCCTCAGTACTGCCCCTCCGACAGTGCGGCGCTCCCTCAGTACTGCCCCTCCGACAGTGCGGCGCTCCCTCAGTACTGCCTCTCTGATAGTGAAGCGCTCCCTCAGTACCGCCCCTCCCTATCTCTAAAATCTATTTCAGCACTCCTCTAATTCTGCCCTTTAGAGTATCCCTGATTATAATCGCTCCACCATCGGTGGCCGTGTCTTCAGCTGCCTGGGGCCCAAGCTCTGGAACTCCCTCCTTAAACCGCTCTACCTCTCTTTCCTCCTTTAAGATGCTCCTTAAAACCGACCTCTTTGATCAAGCTTTTGGTCACCTGCCCTAATTTCTTCTTAAGTGGCTCGATGTCGACTTGTCCTGTGAAGCGCATTGTGACATTTTAATACGTTAAAGGCGTTATATAAATAAAAGTTGTTGCTGTATTTACTGTTCCTGAGTCCTCTTCAATCTCCCCTTAACCTTCTCTGCTCCAAGGAGAACACCAGCTTCTCACAAGTCCCTCCATGGTACTGGGGTCCTTCGGCAGCATTAAATCCAGATCGCTCGTCCTGCCTTGGGCCAAATCAAGCGTTGCTGCCTCACAATGAATCACCTATTTTAAAATCCAGTGACAAGGGACGTAATGTGAGAACACCCAGGGGCGAGGTTAAGCAGCGTAATTCAATCACAGGGCCGTGCTGATAAAGTCGCTCCGCTTTCCCAGGGCGCCCTGTAAGAATTGCACCCTGCTAATCCATTGGCGACAAACTCGGCGATTCCAAACTGGGAATAAAATCCCATCGCATTTGTTTCCGCTGTTGCCGGTCGATGGCGCGATCCGAGGACGAATTCTGCCGGAACCGGTGAGCGACCGCAGACTACGGGGCCGAAATTCGCCGGGTAGCGCCGCCGGTTAGCACCAGTGCTCGCCGACGGCAATGGCCGACCTTCGACCGTAAGCGTCGTCGACGTCTCAGACTGATTCCTGGGATGGCAGGACTGCCGTATGAGGAGAGATTGGGTCGACTGGGCCTGTATTCACTGGAGTTTAGAAGAATGAGAGGGGATCTCATTGAAAGGTATAAAATTCTGACGGGGTTGGACAGACTGGATGCGGGGAGGATGTTTCCCCGGGGCTGGGAAGTCTAGAACAAGGGCTCACAGTCTCAGGATACGGGGTAGGAAATTTAGGACTGAGATGAGGAGAAATGTTTTCACTCAGAGGGTGGTGAACCTGTAGAATTCTCCACCACAGAAGGCTGTGGGGGCCAAGTCACTGAATATATTTAAGAGGTAGATCGATAGATTTCTAGACACAAAAGGTATCAAGGGGTATGGGGAGAAAGCGGGAATATGGTGTTGAGATAGAGGATCAGCCATGATCATATTGAATGGTGCAGACTCGAAGGGCCGAATAATGCACCTATTTTTTATGTTTCTAAATCCAGCCAGCTCTTTGGCAGAGGGACCAAGAGGCAACACCGTGCCAGCTGTCAACACCCGCGCGGTGACATCGTCCGGCGGGCAACGCCCCCTCGCTCACGCAATCTGCTTTATTTGGCAGCTGCACAAACAGGAAAAAGTTGGCGTTAAAGAGCAGATCTCGGCCGTTATCGCCCAGAAAACACGGTAAGTTTTACTCTTTATTCATTTCTGCCTGTTTCCATTAGTTTTAAGAGCGGGGAAGTGTGTGTGTGTGTGGGTCGGAGATGTTATTGTTCGCTTATACTTCCCGTTTATTTTCTAGCGTTGCGGCAGTCCGTCGCGATATTCAGCCGACCTCCCAAGCTCCCGCCCGAAGGTTCCTGCTCGACGCCACTCTCGAGCGCCACTCTCTCCTCTTTGGGCGTACAAACACAATTTCGGACTTTGAGGCCGCGCTAATGCCCGGCGGTAACACCGTCGCAAACACGGCCAGAACCAATTTCGACCCCCGATAATTCTCGTAACTCTAAACGTACAACACAAACAGCCTCTCCGCAGCAATACAGAAATACCAATAACCGTTAAACAAAGTGCAGCGGAAATTACTTCAAAACAACGAATCCTTCGCTGAGTTAATGATCATTCATTCATACGGGATACTTGCCTTTATTAGCTCAGGCATAGCATATAACAGTGGCGTTCCCTCAGGACCGCCCCCCCCGACAGTGCGGCACTCCCTCAGCACTGCCCCTCCGACAGTGCGGTGCTCCCTCAGTACCGCCCCTCCGACAGTGCGGTGCTCCCTCAGTACAGCCCCTCCGACAGTGCGGTGCTCCGACAGTGCGGCGCTCCCTCAGCACCGCCCCTCCGACAGTGCGGCGCTCCCTCAGCACCACCCCTCCGACAGTGCGGCGCTCCCTCAGTACTGCCCCTCCGACAGTGCGGTGCTCCCTCAGTACTGCCCCTCCGACAGTGCGGAGCTCCCTCAGTACTGCCCCTCCGACAGTGCGGCGCTCCCTCAGTCCTGCCCCTCCGACAGTGCGGCGCTCCCTCAGTCCTGCCCCTCCGACAGTGCGGAGCTCCCTCAGTACTGCCCCTCCGACAGTGCGGCTCTCCCTCAGCACTGCCCCTCCGACAGTGCGGCGCTCCCTCAGCACCGCCCCTCCGACAGTGCGGTGCTCCCTCAGTACTGCCCCTCCGACAGTGCGGCGCTCCCTCAGTCCTGCCCCTCCGACAGTGCGGCACTCCCTCAGTACTGCCCCTCCGACAGTGCGGGGCTCCCTCAGTACTGCCCCTCCGACAGTGCGGTGCTCCCTCAGTACCGCCCCTCCGACAGTGCGGTGCTCCCTCAGTACAGCCCCTCCGACAGTGCGGTGCTCCCTCAGTACAGCCCCTCCGACAGTGCGGTGCTCCCTCAGTACCGCCCCGACAGTGCGACGCTCCCTCAGTACCGCCCCTCCGACAGTGCGGCGCTCCCTCAGTACAGCCCCTCCGACAGTGCGGCGCTCCCTCAGCACTGCCCCTCCGACAGTGCGGCTCTCCCTCAGCACTGCCCCTCCGACAGTGCGGCACTCCCTCAGCACTGCCCCTCCGACAGTGCGGCACTCCCTCAGTACTGCACTGGGAGTGTCAGCCGAGATATTTGTGATCAGGTCCCCGGAGCGAGCCTTGAACCCACAACTTTCTGACTCCAAGACGAGCGAGTGCTGCCCACTGAGCCACAGCTGATACCGTTGGGCTGAATGGCCTGTTACCGCGTAAAGCTTCGGATTAAAATGTACCGATGTGGCAGAGGAGTCAAGAGAGACAGACAGAGAAAATATACAGGCACATGACCCAGGCTAGGTAAGCTCACCAACATGGGATTTATTACAGTATATATGCACTCATTGCATAACCATGGGCTACAGAATATCATTTCCAGCAATGGGGGCATGAAGTCAATGGTACATCCCATAATGATCCACCTGGAAATGTAACACAAGATGAGGAAAATGAAGGGACAGTCCAGGATGGCATTCCAGTCGCCGGCCGGGGTCTTGTGCACTGAACATCGTCCTCCGCCAACAACAAATTGCATTCAATCAGCGCCATCGGCGTCCAACAAGGCGATTCAACGGGAGCGCTGAGTCAGACCACGACCGAGGGCGGGTCACACGCAGACCCCCCCCCCCCCATGGGGATAGTGGGGCAGGCGGTCAGAGGCTGGGTCATGGAGTCGGCGTGAAGGAGGGTCCTGAAGGAGGGAAGGGCGGAGAGCTTGGGGGGACGGGGGGGGGGGGGGGGGGGGAGAACAAGCAGATAATTCTCGCGGTCTGTCCGTGTCACGACCCGCCGTGTCAACGCGGCGAGCCTTTCTCTCGCGGACCGGTCTGGCGCTGGGATTGGCGCCACGGGGCGATTCCACGCCACCATGGCAAACCGACGTCTGTAGCTGAATGGCGGGTGGGATCGCGAATGGGCGATGGGGTCGATGTGCATGCGCGCGATGCGGACGTGGGCTAACGTTGTGATCGCGAAGCCTTTGAGGCCCGATTTTTGTAACATCATTTAAAAAGAAACCCCCCCCCCCCCCACACAATTCATTCTGGAGATATGGGCGTGGCTGGGCAAGGCTGGTATTAATCGCCCGCCCCTCACTCACTCCCCGCCCACCACGGCGAGGTTAGAGGTTAGGGGTTCTTCATGACCCATGCCCGTGTTTGGAGCACATCGCCAGGCCGCCGCGGGGCGCAGATCGTCACGCGGGGTCGTGGGTCACGCACAGGCCCACACCAGGTCAAGGACGGAAGCCCACCTTCCGTAAAGGGGGCACCAGTCAACCAGTTGGGTTTTAGGAAAGACTTGGCTTTATATAGCGCCTTTCACGGCCACCGGAAATCACCAGGAGCTTTCAGCCACTGGAGTGTTTTTTTGGAGAGTGTGGTCGCTGTTGTAATGTGGGAAACGCGGCAGCCAATTCTCGCACAGCAAGCTCCCACACACAGCAATGTGACCCACTTCATCTGTTTTTTTTGTTATGTTGATTGAGGGATAAATATTGATTCCCAGGACACCGGGGATAACTCCCCTGCTCTTCTTTGAAATAGTGACCACCTGAGAGAGCAGTCGGGGCCTCGGTTTAACATCTGACAGTGCGGCACTCCCTCAGTACTGCCCCTCCGACAGTGCGGCGCTCCCTCAGTACTGCCCCTCCGACAGTGCGGCCCTCCCTCAGTACTGCCCCTCCGACAGTGCGGCGCTCCCTCAATACCGCCCCTCCGACAGTGCGGCCCTCCCTCAGTACTGTCCCTCCGACAGTGCGGCACTCCCTCAGTACTGTCCCTCCGACAGTGCTGCGCTCCCTCAGTACTGCCCCTCCGACAGTGCGGCGCTCCCTCAGTACCGCCCCTCCGACAGTGCGGCCCTCCCTCAGTACTGCGCTCCCTCAGCACTGCACTGGGAGTGTCAGCCTAGTTTTATGTGCTCAAGTCCCTGGAGCACATAAAACTAGGCTGACATTCCAGTACGGAAACACGACAGCTCCAAGGTCACTTTTAGAGATCCTGACTTTTTTTTAATTTCCAGATTGATTTAACACAGAACGCAAACTGGTCAAATTCCCGTGGTGGGTTTACCACCGTACCCAACATTCAACTGTTGTTATATTCTTTTAATTCATTCACAGGATGTGGGCGTCGCTGGCAAGGCCGGCATTTATTGCCCATCCCTAATTGCCCCTTGAGAAGGTGGTGGTGAGCCGCCTTGAACCGCTGCAGTCCGTGTGGTGAAGGTGTTCCCACGGCGCTGACTTTGTCGGAGCGGTTTGGTACTGAGGCTCGCTGGGCCATTCCAGAGGGTCAGTTAATGGTCAGCCACATTGCTGTGGGTCTGGAGTCACCTATAGGCCAGACCGGGTAAGGGCGGCAAATTTCCTTCCCTAAAGGGACATTAGTGAACCTGATGGGTTTTTACGACAATCCGATAGTTTCATGGTCACCATCGCTGATACTGGCTTTTTATTCCAGATTTATGCAATTTACTGAATTTAAATTCCCCAGCTGCCGTGGTGGGATTTGACCTTGGGTCTCTGGGTCATTAGTCCCGGTCTCTGGATTACTGGTCCAGTGACATCACCACTAGGCTACCGCACTTTAATTCAATGGGCAATCACTAATTCATTATCATATGCTGTTTGCAAAAAATCCTCCCGTTATCAATTTAAATATACATCTCACCATAAACACTGGGACAAGAGCAAGCTTGATTGATGGACACGCTACCCACCACCTTCAACACTCACTCCCTCCACCACCTTCAACACTCACTCCCTCCACCACCTTCAACACTCACTCCCTCCACCACCTTCAACACTCACTCCCTCCACCACCTTCAACACTCACTCCCTCCACCACCTTCAACACTCACTCCCTCCACCACCTTCAACACTCACTCCCTCCACCACCTTCAACACTCACTCCCTCCACCACCTTCAACACTCACTCCCTCCACCACCGGCGCCCCCTGGCTGCAGTGTGTACCATCTACAAGATGCACTGCAGCAACTCGCCAAGGCTTCTTCGACAGCACCTCCCAAACCCGCGACCTCTACCGCCTAGAAGGACAAGGGCAGCAGGCCCATGGGAACACCACCACCTCCACGTTCCCCTCCCAGTCACACACCATCCCGACTGGGAAATATATCGGCCGTTCCTTCATCGTCGCTGGGTCACAATCCTGGAACTCCCTCCCGAACAGCACTGTGGGAGCACCTTCACCACACGGACTGCAGCGGTTCAAGAAGGGGGCTCACCACCACCTTCTCAAGGGGCGATTAGGGGGATGGGCAATAAATGCCGGCCTTGGCCAGCGACGCCCACATCCCAGGAACAGATTAAAAAATAAGGATTGGGGGAAGGGGGGGGGGCGGGGGGGGGAACAAGGAACAATAAATCAGTTGACGTGACTTGGGGTCTGAAAACGGTCCCCCAATCGGGCCGGGCGAGGAACTGGCAGCGAGGGACGGTACAGTTAGACATTTCGCCAGCCTAATTTTGACATGATGTACAACAAATCGGGCGAACATTTCGAGTTCCGGTCACGCCCTCCCTGGCAATATTCTCTCAAAAGTGGAGCTGCGAAGCCTGAAGGTTTTTGCCAGCTGGAGCCAAGGGGAAGAGCTTGGCGTCGAGCAGATCCTTGTACTGCAGCTCGGGCATGACCATGCGCAGGCACTTCTCCCTGGTGCTGTTGCCCAGGTGCGGCTTGAGGTTGTAGCCCATGATCCGGGCCCGGCCGTACTGGAAGGGCTTGATGTTCTTGTCCTGGATCTGGCTGGCCTCCACGGGGCTGCTGCCCAGCAGGCAGAGTTCGGTCAGCGCCTGGCGCTGGCTGCGCAGGACCAGCACGTCACTGCGCATGCGCTGCAGGCCGTAGCGCTCCACCCGCTGCCAGAAGGTCCGGTTGAAATGGCAGTACAGCCTCCAGTCCAGGGAGTTCCAGGCCCGGGCCTGGCCCACCATGCGGTCGGACAGCCTGCCCACCGTCACGTTGCTGCGGAAGTTGAGGCGGAAGGACACCACGTCGCTGAAGTCCCAGCACAGCGCCTCCTTCAGCAGGATCATCGACTCGTCGAAGTACTCGGCCAGCAGCACCAGGTGGAAAGTGCTGGTGATCTCCTGCAGCACCAGCTCCACGTAGTCCCGCGTGTCGTTGGCATTGTGGTCAAAGCCAAAGTCGAACCACATCAGGTTGCGGGCGTACTGGTTGCCCCGGTCGCGGGGCGAATAATAGCGCCAGGGCTCGCTCAGAAACTGCTCCAGCGACTCCACCTTCTTGAACGCCATGCTGGACCCCTTGTAGTAGGTGAACGAGGACTCGGCCAGGGTCACGGGGTTCCGCAGGATGGAGAAGTAGAAGGTCCCCTTTGACATCACCTTCTCGACCTGCAACAAACAGACACACACAACCGTGACTGGCGCCACTGACAAATGCATTGCGGTGAAGTCAAAAAGGCCTGCATTTATATAGCACCTTTCACCACCTCGGGACGTCCCGAAGCGCTTCACAGCCGACGAAGTACTTTTTAAAGAGTGTGGTCGCTGTTGTATTGTGGGAAGCGCGGCAGCCAATTTGCGCACAGCAAGCTCCCGCACCCAGCGATGTGATAATGACCCGGATAATCTCATTTAGTGACGTTGGTTGAGGGGTAAATATTGCCCTCAGGGCACCGGGCAGAACTCTTCTTCGAAATAGTGCCACGGGATCTTTTACATCCACCTGAGAGGGCAGACGGGGCCTCGGTTTAATGTTTCATCCGAACGACGGCACCTCCGACAGTGCGGCGCTCCCTCAGTACTGCCCCTCCGACAGTGCAGCGCTCCCTCAGTACTACCCCTCCGACAGTGCAGCACACCCTCAGTACTACCCCTCCGACAGTGCGGCACTCCCTCAGTACTGCCCCTCCGACAGTGCGGCACTCCCTCAGCACTGCCCCTCCGACAGTGTGGCGCTCCCTCAGCACTGCCCCTCCGACAGTGTGGCGCTCCTTCAGTACTGCCCCTCCGACAGTGTGGCGCTCCCTCAGCACTGCCCCTCCGACAGTGTGGCGCTCCCTCAGCACTGCCCCTCCGACAGTGTGGCGCTCCCTCAGTACTGCCCCTGCGACAGTGCGGCGCTCCCTCAATACTACCCCTCCGACAGTGCGGCGCTCCCTCAGCATTACCCCTTCGACAGTGTGGCGCTCCCTCAGTGTTGCCCCTCTAACAGTGCGGCACTCCCTCAGTACTGCCCCTCCGACAGTGCGGCGCTCCCTCAGCATTACCCCTCCGACAGTGTGACGCTCCCTCAGTGCTGCCCCTCCGACAGTGCGGCACTCCCTCAGTACTGCCCCTCCGACAGTGCGGCGCTCCCTCAGTCAGTGCGGCGCTCCCTCAGCACTGCCCCTCCGACAGTGCGGCGCTCCCTCAGTCAGTGCGGGGCTCCCTCAGTACTGCCCCTCCGACAGTGCGGCACTCCCTCAGTACTGTCTCGCCAACAGTGCGGCACTCCCTCAGCACTGCCCCTCCGACAGTGCGGCGCTCCCTCAGTACTACCGCTCCGACAGTGCGGCGCTCCCTCAGCACTGCCCCTCCGACAGTGTGGCGCTCCCTCAGTACTGCCCCTGCGACAGTGCGGCGCTCCCTCAATACTACCCCTCCGACAGTGCGGCGCTCCCTCAGCTTTACCCCTCCGACAGTGTGGCGCTCCCTCAGTGTTGCCCCTCTAACAGTGCGGCACTCCCTCAGTACTGCCCCTCCGACAGTGCGGCGCTCCCTCAGCATTACCCCTCCGCCAGTGTGGCGCTCCCTCAGTGCTGCCCCTCCGACAGTGCGGCACTCCCTCAGTACTGCTCCTCCGACAGTGCGGCACTCCCTCAGTACTGTCTCGCCAACAGTGCGGCACTCCCTCAGCACTGCCCCTCCGACACTGCGGCACTCCCTCAGTACTGCCTCTCCGACAGTGCGGCGCTCCCTCAGTACTGCCTCTCCGACAGTGCGACACTCCCTCAGCACTACCCCTCCGACAGTGCGGCGCTCCCTCAGCACTGCCCCTCCGACACTGCGGCACTCCCTCAGCACTGCCCCTCCGACACTGCGGCACTCCCTCAGTACTGCCTCTCCGACAGTGCGACACTCCCTCAGTACTGCCTCTCCGACAGTGCGACACCCCCTCAGTACTGCCCCTCCGACAGTGCGGCACTCCCTCAGCACTGCCCCTCAGACACTGGCGCACTCCCTCAGCACTGCCCTTCCGACAGTGCGGCGCTCCCTCAGTACTACCCCTCCGACAGTGCGGCGCTCCCTCAGTACTGCCTCTCCGACAGTGCGACACTCCCTCAGCACTACCCCTCCGACAGTGCGGCGCTCCCTCAGCACTGCCCCTCCGACACTCCCTCAGTACTGCCCCTCTGACAGTGCGGGGCTCCCTCAGTACTACCCCTCCGACAGTGCGGCACTCCCTCAGCACTGCCCCTCCGACAGTGCGGTGCTCCCTCAGCACTGCCCCTCCGACAGTGCGGCGCTCCCTCAGCACTGCCCCTCCGACAGTGCGGCGCTCCCTCAGCACTGCCCCTCCGACAGTGCGGCGCTCCCTCAGTACTACCGCTCCGACAGTGCGGCGCTCCCTCAGCACTGCCCCTCCGACAGTGCGGCACTCCCTCAGTACTGTCTCGCCAACAGTGCGGCACTCCCTCAGCACTGCCCCTCCGACAGTGCGGCGCTCCCTCAGTACTACCGCTCCGACAGTGCGGCGCTCCCTCAGTACTGCCCTCCGACAGTGCGGCGCTCCCTCAGTACTGCCCCTCCGACAGTGCGGGGCTCCCTCAGTACTACTCCTCCGACAGTGCGGGGCTCCCTCAGCACTGCTCTGGAGTGTCAGCCTAGATTTATGTGCTCAAGTTTCTGGAGGGGGACTTGAACCTACAACCTTCGTCTTCCACTGCCAAAAGAATTGCGATGAAGTGAACGGAATCAAACTCAATAAACACGGAGTGTTTCCACAACACCTGATGGGCCGATGGTCTCGTTCTGTGCTGTAAATTCTATGTTCATTCTACGTAATACCAGAGATAAGGGACTTCTGTGACGTGGAGAGACAGATGGAGAAGTTGAGTTTGTTCTTCTTGAAATGGAGACGGTTCGGGGAGATTTGATCGATGTGTTCAAAATCAGGAGGGGTTTCGATATAGTAAATAAGGAGAGACTGTTCCCGGGGGCAGGAGGGTCGGTAACCAGAGGGACACAGATTGACGATAATCGGCGATGGAACCAGAGGGGGAGATGGGGAGAATTTTGTTGTGATCTGGAACGCGCTGCCTGAGAGGGCGGTGGAAGTAGATTGAATCCTAACTTACAAAAGGGTATAGGATAAATATTATAGAATCAGAGAAATTTACAGCACGGAAGGAGGCCATTCGTGTCCACACCGGCCGACAAAGAGCTACCCAGCCTAATCCCACTTTGCAGCTCTCGGTCCGTAGCCCTGTGGGTTACGGCACTTTTCACCGGGCTGTGGGGAAAGAGCGGGGAGTGGGACTGATTGGATCGCTGGCTCACAGACCCAGCACAGGCTCGATGGGCCGAATGGCTCGTTCTGAGCTGTGTCATGCTAGGATAAATTGGTAACCGGATCTCTCGTAGACCAATTAGTAGAATCCCGATTGTACAAATCAGACAAACTGAGATTGGGTCTTACATTATATATGAAAATGAGTAGTGAAAATACAACAAATACATTTCACCGTCAGGCGTGTGAAATGGTAAATACAATACAACGTTCAATTCAATACTGTACTAAACTTTGAACATCCAACCAATATTTCACCACTCAGTCAACCACCTTCTGTGAAATAAATAACGGCCAGCTAAAAACATTTACTAGAAGGTCGAAGGGTTTAGACAATGTCAATTTTGGACTCATTCACCAACATGGACTCCTGAAGTGTGCGTAAGGTTTTTACTGAAGCTCCACCAAGTGCACGATTACCCAGGTCAGAGCAACACGGCCTGGGGAACAGGACAGCAACCAATATACAAATTCTTCTGGTAGATTTCTAATTTTACCCCTCTGCTACTTTGTGTGTATGCAAGAAAGTGAGGGTTCGTATATGAGAGAGCATGTGACAGAGAGAGATAGACAGAGAGAGACACACACAGAGAGAGACACACACACACACAGAGACACACACACACAGAGAGACACACACACACACAGAGACACACACAGAGAGAGACACACACAGAGAGACACACACAGAGAGAGACACAGAGAGAGAGAGAGAGACACACACACACAGAGAGAGAGAGAGAGACACACACACACAGAGAGAGAGAGAGACACACAGACAGAGAGAGACACAGAGAGAGAGAGAGAGAGAGAGAGTCAGAGAGAATGCGACACAGACAGACATAGAGACAGAGACAGACAGAGGGACAGAGACAGAGACAGAGGGAGTCACAGAAACAGAGAGAAAGAGAGACAGAGACAGGCGCAGAGAGAGAGAGACAAAGAGAGAGTGAGCGAGAGGCAGACAGATCCAGAGAGAGAGAGAGACAGAGAGAGAGACCGACAGAACGAGAGAGGAGAGAGAGAGAGAGAGAGAGAGAAAGCGAGAGACAGAGAATGAGAAAAAGAGAGCAAAAAAGAGAGAAAGCGAGGGATAAAGAGAGAGAAAGAAAACGAGAGACAGAGATAAAGAGAGAGAGAGAGAGAGAGAGAAAGAGCGAGAGATTAGATGCTCAGGAGGAGCATACTGCAGTCTGCACCAGTTAAGCTTCATTCTTGTTTCTATCGCAACTATTGTGAAATGTCGGGAACGTGATTTATTCAGTGTTGCTTTCTGTTATTTGGCCCGGAGTTACAGGAACATGGAGGCTGGTGCATTGAGTAATCCGCTCTGTGATGATGTATTGATACCCATGCTGCAGGGTTTGACAGAATAAATGCAAATTTATCAAACAATCATCGACATTTTCTAAAGCGTTTGGCACTAATTCTCTACAGCTTCTCTGCATCCACCCTATCCAACGCCTTCATAGTCTTAACGACATCGATACATTTTTAACAAATTATTCCTGACTTTGTCGGAACGGTTTGGTACTGAGGCTCGCTGGGCCATTCCAGAGGGTCAGTTAATGGTCAACCACATTGCTGTGGGTCTGGAGTCACCTATAGGCCAGACCGGGTAAGGGCGGCAGATCTCCTTCCCTAAAGGGGCATTAGTTGACCCAGATGGGTTTTAACGACAATCCGATAGTTTCATGGTCACCATCACTGACCATGGGCGTCGCTGGCCAGGCCGGCATTTATTGCCCATCCCTAATTGCCCCTTGAGAAGGTGGTGGTGAACCGCCTTCTTGAACCGCTGCAGTCCGTGTGGTGAAGGTGTTCCCACGGCGCTGACTTTGTCGGAACGGTTTGGTACTGAGGCTCGCTGGGCCATTCCAGAGGGTCAGTTAATGGTCAACCACATTGCTGTGGGTCTGGAGTCACCTATAGGCCAGACCGGGTAAGGGCGGCGGATTTCCTTCCCTAAAGAGGCATTAGTTGACCCAGATGGGTTTTTACGACAATCCGATAGTTTCATGGTCACCATCGCTGATACTGGCTTTTTATTCCAGATTTATTTAACTAACTGAATTTAAATTTCCCAGCTGCCGCGGTGGGATTTGAACTTGGGTCTCGGGGATTACTACTCTAGTAACAATATAGAAAAGCAGAGTATTTTTTAATGGTGAGAGATTGGGAAATGTTGGTGTTCAGAGGGACCTGGGTATCCTTGTACACCAATCACTGAACGTTAACGTGCAGGTACAGTAAGTGATTAAAGCAAATGGTATGTTGGCCTTTATTACAGGACGATTTGAGTACAAGAGTAAAGATGACTTACTGCAATTATACAGGGCCCTGGTGAGACCACACCTGGAGTATTGTGTACAGTGTCGGTCTCCTTACCTAAGGAAGGATATACTTGCCATAGAGGGAGTGCAACGAAGGTTCACCAGACTGATTCCTGGGATGGGGGGATTGTCCTATGAGGAGAGATTGAGCGGACTAGCTCTATATTCTCAAGAGTTTAGAAGAATGAGAGGTGATCTCATTGAAACATTTAAAATTCTTACAGGGCTTGACAGGGTAGATGCAGGGAGGATGTTTCCCCCCGGGCTGGGGAGTCTAGAACCAGGGGTCACAGTCTCAGGATAAGGGGGCGGCCATTTAGGACTGAGATGAGGAGGAATTTCTTCACTCAGAGGGTGGTGAATCTTTGGAATTCTCTGCCCCAGAGGGCTGTGGAGGCTCAGTCGTTGAGTACCCTCCCTGATAAAGTGCAACATCCCCACCGACACCTGGGAGTCCCTGGCCAAAGACCAGTCCGCCCTAAGTGGAGGAAGTGCATCCGGGAGGGCGCTGAGCACCTCGAGTCTCGTCGCCGAGAGCGTGCAGAAACCAAGCGCAGGCAGCGGAAGGAGCATGCGGCAAACCTGTCCCACCCTCCCCTTCCCTCAACCACTGTCTGTCCCACCTGTGACAGGGACTGTGGCTCTCGTATTGGGCTGTTCAGCCACCTAAGGACTCACTTTTGGAGTGGAAGCAAGTCTTCCTCGATTCCGAGGGACTGTCTATGATGATGATGATATTCAAGACGGCGATGGATTGATTTGGGGATATTAAGGGAATCGAGGGATATGGGGATCGGGCGGGAAAGTGGAGTTGAGGTCGAAGATCAGCCGTGATCTCATTGAATGGCCGACTCCTGCTCCTAATTCTGATCACCACAATGCTACCGTTCCCTAATTACAAGAGCAAGTGGCCCCGGCCGGTCCATCGCATTACCTGCGGGCGGAAAAAGCGCATGTGGTTGCATATGATGTGGTATTCCTGGGTTTTGAAGGGGTTGTAGAATTTAATCTTCCTGGTGCTGAAGAGAAAAGGGTAGCCGAACTGGTAGGAGTTGGGCAGGGCAAAGGTCAGGTTCCGGGCCTCCCCGAAGCGGTACAGAATGTTCAGGATGGTGCTGCTGGCTGTCTTGTGTGTCTTCAGGAACATCACGTGAGTCTTGGGCTGGCAGGGCTTCTCTGGCACGTCTGTGTTGTGCGTGGTCACTGGCAAAACCCGGAGCCGGGGCGGCTGGACTGACGACAGCCTAGAAAAACGGAGCCGGCATTGATGTTAGAAAACGAGAAAGCCCATCTACCGCCGGCACAAAATCACATCAACCGCGTCTTTCCGCGTCGAGTGCACCAGGTCCGTGCCGGGGTTTATGCTCCACACCTCCCACCCCCTGCTTCAGCCCATCAGCAAAACCTCCTGTTCCTTTCTCCCTCGTGTACATGAGAATTGGGAGTCATACCTGTTTCCACCTCCGTAACATCGCCCATCTCTGCCCCCTGCCTCAGCTCATCCGCGCCTCTAGGCTTGATTATTCCAACGCACTCCTGGCACATTCTACCCGACGTAAACTGGAGCTGATCCAAAACTCGGCTGCCCCGTGTCCTAACACGCACCGAGTCCCGCACACCCGTCACCCCCTGTGCTCGCTGACCCATGTCCTAACTCGCACCGAGTCCCACTCACCCATCACCCCCTGTGCTCGCTGCCCCGTGTCCTAACTCGCACCGAGTCTCGCTCACCCGTCACCCCCTGTGCTCACTGCCCCATGTCCTAACTCGCACCGAGTCCCGCTCACCCATCACCCCCTGTGCTCACTGCCCCATGTCCTAACTCGCACCGAGTCCCGCTCACCCATCACCCCCTGCGCTCACTGCCCCGTGTCCTAACTCGCACCAAGTCCCGCTCACCCATCACCCACTGTGCTCGCTGCCCCGTGTCCTAACTTGCACCAAGTCCCGCTCACCCATCGCTCCCTGTGCTCGCTGCCCCGTGTCCTAACTCGCACCGAGTCCCGCTCACCCATCACCCCCTGTGCTCACTGCTCCGTGTCCTAACTCGCACCCAGTCCCGCTCACCCATCACCCCCCGTGCTCGCTGACCTACATTGGCTTCCGGTTAAGCAACGCCTCAATTTCAAAATTCTCATCCTTGTTTACAAATCCCTCCATGGCCCTCGCCCCTCCCTATCTCTGTAATCTCCTGCAGCCCCACAACACCCCTCTGCCCCGAGATATCTGTGCTCCTCTAATTCTGCCCTGCTGACCATCCCTAATTATAATCACTCAACCATCGGTGGCCGTGCCTTCTGTTGCCTGGGCCCCAAGCTCTGGAACTCCCTCCCTAAACTTCTCTACCTCTATCGCCTCCTTCAAGATGCTCCTTAAAACCGACTTCTTTCACCAAGTCACCTTCCCTTATTTCTACTTATGCGGCTCGGTATCAAGTTTTTAATCGCATAACACTCCTGTGAAGCGCCTTGGGAAGTTTCACGATTTTATAGGCGCTATTTAAATACAAGTTGTTGTTGTTATATTCGGCCCCTCGAGCCGGCTCCGCCATTCAATGAGATCATGGGCTGATCATCGACCTCAACTCCACTTTCCCGCCCAATCTCCATATCCCTTGGTTCCCCCAGAGTCCACAAATCTATCGATCTCGGCCTTGAATATACTCAACGACAGAGCCTCCACAGCCCTCTGGGGCAGAGAATTCCAAAGATTCACCACCCTCCGAGTGAAGAAGTTTCTCCTCATCTCAGTCCTAAATGGCCGAGCCCTTATCCTGGGACTGTGACCCCTGGTTCCAGACTCCCCAGCCCGGGGGAAACATCCTCCCTGCATCTACCCTGTCAATCCCCCTCAGAATCTTATACCTTTCAGTGAGATCACCTCATTTTATTCTAAATTTCAGGGAGCGTCGGCACAATCTACTCAATTCCTCTAAGTACTTATCGATGTTTGCGTTTCATAACTCACTCTCAGCTACGCAGCTAATGAACATTCACATAAAGGGAAGTCTATTGTGCCTGTGCTGTCCCTTTGATAGATCTGTCCAGTTAGTTCCTCTCCCTCCCCATCCCCCCTTCTCTTTCCCCACAGCCCTCTCCTCACATACAGGAATACCTCGCAAAACACAAAACATATACATATAGTAACCCATAGACTCGAATTGGTGCTACACCTGTACGACAGAGTTGAGGGGCCTTTGGGATGCATTATGATAGAGGAACCATTGCATACAAAGCTGCACGGCAACGAGATAGGTCCCACTCCGTTCACTCACCGGGTTCTCCAATGTGTCCTAACTCGCACCGAGTCCCATTCACCCATCACCCCCTGTGCTCGCTGCCCCGTGTCCGAACTCGCACCGAGTCCTGCTCACCCATCACCCACTGTGCTCACTGCCCCGTGTCCGAACTCGCACCAAGTCCCGCTCACCCATCACCCCCTGTGCTCGCTGCCCCGTGTCCTAACTCGCACCCAGTCCCACTCACCCATCACCCCCTGTGCTCGCTGACCTACATTGGCTACCGGTTAAACAACACCTCAATTTCAAAATTCTCATCCTTGTTTACAAATCCCTCCATGGCCCTCGCCCCTCCTATCTCTGTAATCTCCTCCAGCCCCACAACCCCCGAGATATCTGCGCTCCTCTAATTCTGCCCTCCTGACCATCCCTGATTATAATCACTCCACCATCGGTGGCCGTGCCTTCTGTTGCCTGGGCCCCAAGCTCTGGAACTCCCTCCCTCAACCTCTCCGCCTCTCTCTCCTCCTTCAAGACGCTCCTTAAAACCTACCTCTTTGACCAAACCCGCGCTAATATCTACTTATGCAGCTCCATGTCAAATTTTTTATCGCATAGCACTCCTGTGAAGCGCCTTGGGATGTTTCACTATGTTAAATTCGGTGTACAAATTTAAGTTATTGTAAATACTGCGCATGCGCAGAAATTTAAAGGGACCACACATGCGCAAAAATTTAAAGGGACCATGCACAAAACAGAAACAGTCCGTGAAGAACAGAGCGCAACTTACAGGGAACACTGATTGTGGGATCATTTATTTCCCATAGGGCAGAATCTTACAATGATAGGTTACAGCACAGGAGGCCATTCGGCCCATCGAGCCCGTGCCGGCTCTCTGCAAGAGCCCTTCAGCCAGTCCCACTCCCCCACCCTTTCCCCGTAGCCCGGCTAACTTATTCCCTTCAGGTACTTATCCAACTCCCTTTTGAAAGCCACGATTGAGTCTGCCTCCACCACCCTCTCAGGCAGCGCATTCCAGATCCGAACCACTCGCTGCGTAAAAATGTTTTCCCTCGTGTCGCCTTTGGTTCTTCTGCCAATCGCCTTAAATCTGTCTCCCTCTGGTTCCCGACCCTTCCACCAATGGGAACAGTTTCTCTCGATCTACTCTGTCCAGACCCGTCATGATGTTGAACGCCTCGATCAAATCTCCTCTCGACTATTTTGTTGCATCTGTAAATCAAAATGTAAATCACACGCCTCCTTATCAAAGGGGCACTAAAACCAACAATTTGAATAAATTAAACTTTAAGCTTAAAACGGTCCAATTCAAATTCTGTTGCCGGGGTGATGACGCAGTCCAGTCCCTCTGGTGCCCATCTCTCGCGGAAGACCGCGAGCGTACTGGTGGACACCGCGTGCTCCATCTCCAGGGACACCCTGGCTCGGATGTAACCGTGGAAGAGAGGCAGGCAGTCGGGCCGAACAACCCCCTCGACCGCCCACTGGCTCAAATCTCCTCTCCAACAGTACTGGTTCAAGTTGTAGCAGTTAGATGTTGGTTGTGAACTGCCAGATCACGCTGAAGCAAAATGGAAACAAACCTTTTTTTATCGGTGATGCCCAGTGTCTGGATTGCCAGTCCGATAGCCATGAGGATGATGACAGCCATCCACAGGACGTTTAGTGTACACCATTGCAGTAACCGTGGCTTCCTGAAGGAAAGAATTGTGTGAGAGAGGCAGTAAAAGAACATTCCTCCAGCTGAATCACAAAACAGGCCCCTGTTAATCTCAACCTTAAAGAAAAGAATTCCCAATTTTATAGCTCCTTTGACAACCTTGGGCTTTCCCGCAACGGTCTACAGCCAAGTGTAATTCAAAGGGTGGTCGCTGTTGTCATGCAGGGAAACGCTGCAGCCAACTTACACCAACCAGCAATGTGAGAATGACCAGATCATTTGTTTTAGGTGAGGGATGAGGGATAAATATTGGGCAGGATACCGGGGAGAACTCCCCTGCTCTTCTTCGAATAGTGTTGCAAGATTTTTTACATCCACTCGAGGGGGCCTCGGTTCTACATCGCATCTAAAAGACGGCACCTCCGACAGTGCGGCGCTCCCTCAGTACCATCCCTCCGACAGTGCGGCGCTCCCTCAGTACCGTCCCTCCGACAGTGCGGCACTCCCTCAGTACCGTCCCTCCGACAGTGCGGCACTCCCTCAGTACCGTCCCTCCGACAGTGCGGCGCTCCCTCAGTACCGCCCCTCCGACAGTGCAGCACTCCCTCAGTACTGCCCCTCCGACAGTGCGGCGCTCCCTCAGCACTGCCCCTCCGACAGTGCGGCGCTCCCTCAGTACTGCCCCTCCGACGGTGCGGCGCTCCCTCAGTGCTGCCCCTCCGACAGTGCGGCGCTCCCTCAGTACTGCCCCTCCGACAGTGCGGCGCTCCCTCAGTACTGCCCCTCCGACAGTGCGGCGCTCCCTCAGTACCACCCCTCCGACGGTGCGGCGCTCCCTCAGTACTGCCCCTCCGACAGTGCGGCATTCCCTCAGTACTGCCCCTCCGACAGTGCGGCGCTCCCTCAGTACTGCCCCTCCGACAGTGCAGCGCTCCCTCAGTACTGCCCCTCCGACGGTGCAGCGCTCCCTCAGTACCGCCCCTCCGACGGTGCAGCGCTCCCTCAGTACCGCCCCTCCGACAGTGCGGCGATCCCTCAGTACTGCCCCTCCGACAGTGCGGCGCTCCCTTCCGACAGTGCGGCGCTCCCTCAGTACTGCCCCTCCGACAGTGCGGCGCTCCCTCAGTACTTCCCCTCCAACAGTGCGGCGCTCCCTCAGTACCGCCCCTCCGACAGTGCGGCGCTCCCTCAGTACCGGCCCTCCGACAGTGCGCCGCTCCCTCAGTACCGCCCCTCCGACAGTGCGGCGATCCCTCAGTACTGCTCCTCCGACAGTGCGACGCTCCCTCAGTACTGCCCCTCCGACAGTGCGGCGCTCCCTCAGTACAGCCCCTCCGACAGTGCGGCGCTCCCTCAGTACTGCCCCTCCGACAGTGCAGCGCACCCTCAGTACTGTCTTCAACAGTGCGGCAGTCCCTCAGTACTGCACTGGAAGTGTCAGCCTGGATTACATGCTGAAGTCTCTGGAATGAGACTTGAACCCGCGACCTTCTCACCCAGATGCGAGTGTGGTAACCACTGAACCACGGCTGAATTCTTGCTCTCGTCAACCAGAACGATGGTACAACCAGAAACTCAGTGGAGTTCTGCTGAACGTACGATCTCCCTCATTATGAAATGTTTATGATACCGAGAGCCAGTTCAGAGATTGTCCACAGCCCAATCCGTGCTCCAACAAGCTGGGGGTAGGAAGGCCTGGCAGTAGAACCTCTGCAAGCAAAGGAAGGACTTCCAGTTCATAAGAACAAACGAATTAGGAGCAGGAGTCGGCCATTCGGCCCCTCGAACCTGCTCCGCCATTCAATAAGACCATGGCTGATGTCCTACCCCAACTGCACGTTCATGAAACTATCGAGAGCTGTCACGGAGAAAGGGCCACGCGAGGAGCTGCTTTTCCCTGAAAACGTCGCTTTTGTTCTCCATGTCCCACAGCCTTTCTTGAAACGTATCTCTTTGGCTGTGCCTGCAATCATCGCTGAAGATGTACACTCGCCTCCCCCTTTACAGCACTTTCGTTCTTTCATTAATTGTATACAGATGTAACCACTCTGTATTTCTTTGGGACTTCTTCGGTGGATACAGTGTTTACATGTGGTACTGGTAAGTCCTGTTTCTGATATCAACATGGCTTCAGTGCTAGTCACTTTTAGAACATAAGAAATAGGAGCAGGAGTCGGCCATTCGGCCCCTCGAGCCTGCTCCGCCATTTAATACGATCATGGCTGACCCGATCATGGACTCAGCTCCACTTCCCCGCCCGCTCCCCATAAACCTCGACTCCCTTATCGTTCAAAAATCTGTCTATCTCCACCTTAAATATATTCAATGACCCAGCCTCCACAGCTCTCTGGGGCAGCAAATTCCACAGATTTACAACCCTCTGAGAGAAGAAATTCCTCCTTATCTCAGTTTTAAATGGGCGGCCCCTTATTCTAAGATCATGCCCCCTAGTTCTAGTCTCCCCCATCTGCATTCCACCTTGTCAAGCCCCCTCATTATCTTACACGTTTCGATAAGATCACCTCTCATTCTTCTGAACGCCAATGAATAGAGGCCCAACCTACTCAACCTTTCCTCATAAGTCAACCCCTTCATCCCCGGAATCAACCGAGTGAACCTTCTGTGAACTGTCTCCAAAGCAAGTATATCCTTTTGTAAATATGGAAACCAAAACTGCACGCAGTATTCCAGGTGTGGCCTCACCAATACCCTGTATAACTGTACCAAGACTTCTCTGCTTTTATACTCCATCCCCTTTGCAATAAAGGCCAACATTCCATTGGCCTTCCTGATCACTTGCTGTACCTGCATACTATCCTTTTGTGTTTCATGCACAAGGACCCCCAGGTCCCGCTGTACTGCAGCACTTTGCAATTTCTCTCCATTTAAATTATAATTTGCTTTTCTATTATTTCTGCCAAAGTGGATAACCTCACATATTCCCATTATACTCCAAGTGACAAATCTTTGCCCACCCTACTCAACCTATCTTCATAAGTCAACCCTCTCATCTCCGGAGCCAGAGCCAGAATCTTGTAGCGGTCTGTGGCATCAGCAGGAGGAGGCCATTCAGCCCCTCGAGCCTGTCCCGCCACTCAATGGGATCATGGCTGATCTGTGACCTAACTCCACATACCCGCCTTTGGCCTGTATCCCTTCGGTTAACAAAAGTCTACCAATCTCAGATTTCAAATTAGCAATTGATCCAGCATCAACAGTTATTAGCGGAAGAGAGTTCCACACTACCACCCTGTGTGTGTACAAATGTTTCCTAATTTCACTCCTGAAAGGTCTGGCTCTAATCTTTCAACTGTGCCCCTAGTCCCAGACTCCCCAACCAGCGGCAATAGTCTCTCTATCTACCCTCTCCGCTCCCCATAATATCCTGAAAACTTCGATCAGATCATCCCTTCACCTTCTAAATTCCAGGGACATTTACACAGCCCTAGTTTGTGTAACCTCTCCTCGTAACTTAACCCTTGCAGTCCAGGTATCATTCTGGTAAACCCACGCTGCACTCCCTCCAAGGGTAATATACCCTCCCGAAGGTGTGGTGCCCAGAACTGCTCAGTGCTCCAGGTGTGCCATTGTATAGATATAGCATAACTTCCAGCCCCTATACTGGTCAAAGTGGCTTAGTGGAATCACCTGTGTGTCAGAAGGTTGTGAGGGCCAGAGTAAATCATGTGTTCAAATCCCACTCTTACACACTTGAGCAAAAGAAATTCAGCTGATGTTCCCAGTGCAGTGCTGAGGGAGTGCCGCACTGTCGGAGGGGCAGTACCGAGGGAATGCCGCACTGTCAGAGGGGCAGCACTGAGGGAGCGGCGCACTGTCGGAGGGGCAGTACCGAGGGAGCAGCGCACTGTTGGAGGGGCAGTACCGAGGGAGCGGCGCACTGTCGGAGGGGCAGTACCGAGGGAGCGCCGCACTGTCGGAGTGGCAGTACCGAGGGAGCGCCGCACTGTCGGAGGGGCAGTACCGAGGGAGCGCCGCACTGTCGGAGGGGCAGTACTGAGGGTTCTGTCTTTCGGATGAGACATTAAACCAGGCCCTGTCTGCGCTCTCCGGTGGATGTAAAAGATCCCAGGGCACTATTTTGAAGAAGAGCAGGGTAGTTCTCCCCGGTGTCCTGGGGCCAATATTTATCCCTCAATCAACATCACTGAAAAAAACAGATGGTCCAGTCATTATCAATTTGCTGTGTGTGGGAGCTTGCTGTGCACAAATTGGCTGCCACGTGTCCTACATTGTAACAGTGACTGCGTTTCAAAAACCTACTTCATTGGCTGTAAAGCATTTTGGGATGTCCTGAGGTGGTGAAATTTGAAGTAGAAATGTGTGTCTTTCTTCCCCGTTACCTGTCACCTCCAGACTGGACTCTTCCAACGCACTCCTGGCCGGCCTCCCACATTCTACCCAAGTAAACTAGAGGTTATTCAAAACTTGGCTGCCCCAGTGTCCTAACTCACACCGAGTCCCGCTCATCCATCACCCCCTGTGCTCGCTGCCACGTGTCCTAACTCGCACCGAGTCCTGCTCACCCATCACCCCCTGTGCTCGCTGCCCCGTGTCCTAACTCGCACCGAGTCCTGCTCACCCATCACCCCCTGTGCTCGCTGCCCCGTGTCCTACCTCGCACCGAGTCCTGCTCACCCATCACCCCCTGTGCTCACTGCCCCATGTCCTAACTCGCACCGAGTCCCGCTCACCCATCACCCCCTGTGCTCGCTGCCCCGTGTCCTAACTCGCACCCAGTCCCGTTCACCCATCGCCCTCTGTGCTCACTGCCCCGTGTCCTAACTCGCACCCAGTCCCGTTCACCCATTGCCCCCTGTGCTCGCTGCCCCGTGTCCTAACTCGCACCAAGTCCCACTCACCCATCACCCCCTGTGTTCGCTGCCCCGTGTCCTAACTTGCACCGAGTCCCGCTCACCCATCACCCCCTGTGCTCACTGCCCCATGTCCTAACTCGCACCGAGTCCCGCTCACCCATCACCCCCTGTGCTCGCTGCCCCGTGTCCTAACTCGCACCCAGTCCCACTCACCCATCACCCCCTGTGCTCGCTGCCCCGTGTCCTAACTTGCACCAAGTCCCGCTCACCCATCACCCCCTGTGCTCGCTGCCCCGTGTCCTAACTTGCACCGAGTCCCGCTCACCCATCACCCCCTGTGCTCGCTGCCCCGTGTCCTAACTTGCACCGAGTCCCGCTCACCCATCACTCCCTGTGTTCGCTGCCCTACATTGACTCACGATTCGATTTAAAATTCAGATCCTTGTTTACAAATCCCTCCGTGGCCCACGCCCCTCCCTATCTCTGTAATCTCCTCCAGCCCCACAATCCCCGAGATCTCTGCGCTCCTCTAATTCTGCCCTCCTGACCATCCCTGATTATAATCGCTCCACCATTGGTGGCCGTGCCTTCTGTTGCCTGGGTCCCAAGCTCTGGAACTCCCTCCCTAAACCTCGCTACCTCTCTTTCTTCCTTTAAGACGCTCCTTAAAACCGACCTCTTTGACCCAGCTTTTGGTCACCTGCCCGAATTTCTCCTTATGTGGCTCAGGGTCAAATCTCTTGCCTTATAACACTCCTGTGAACCGCCCTGGGACTTTTTGCTACATTAAAGGCGCTATATAAACATAAGTTATTGTTGTTAAATGCATCGATACTATTCGCCTCAACCCCTCCCTGCGGCAGCGAGTTCCACATTCTCACCACTCTCTGGGTAAAGAAGTTTCTCCTAAATTGCCGATTGGATTTATGACAGTCTCGACCATTCCCAATCTCTTCCACGAGAAGGTATTAAAATTTGAACCCAATTGAATTAAAATATATCAAAGCCCCAATGCAGGAGTGCTGAACCAGCTGTTCTTGCGCACATTAAATGGATTAAATTTTTTCCTTTCTTGCAGAATAGGCGTGTAATTGGCAAAGGAACTTCAATCCAGATAAGTGTGAGGTGCTGCATTTTGATAGGAGGAATAAGGCGGCCATGTACTCCTTGGAAAGTAGGAGTCTAAATGGGAGAGAGGAACGGAGGGATCTGGGGGTATAGATACACGAATCACTAAACGTAGACACAGCTAAATAAGGCCACGTATAAAATACACAAAGCACTGGGGTTCATTTCTAGAACGATAGAATAGAAAAGCAGAGAAGTTAGGTCACATCACACTTTTATTGAACCCTGGTTAGACCACACTTGGAGACCCGTGCATAGTTTTGGTCTCCATATCACACTGAGAGCACCGTGCACAGTTCTGGTCCCCATATTATAAAAAGAATATAGAGGCACTGGTGATGGTGTGAAGATTTACGAGGATGGTATCAGAACTGCAAGGTTAGAACTATCAGGAAAGGATGAACAGGCTGGGGTATTTTTGTTTCCCGCGCACTGTCGGAGGGGCAGTGCTGAGGGAGCGCCGCACTGTCGGAGGGGCAGTACTGAGGGAGCGCCGCACTGTCGGAGGGGCAGTGCTGAGGGAGCGCCGCACTGTCGGAGGGGCGGTGCTGAGGGAACGCCGCACTGTCGGAGGGGCGGTGCTGAGGGAGTGCTGCACTGTCGGAGGGGCAGTGCTGAGGGAGCGCCGCACTGTCGGAGGGGCAGTGCTGAGGGAGCGCCGCACTGTCGGAGGGGCAGTGCTGAGGGAACGCCGCACTGTCGGAGGTGCGGTGCTGAGGGAGTGCTGCACTGTCGGAGGGAGCGCCGCACTGTCGGAGGGGCAGTGCTGAGGGAGCGCCGCACTGTCGGAGGGGCGGTGCTGAGGGAACGCCGCACTGTCGGAGGTGCGGTGCTGAGGGAGTGCTGCACTGTCGGAGGTGCCGTCTTTCAGATGAGACGTTAAACCGAGGCCCCATCTGCTCTCTCAGGTGGACGTAAAAGATCTCATGGCACTATGTGGAAGAAGAGCAGGGGAGTTCTCCCCGGTGTCCTGGTCCAATATTTATCCCTCAATCAACATAACAAAAACAGATGATCCGGGTCATTATCACATTGCTGTGAGTGGGAGCTTGCTGTGCGCAAATTGGCTGCCACGTTTCCCACATTACAACAGTGACTACACTCCGAAAGTACTTCATTGGCTGCAAAGTGCTTTGAGACGTCCGGTGGTCGTGAAAGGCGCTATATAAATGCAAGTCTTTCAGTTTAATGCTTAAGTGGACAGCGGTTAAACCTGCATTGTGTGAAGTGCTTATCATCGCTCTTATCTCCAGATTTTTAAATGTTTTTAATTAAACCTTTTGGATTTGAGATTAGAGCTAGCCAAGACAGACAGCCTTGTGCCGGCTGCCTGAATGGCTGTGTGGATATGAAATCCTGCCCCACTGTTCGCCAAACCCAGTTCTGCACAAGACATGTTCGTTCAAGGATTCTTCAATCAGCCCAGGGGCAGAGCCCCCCCTCCTGCTCCTCTCTCTGTCTCTGTCTCAATCCTGCTCCAGTTCCCTTTGAGTGTGTCCTATGCTGGTGGAGACACGTTCTCTCTGTGGGGCAGCACCCTTTCTGTCCTCCCCTGTCTCCCCATCATTTCCCCCTCCCTCTCCACCAGCCCAATCTTGAATACATTCCCATTTCAATGAGAGATGCTCAGCCACATTGCAACAAAAGTGTGCCCTGGAACAAAGATGCACTGAACGTAAGCTTGACTGCCAGCCCCAGCCCCAGTTTGCAGCAACTCATCATTTTATTTTTCCAACTGCATTTCATTTGAGAACATTATGGTCAACCCATTCCCCTTTAAAAAAAACCCCCGATGAAAATGGGTCACTTACTTGCGACGCCTGCGACGTAACATATTCTGTTGCTGGTTAAAAGGCACCCGGCTTCTCTGGCTGGGGGCTTTATTGCAACAATGCAGCGTTTCTGTTAATGTGCGGGCATTTTTTTGCGTCTTAATTTTTGCATTCGGCAACGAGCACAAATAAATAAAGACGCGCTTGCAGACAGACGCCTGTTCAGCGCAGCGCTCCGCTCCTGAATCCCCCCCTGGTTCTCACTCACCGGCTAATGGCCCTCTACTGGGCCGACAGTGCACCAACAAATGCAACTCCCTCCCACCATCACTGCATCCCTGCCCTCAAACCAGCATCACATCGCAAGCAGGAGGTGGGGGGGAGCAAAGGAGCACAGTAACAGCTTGGGGGGAGCTTTGCAGCTAAGGCACAAAAGCAAAAGTTCTCATTGAAACAAAACTCTATACACTTGCATTTAAATAGCGCCTTTCACGACCACCGGGCGCCCCAAAGCGTTCACCAGCCGATGACGTACTTTTGGAGTGCTGTTGCTGTTATGACGCGGCAGCCAATTTGCGCTCCCACAAACAGCATTGTACTGACACAGATCCATCTAGTTTTTTTGTTATGTTGGTTGAGCGATAAACATCGGCCCCCCCCAGGATACCGGGTATAACTCCCCCTACTCTTCTTCCAAATAGTGCCACGGGATCTTTTACATCCACCCGACGAGGCCTCAGTTTAACGTCGCATCCGAAAGATGGCCCCTCTGACAGTGCAGCGCTCCCTCAGTACCGCCCCTCCGACAGTGCGGCACTCCCTCAGTACTGCCCCTCCGACAGTGCGGCGCTCCCTCAGTACTGCCCCTCCGACAGTGCGGCGCTCCATCAGTACTGCCCTTCCGACAGTGCGGCGCTCCCTCAGTATTGCCCCTCCGACAGTGCGGCGCTCCCTCAGTACCGCCCCTCTGACAGTGTGGCGCTCCCTCAGTACTGCCCCTCTGACAGTGTGGCGCTCCCTCAGTACTGCCCCTCTGACAGTGCGGCGCTCCCTCAGTACCGCCCCTCTGACAGTGCGGCGCTCCCTCAGTACCGCCCCTCCGACAGTGCGGCGCTCTCTCAGTACCGCCCCTCCGACAGTGCAGCACTCCCTCAGTACCGCCCCTCCGACAGTGCGGCGCTCCCTCAGTACCGCCCCTCTGACAGTGCGGCGCTCCCTCAGTACAGCCCCTCCGACAGTGCGGCACTCCCTCAGTACCGCCCCTCCGACAGTGCGGCGCTCCCTCAGTACCGCCCCTCCGACAGTGCGGGGCTCCCTCAGTACCGCCCCTCTGACAGTGCGGCGCACCCTCAGTACTGCCCCTCCGACAGTGCGGCACTCCCTCAGTACTGCCCCTCCGACAGTGCGGCGCTCCCTCAGTACTGCCCCTCCGACAGTGCGGCGCTCCCTCAGTACCGCCCCTCCGACAGTGCGGTGCTCCCTCAGTACTGCCCCTCCGACAGTGCGGCGCTCCCTCAATACCGCCCCTCCAACAGTGCGGCGCTCCCTCAGTACTGCCCCTCTGACAGTGCGGTGCTCCCTCAGTACTGCCCCTCTGACAGTGCGGTGCTCCCTCAGTACCGCCCCTCCGACAGTGCGGCGCTCCCTCAGTACCGCCCCTCCGACAGTGCGGCACTCCCTCAGTGCTGCACTGGATGTCAGCCTAAAATTTTATGCTCGAGTCCCTGGAGTGGGACTTGAACCCACGACCTTCCGGCTCATGTTCTTATGGCCTTAAATGATGGAGCTGCTGTTACTCCACTCGACCCATCGTGTCTGTGCTGGCTCTTTGAAAGGGAAGGGGTATGGCATCTGTGTACTTGGGTAGATTGAGGAGTTGGATCATTAAGATACAGACTGTAAAGCTCGGAATAATGTTACTTGACTGTTAATGAATTACAGAATTCCAACAGATGGGTAGTGTGTTAGAAAAGGTTAATCAAGTTGTGAGACGCCAGAGTTATTTTTGTGCTTATAATCTTGGGCAAGTGGGTTCGCAAGTCCTCGATTCTTCACAAACTGATATATTTTTTACTTTGAGAACCTTAACTGAGGCACGAGTCTAACTGAGATGCTCATTTGAGGCCCCAAAAAAGGCACCGTATTTAATCATTTACACTTGGGTGGTACCACACCCTTCCATGTTCTACCCGACGGCAACTAAAGGTGATCCAAAACTCGGCTGCCCCATGTCCTAACTCGCACCGAGTCCCGCTCACCCATCACCCGCTGTGCTCGCTGCCCCGTGTCCTAACTCGCACTCAGTCCCACTCACCCATCACCCCCTGTGCTCGCTGCCCCGTGTCCTAATTCGCACCGAGTCCCGCTCACCCATCACTCTCTGTGCTCGCTGCCCCGTGTCCTAACTCGCACCCAGTCCCACTCACCCATCACCCCCTGTGCTCGCTGACCTACATTGGCTCCCGGTTAAGCAACGCCTCAATTTCAAAATTCTCATGCTTGTTTTCAAATCCCTCCATGGCCCTCGCCCCTCCCTATCTCTGTAATCTCCTCCAGCCCCACAGCCCTCCGACATCTCTGCGCTCCTCTAATTCTGCCCTCCTGACCATCCCTGATTATAATCGCTCCACTATCGGTGGCCGTGCCTTCTGTTGCCTGGGCCCCAAGCTCTGGAACTCCCTCCCTAAACCTCTCCGCCTCTCTCTCCCTCCTGGAAGACGCTCCTTAAAACCGACCTCTTTGACCCAGCTTTTGGGCACCTGTGCTGATATTCTCCTTCTGTGGCTCAGTTTCAAAAATGACAAAATTGTTTTTATTGAATCTGCATTTAGGCAGCGCATTCCAGATCACTCCTGTAAAGCACCTCGGGACTACACAGGATTACACGGGATATACGGCACAGAAACAGGCCGTTCGGTCCAACCAGTCCATGCCGGGGTTTATGCCCCACTCGAGCCCCCTCCCGTCTTTCCCCATCTAAATCTATCAGCATAACCCTCTATTCCCTTCTCCCTCATATGCTTGTCCAGCCTCCCCTTAAATACATCGATACTATTCACCTCAACCCCTCCCTGTTGCAGCGAGTTCCACATTCTCACCCCTCTCTGGGTAAAGAAGTTTCTCCTGAATTCCCCATTGGATTTCTGGGTGACTATCTTATATTGATGGCCTCTAGTTATACTCTTCCCCACAAGTGGAAACATTCTCTCTGTATCCACTCCATCAAAACCTTTCATCATTTTACAGACCTCTATTAGCTCACCCCTCAGCCTTGTCTATTCAAGAGTAAAGAGACCCAGCCTGTTCATCCTTTCCCGATATGTATACCCTCGCATTTCTGGTATCATCCTTGTAAATCTTCTCTGCACCCGCTCCAGTGCCTCTATATCCTTTTTATATAATATGGTGACCAGAACTGTACGCAGTGCTCCACGTGCGGTCTAACCAAGGTTCCATATATTCACACCTCCTCTGGACCCAGCTTTTGTTCAGTCACTTGTCCCACTATCACCCCTTTTTGTTATGAAGGGTTTTGACAGAGTAGCTCGGGAGAAGTGCTTCTAGGGGCAGGACGGTCGGTAACCAGAGGGACACAGGTGGAAGAACCCGAGCGGGAGACAAGGATTATTTTATTTTCAAACGCATATTTTTTAACGTTCTGATCTGGAATGCGTTGTCTGAATGCAGATACAATAACAACTTTTGAAAAGGGAACTGGATAAATCCCGGTGCTGTGGGGAAAGACCAGGGGGCTGGGGGGATTGGGACTAATTGCAAAGAACTGGCACAGGCACAATGGGCCGAATGAAAGAAAGACTTGCATTTATATAACGCCAAGGTCGGCCCGACCTTTGCAAATAAAGCATCTAGTTCTTTACAGAAAACGTGTAGCTAGGAATTCTTAAGCAAATAACCCACAAAGCAAACACACCAGCCCGACTGGGAAATATATCGGCCGTTCCTTCATCGTCGCTGGGTCACTATCCTGGAACTCCCTCCCGAACAGCACTGTGGGAGCACCTTCACCACACGGACTGCAGCGGATCAAGAAGGGGGCTCACCACCACCTTCTCAAGGGGCAATTAGGGATGGGCAATAAATGCCGGCCTTGCCAGCGACGTTCACATCCCATGAATGAATTAAAAAAAAACACAACTGTTGTGTATGGAGAAAGAGTCAGACTGAACACTGTGAGCTCAAAGTGAAGTGTGACCGTAGTCTTTTATTGCAGGTCTCCAGAGTGCCTCTCCAACCTGTGAGGCCTCCTTAAATACCTGTGCTCCCAAGGGATTTTGGGATCCCTTGGGACTCCAGGGGCTGAGCCCTCTAGTGGCTGTACAGAGTAAATACAAGTTTACATATATAGCAACGACGTGAACCGTTTCTTATTACTTTTCAATTGGTAGTCAGCTCATTCCTGGCTCACTGCACGCTCTCTGCCCAGAGCAGTGGTGTAACGAGCTTTCCGTATCCATGGACATGTCTTTATACAGGAGAGAGATGCTGTCTGTCAGTAGATACAGTCAGCGTCCTGCTCTGTAACTTGCTTCGAAGTAAAGCCATAATGCTCCAATTCAAAGTGACAATGATACAAATACTGGGCCGTGACTTGCGGCCTCTCTGGGTGCGTACAACGTGCGCTCGCGCCCGAAGAGGCCCTGCGAGTTCCACGTTTAGTCGCGCAAAGCGCATGTGCCAAAACCCAGCACTTGCGATCTGTCAAGGTGTCTCTCGATGGGTCACCCGCATCCCCGGGGGAAGGACATTTGTGGGCGGAGATTTGGGCTACTTGCCCGACTCATGCCCAGCAAATGTCCTTTAAGATCCGACGCCTGGTAAAAGCAAGCATAAGGCCTAATGTTACCAGCGTAAGAGTTTTAAAAGATAGAAAATATAAATGTTATCACTCATTTTTATATTAAAAACCCTGTCCATTAAGCTAAGTCTATCTTTAACCCTATTAAGACATTTTTAAAACAATTTCCTAAAACACTTCATTTAATTCAATTTCAATTAATTTTAAATGATGTGAAGTGTTTTTTTATTAATGTGTTGTGTTTCTGTGTATTTGGGGGTATTCTCATTGATAGTAAACCGAACTCATCGTTACTGTCCACTCTACTCAGAACTCCGACTCGGCAAGTGAGCCAAAGGTGGGCAGAGGAAACGTTACAAGGACACCCTCAAAGCCTCCCTGATAAAGTGCAACATCCCCACCGACACCTGGGAGTCCCAGGCCAAAGACCGCCCTAAGTGGAGGAAGTGCATCCGGGAGGGCGCTGAGCACCTCGAGTCTCGTCACCGAGAGCATGCAGAAACCAAGCGCAGGCAGCGGAAGGAGCGTGCGGCAAACCTGTCCCACCCTCCCCTTCCCTCAACCACTGTCTGTCCCACCTGTGAGAGTCTGTGGTTCTCGTATTGGATTGTTCAGCCACCTAAGGACTCATTTTAAGAGTGGAAGCAAGTCTTCCTCGATTCCGAGGGACTGCCTATGATGATGACAATGAGAATACTACATTATGATTGGTGGTCCAAGCTCACGTGATCCCAGGATGCCCGAACGCTCCCGGGATACGTGGGCTTCTGTACCGGGCTGCGTATCTCGGCCTCGGACCTGGACGTGTTCGTTCCTCTGGAACCACGAGGGAATTGCGTTAAAAAAAAATTTGGTTGGAGGTGCCCGCCCGCGGGAAGCCGCAATTTTTGTCCCATGGTTTCAGATCGAATCACGCCATGGAACTGCCATATCCATCCGACGAACCGACCTGACAACCAGCCGAGGGAGCGAAATACCCGAATACCTCGCTCTCTGTGAGATGCTGGGTTCACAGTTCCAACCCCAGGATATGTAAGAGACATTCAGCCAGACCTGAATGTGTTAACTTAATCGCTCTGTCACCCGAGGCGCTGCTTCTTCAGTTCACATTGTCATTCTGTTCGTATTTGTATGTACAAAACATAACATAAGAAATAGGAGCAGAAGTAGGCCATAAGGCCCCTCGAGCCTGCTCCGCCATTTAATACGATCATGGCTGATCCGATCATGGACTCAGCTCCACTTACCTGCCCATTCCCCATAACCCCTTATCCCCTTATCGTTTGAGAAACTGTCTATTTCTGTCTTAAATTTATTCAATGTCCCGGATTCCACAGCTCTCTGAGGCAGAGAATTCCACAGATTTACAACCCTCAGAGAGAAGAAATTCCACCTCATCTCAGTTTTAAATGGGCGGCCCCTTATTCTAAGATCATGCCCCCTAGTTCTAGTCTCCCCCATCAGTGGAAACATCCTCTCTGCATCCACCTTATCAAGCCCCCTCATAATCTTATACGTTTCGATAAGATCACCTCTCATTCTTCTGAATTCCAATGAGTAGAGGCCCAACCTCCTCAACCTTTCCTCATAAGTCAACCCCCTCATCCCCGGAATCAACCGAGTGAACCTTCTCTGAACTGCCTCCAAAGCAAGTGTAAAGTCCTTACTCTACAATATGAAACCACACGAGGCACGTTCTGGGGACAAGGTCAGTCTGTGACCTTAACTCTTTATTCACAGGACTCCAAAGACGATGACTCTGCATGGGACCTCCTTTTTTATACCTGTGTGATCAGGTAAGGAGTGTCTCCCACACATTCACCCCTTGTGGTTAAGGTGTGCATCTAGGTTGAGTGTATACAGTAATACAGTGTGTTACATTGTGGTTACATATATGACATCACCTCCCCCCCAAAGTCTCATTGGGATCATAGGTTTAGTCTTTCAGATGGTCTACGCTCCCTCGTGGAGCGCCGCAGTTGGGGCTCTGGTTGTTGGACACTGACGCGAGTGTCTGTCACCTGTGGTGATTCTGGCCTGTCCGGGCTGACCGCAGGGACTGTGCATTCTTCTGATTGCTCTTGTTGCTCATTCACTGGCGGTAGTGTGAGCTCCATCTCATGGTCTTCTTCAGGTTCCTCTGTGTCCATGCTGAACCTTTTTTTTTAACTTGGTCCAGATGCTTACGGCATATCTGACCATTGTTGAGTTTTACCACGATGACCTATTCCCCTCTTTGTCAATTACAGTGCCCTCAAGCCATTTAGGCCCCATGGTGTGATTGAGGAAGAATACAGGATCATTTATTTCTATACATCTCCCCCTCGAATTACGGTCATGGTACTCGTTTTGTGACTTGCGCTTGCCCTCAACTATGTCGGTCAGGACAACCGAGTTTTGAGTGTCCATTTCATTAGTAGCTCTGCGGGCGGGACCCCCGTGAGCGAGTGCGGTCAGGATCTATAGGCCAGCAGGAGACGCGATAGGCGGCATTGTAGGGAGGGTCCTTGAATCCTGAGCATACCTTGCTTAATGATTTGGACCGCACGTTCCGCCTGGCCATTGGAGGCCGGCTTGAACGGTGCAGTCCTGACATGGTTGATGCCATTGCCCGACATAAACTCTCAGAATTCGTAGCTTGTGAAACACGGGCCATTATCACTAACCGGGATGTCCGGCAAGCCATGGGTTGCAAAGATCGCACGTAGGCTTTCCACGGTGGTGGATGACGTGCATGAATTCAGAATGATGCACTCGATCCATTTCGAGTACGCATCTACCACAATAAGGAACATCTTACCCATGAACAGGCCCGCGTAGTCAACATGAATGCGTGACCATGGCCTGGTGAACCAGGGCCACGGGCTGAGCGGGGCCTCCCTGGGGGCATTGCCCAGCTGGGCACACGTCATGCATCTGCGAACACAGTGTTCCAGGTCTGAATCAATTCCAGGCCACCAAACGTGTGACCGGGCAATGGCCTTCATCAGCACAATGCCTGGGTGCTTGCTGTGGAGTTCCCTGATGAATGCCTCTCTGCCCTTCTGGGGCATAACTACCCGGCTGCCCCATAGTAGGCAGTCGGCTTGGATGGAGAGCTCATCCATCCGTCTGTGGAACGCTTTGACCTCCTCAGGGCATGCTCCGTGTCCGGGCGCCCATTCCCCAGTCAGGACACATTTCTTAATCAGAGATAGGAGGGAATCCAGATTTTGATCTGACGGGCTGTGATGGGGGAGCCTGCGCTGTCAAAGGCACTGACAGCCGTGACCATCTCGGTGCTTTGCTCCGCTGCCCCCTCAGTGGTGGCCAGTGGAAGCCTGCTGAGCGCGTCAGCGCAATTTTCAGTGCCGGGCCTGTGTCAGATGGAGTAGTCATAAGCAGCCAGCGTGAGAGCCCATCGCTGTATGCGGGCTGACGCGTTGGTATTGATAGCCTTGCTGTCTGACAACAAGGATGTTAATGGGGTGTGGTCCATCTCTAATTCAAACTTCCTACCAAAGAGGCACTGATGCATTTTTTTTACACCATAGACACATGCAAGCGCTTCCTTCTCGACCATCCCATATCCCAGTTCTGCTTGAGAGAGCGACCTGGAGGCATAAGCCACAGGTTGTAGCTGACCCTCAGCATTGCCCTGCTGTAACACGCACCCAACCCCATAGGACGATGCACCACATGTCAGAACCAATTTTTTTACAGGGGTCGTACAGGGTCAATAACTTGTTTGAACAAAGTAGGTTTCGCGCCCGATCAAAAGCCCGTTCCTGACAGTCTCCCCAAAACCAATCACAACCCTTACGCAGGAGTACTGTAGCGGCTCCAACAACGTGCTCAAGTTCGGCAAAAAGTTCCCGAAATAGTTAAACAGTCCCAGGAATGAACGCAACTCCGATGTGTTGCAGGGCCTGGGTGCTCGTCGAATCGCCTCTGTTTTGGATTCGGTGGGCCAAATCCCATCTGCAGCAACCCTCCTGCCCAGAAACCCAACCTCAGGAGCTAAGAACACTCATTTAGACTTCTTGAGTCTCAGGCCTACCCGGTCCAGTCGGCGTAGCACCTCCTGCAGGTTGTGGAGGTGTTCCTCGGTATCTCGACCCGTGATGAGGATGTCGTCCTGGAATACGATCGTTCCAGGAATGGATTTGAGCAGGTTTTCTCCATGTTTTGTTGAAAAATCGCGGCCGCTGATCGAATGCCAAACAGGCACCCGTTATAAACGAACAGTCCCTTGTGCGTGGTGATGGTGGTCAGTAGTTTAGATTCGTTGGCCAGTTCCTGGGTCATGTAGGCTGAAGTGAGGTCCAACTTGGTGAACAGCTTGCCGCCTGCCAGCATGGCGAAGAGGTCCTCTGCTCTCGGGAGCGGGTATTGGTCTTGTCGGGACACCCGATTGATAGTGGCCTTGTAGTCGCCACAGATCCTGACAGAGCCATCCGCTTTTAGGACGGGAACAATGGAGCTCGCCCAGTCGCTGAATTCAACAGGCGAGATGATGCCCTCTCTCAACAGCCGGTTCAATTCGCTCTCGATCTTTTCCCGCGTTACATACGGCACCGCTCTGGCTTTGTGGTGCACTGGCCTGGCGTCCGGGGTGATGTGTATCACTACTTTAGTGGCTTTGAAAGTCCCGACGCCAGGTTGGAATAGTGAATCGAATTGTTGTAGGACTTGTGAGCACGAACTTCGCTCCACCGAGGACATTGCGTGAACATCCTCCCATTTCCAGTTCATCTCGGCTAACCAGCTCCTCCCCAACAGTGCGGGACCATTGCCCGGGACAACCCAGAGCGGCAGCCGATTCACTAACCCATTGTGTGTGACAGCCAACATTGCACTGCCTAGCACCGGAATGATTTCTTTAGTGTAAGTCCGTAATTGTGTCTCAACACGTGCTAATTTGGGTCGACTGGCTTTAAGTGGCCATAGCTTCTCAAATTGCTGAACGCCCATGAGTGACTGGCTGGCCCCAGTGACCAGCTCCATGCGTACTGGGATACCATTTAATAAAACCCTCATCATCATTGGTGGTGTTCTGGTGTATGAACTGTGAATATTCGCCACATGGACCCACTGAACCTCAGCATCCATCGATTTGCCCCAAAAGTCATCCTGCCTCAAAGAACCCTCTTCTGGTCCATCCGCCTCATATATTAGTCTGGTTGCAGACTTCCTGCACATTCGAGCTAAGTGGCCACTGAGATTGCAGTTCCTGCAAACAAACTGTTGAAATCTGCAAGATCTGGCTCAGTGTTTTCCCCCACACCTCCAGCATGAGTTAAAGCTTCCATTGTTGGGGACAAAGGGACTATGGCCAGGCATTCCGCGCTGACTGTCTCTTTGACTGCTCTTAAGTACCCTATTAGTGGGTGTCAATGGCCCCATCCCGGGCCACATTGTCCACTGTGATGGCGTGAATGTCCGTTCATAGAAACATAGAAACATAGAAAATAGGTGCAGGAGCAGGCCATTCAGCCCTTCTAGCCTGCACCGCCATTCAATGAGTTCATGGCTGAACATGAAACTTCAGTACCCACTTCCTGCTTTCACGCCATACCCCTTGATCCCCCGAGTAGTAAGGACTTCATCTAACTCCCTTTTGAATATATTTAGTGAATTGGCCTCAACTACTTCCTGTGGTAGAGAATTCCACAGGTTCACCACTCTCTGGGTGAAGAAGTTTCTCCTTATCTCGGTCCTAAATGGCTTACCCCTTATCCTTAGACTGTGACCCCTGGTTCTGGACTTCCCCAACATTGGGAACATTCTTCCTGCATCCAACCTGTCCAAACCCGTCAGAATTTTAAACGTTTCTATGAGGTCCCCTCTCACTCTTCTGAACTCCAGTGAATACAAGCCCAGTTGATCCAGTCTTTCTTGATAGGTCAGTCCCACCATCCCGGGAATCAGTCTGGTGAATCTTCGCTGCACTCCCTCAATAGCAAGAATGTCCTTCCTCAAGTTAGGAGACCAAAACTGTACACAATACTCCAGGTGTGGCCTCACCAAGGCCCTGTACAACTGTAGCAACACCTCCCTGCCCCTGTACTCAAATCCCCTCGCTATGAAGGCCAACATGCCATTTGCTTTCTTAACCGCCTGCTGTACCTGCATGCCAACCTTCAATGACTGATGTACCATGACACCCAGGTCTCGTTGCACCTTCCCTTTTCCTAATCTGTCACCATTCAGATAATAGTCTGTCTCTCTGTTTTTACCACCAAAGTGGATAACCTCACATTTATCCACATTATACTTCATCTGCCACGCATTTGCCCACTCACCTAACCTATCCAAGTCACTCTGTAGCCTCATAGCATCCTCCTCGCAGCTCACACTGCCACCCAACTTAGTGTCATCCGCAAATTTGGAGATACTACATTTAATCCCCTCGTCTAAATCATTAATGTACAATGTAAACAGCTGGGGCCCCAGCACAGAACCCTGCGGTACCCCACTAGTCACTGCCTGCCATTCTGAAAAGTACCCATTTACTCCTACTCTTTGCTTCCTGTCTGACAACCAGTTCTCAATCCACGTCAGCACACTATCCCCAATCCCATGTGCTTTAACTTTGCACATTAATCTCCTGTGTGGGACCTTGTCGAAAGCCTTCTGAAAGTCCAAATATACCACATCAACTGGTACTCCTTTGTCCACTTTATTGGAAACATCCTCAAAAAATTCCAGAAGATTTGTCAAGCATGATCTCCCTTTCACAAATCCATGCTGACTTGGACCTATCATGTCACCATTTTCCAAATGCGCTGCTATGACATCCTTAATAATTGATTCCATCATTTTACCCACTACTGAGGTCAGGCTGACCGGTCTATAATTCCCTGCTTTCTCTCTCCCTCCTTTTTTAAAAAGTGGGGTTACATTGGCTACCCTCCACTCGATAGGAACTGATCCAGAGTCAATGGAATGTTGGAAAATGACTGTCAATGCATCCGCTATTTCCAAGGCCACCTCCTTAAGTACTCTGGGATGCAGTCCATCAGGCCCTGGGGATTTATCGGCCTTCAATCCCATCAATTTCCCCAACACAATTTCCCCAACACAATTTCCAGCCTGCCATTGTCTCTGTTGAAGTCCTACTCTGAGGTCTATTGCTGCCTGGGGAGTGTCGGACTGCCCCTGCCTGCCTGCGGGGCTCTGAGTCACATTGATGATGTTGACTCCATGATCCATCGCCACGTTAGAGGCAGAATTGCGCGAGTATATTATTTTTGTCTCTTCCTCCCCCGCCATGAAAGTTTGAGCTATCAACGTCGCCGCTTCCAAGGTCAAATCCTTGGACTCAATTAATTTATGGAAAATTCCCACATGACCGATGCCCTCGATAAAGAAGTCCCTTAGCATCTCCCCCCTGCAGGCGTCTGTGAACTTACAGAGGCTGGCCAAACGCCGGAGGTCCACTACGAAGTCCGGTATGCTCTGTCCTTCACGATGTCGCTGGGTGTAGAATCTGTGTCGGGCCATGTGTATGCTACTCGCCGGTTTGAGGTGCTCCCTGATCAATTTGCTAAGTTCTTCAAAGGTTTTTTCCGCCGGCTTTTCAGGTGTTAGTAAGTCCTCCATGAGCGCGTACGTCTTTGGTCCGCAGCTGGTCAGGAGATGAGCCCGTCGCTTGTCGCCCGCTGCATCCCCCAGCCAGTCTTTCGTAACGAAGCTTTGCTGAAGCCTCTCGACAAAATCGTCCCAGTCTTCCCCAACACAATACCGTTCCTCTGTGCTACCGGTGGCCATTCTCGTGGGTCGTGAATTCCCGTTTCTCGTCGCCAATGTAAAGTCCTTACTCTACAGTATAAAATCACATGAGGCACGTTCTGGGGACGTCACTCTGTGACCTTAACTCTTTATTCACAGGACTGCAAAGACGATGACCCTGCGTGGCACCTCCCTTTTTATACCCAAGTGGTCTGGTAAGGAGTGTCTCCCACAAGTTCACCCCCCGTGGTCAAGGTGTGCATCTAGGTTGAGTGTGTATAATAATACAGTGATGTTACATTATGGTTACATACATGACAGCAAGTATATCCTTTCATAAATATGGAAACCAAAACTGCACGCAGTATTCCAGGTGTGGCCTCACCAATACCCTGTATAGCTGTAGCAAGACTTCCCTGCTTTTATACTCCATCCCCTTTGCAATAAAGGCCAACATTCCATTGGCCTTCCTGATCACTTGCTGTACCTGCATACTATCCTTTTGTGTTTCATGTACAAGTACCCCCAGGTCCCGCTGTACTGCAGCACTTTGCAATCTTTCTCCATTTAAATAATAACTTGCTCTTTGATTTTCTTTCTGCCAAAGTGCATAACCTCACACTTTCCAACATTATACTCCATCTGCAAAATTCTTGCCCACTCACTTAGCCTGTCTATGTCCTTTTGCAGATTTTTTGTGTCCTCCTCACACATTAAAGAAAGACTTGCATTTATATAGCGCCTTTCACGACCACCGGATGTCTCAAAGCGCTTTACAGCCAATGAAGTTCTTTTGAAGTGTGCTCACTGTTGTAATGTGGGAAACGCAGCAGCCAATTTGCGCACAGCAAGCTCCCACACACAGCAATGTGATAATGACCAGATCATTCTCTTTTTGGTGATGTTGATTGAGGGATAAATATTGGCCTCAGGACACCGTGGAGAACTCCCCTGCTCTTCTTCGAAATAGTGCCGTGGGAGCAGACAGGGCCTGGGTTTAACATCTCAGCTGAAAGACGGCACCTACAACAGTGCGGCGTTCCCTCAGCGCTGCCCCTCCGACAGTGCGGCACTCCCTCAGTATTGCCCCTCCGACAGTGCGGCGCTCCCTCAGCACTGCCCCTCCGACAGTGCGGCGTTCCCTCAGTACTGCCCCTCCGACAGTGCGGCACTCCCTCAGTACTGCCCCTCCGACAGTGCGGCGCTTCCTCAGTACTGCCTCTCCGACAGTGCGGCGTTCCCTCAGTACTGCCCCTCCGACAGTGCGGAGCTCCCTCAGTACTGCCCCTCCGACAGTGCGGCGTTCCCTCAGTACTGCCCCTCCGAAAGTGCGGAGCTCCCTCAGTACTGCCCCTCCGACAGTGCGGCGTTCCCTCAGTACTGCCCCTCCGACAGTGCGGAGCTCCCTCTGGGAGTGTCAGCCTAGATTTCTGTGCTCCAGTCCCTGGAGTGGGACTCAAACCCACAACCTTCTGACTCAGAGCCGAGAGGGAGCTACCCGCTCCTGTGAAGCGCCTTGGGACGTTTCACTACGTTAAAGGCGCTATATAAATGCAAGTTGCTATTATTTATGATGCTGAACTATAAAAGAAAAGATAGTGGCTTTATCGCTCCAGTATCTGTGTGAGTGGACTTAGTCTTGGTGATCCTGTACTTTCCGTCTCGCAATGGTCTCAATGTGTAAAATAAGGGTGTAGTGTTGCTGAACATTTACAGTCAGGGCACAAACAAAGAGCAGCGTTTGAAAGGCCACTGCAGTAATAAAAGGTTTATAGCGTGGGCTTGGAGTTTGCTGGAGGAAGATTTATCACGCAAGGTTGTAAACCCATTCCACGTTAGTGAGTTTTCTGCATTATAGAAATCCTCAGTGCAGCTAATCCTGCTGTTCCCTATTCTCACTGTGCGGATTCTATAGATTCTTAACGTGTCTATTGTTAAACTAAAAAATGTTTGCATTTCTGTCGCGCCTTTAAGCACCTCAGGATATCACAAAGCACTTTACAGCCAGTGCAACAGTCAGCTGCCTTAATAAATCCAATGGGGAATTCGGGAGAAATATCTTTACCCAGGGAGTGCTGAGAACGTGGGACTCTCTGCCACAAAGAGTGATAAAACAAACAGCAGAGTTGCATTTGAAAAGACTTGCATTTCGATAGCACCTTTCACAACCCCAGGACGTCCCAAAGCGCCTCACAGCCCATGATGTACTTGTCAAGGGTGGTCATGTGCGATATGCGGCAGCCAAGTTGCGCACAGTAAGCTCCCAACAGCAGCAATGTGATAATGACCTGGATAATGTGCGTTTTTACTGATGTGGGTTGAGGGATTAGTATTGGCCCAGGACACCAGGGAGAACTCCTCTGGTCTTCTTCGAAATAGAGGCCGTGGGGTCTTTCACATCCACCTGAAAACGCCTCAGTTTAACAGCTCATCTGAAAAACGGCATCTCCGACAGTGCGGGGCTCCCTCAGTACTGCCCCTCCGTCAGTGCGGCACTCCCTCAGTACTGCCCCTCCGACAGTGCGGCACTCCCTCAGTACTGCCCCTCTGACGGTGCGGCACTCCCTCAGTACTGCCCCTCCGACAGTGCGGGGCTCCCTCAGTACTGCCCCTCCGTCAGTGCGGCACTCCCTCAGTACTGCCCCTCCGACAGTGCGGCACTCCCTCAGTACTGCCCCTCTGACGGTGCGGCACTCCCTCAGTACTGCCCCTCTGACGGTGCGGCGCTCCCTCAGTACTGCCCCTCCGACAGTGCGGCGCTCCCTCAGTACTGCACTGGGAGTGTCAGCCTAGATTTATGTGCTCATGTCCCTGGAGTGGGACTTGAACCCACGACCTTCTGACTCCGAGGCGAGGGGGTGGCCCACAAAATTGGATGAAATGCTGTTTCAGAAGAAGTGATGTAGCTTTGTGTGTTGAATATAGAGTGGAATTCAGGCCTTTCTCCTTTTTGCTACCACTCGGAAATCGTTTTGGAACACAAACTTCCTCCAAAGCTCTCTTGCATTGACTGACAATACCGCTATTTCTCAAACCATTTTTTTGGTAGTATTTTTAATTATCCGTGAAATTTCGACTGGTTTTCATACTGGGCTCTCTTCCGCCTCCCAGCTCTTCCTTAGGCTGCCTTGCTATCGTCAGTCATCGCCCTTCGAGTATATCGTACGTGACGCACTTTAGGAAATGTCCGACAGATGTGATTGGACGCTTTGTACCTGCAACTTCTGCTTTTGTTTTAAGCCCTTTCCCGCCATTTTCCTCATTGTAACATGGAACCAGGAGTCGGCCTTTCAGCCCCTCGAGCCTGCTCTTCCATTCAATTAGATCACGGCTGATCTGTACCTTATCGTTGAGGCCTCAAAGCCTCCCTGATAAAGTGCAACATCCCCACCGACACCTGGGAGTCCCTGGCCAAAGACCAGTCCGCCCTCAGTGGAGGAAGTGCATCCGGGAGGGCGCTGAGCACCTCGAGTCTCATCGCCGAGAGCGTGCAGAAACCAAGCGCAGGCAGCGGAAGGAGCGTGCGGCAAACCAGTCCCACCCTCCCCTTCCCTCAACCACTGTCTGTCCCACCTGTGACGGGGACTGTGGCTCCCGAATTGGACTGTTCAGCCACCTAAGGACTCATGTTAAGAGTGGAAGCAAGTCTTCCTCGATTCCGAGGGACTGCCTCTGACGCTGAGTATCTTATCTCCATCTACCCGCCTTAACTCCATATCCCGAGATACCCTTACCTAATATCTACCTCTATCAGTCTTTGAAAGCTGCAATTGACCCCTAGAATCAAGAGCTTTTTGGGGGGAGGGAGAGAGTTCCAGATTCCCACGGCCCTTTGCTTGATGAAGTGTTTCCTGAGGTCATCCCCTGAACGGCCTGGCTCTCATTTTAAGGTGACACCCCCTTGTTCTGGTCATCCCCTCCCCCTCCGCGGGAGGAAATAGTTTATCTCTATCCACCCTATCAACTTATTTAATTATCGTAAACAACTCAATTATAGATTGCCCTTTAATCTTCTACACTCGAGGGACTACAATGCCGTATCTGTACGACCTGTCCTTGTAATTTAACCCTTTCAGCCCCGGTGTTGTTCTGGTGAATCCGATATACCCTCCCTGAGGGGCCGGGGCCAGCACTGGACGCGGTTACTGCAGGCGGGGTCTGACCTGAGCTTTACACACCTTCCTCCCCCATTGTATTCCAGTCCCCTGGAGATAAAGAATACGACACGCAGTCAAAAAACAGACATTGAATTTAACTCGAGTCCGAATTAAGTCACGGCATCTTAATGTTACCCTCGTGTCCTGAGAACGATAAAAAGAAAAAGACAGACTTGCATTTCTATAGCGCCTTTCACGACCTCAGGACGTCCCAAAGCGCTTCATAAGAACATAGGAAATAGGAGCAGGAGTAGGCCATTCGGCCCCTCGAGCCTGCTCTGCCACTTAATACGATCATGGCTGATCTGATCATGGACTCAGCTCCACTTCCCCGCCCGCTCCCCATAACCCCTTATCCCCTTATCATTTAAGAAACTCTCTATTTCTGTCTTAAATTTATTCAATGTCCTGGCTTCCACAGCTCTCTGGGGCAGAGAATTCCACAGATTTACAACCCACTGAGAGAAGAAATTCCTCCTCATCTCAGTTTTAAATGGGCAGCCCCTTATTCTAAGACCATGCCCCCTAGTTCTAGTCTCCCCCATCAGTGGAAACATCCACTCTGCATCCACCTTGTCAAGCCCCCTCATAATCTTATACGTTTTGATAAGATCATCTCTCATTCTTCTGAATTCCAATGAGTAGAGGCCCAACCTACTCAACCTTTCCTCATAAGTCAACCCCCTCATCCCCGGAATCAACCGAGTGAATCTTCTCTGAACTGCCTCCAAAGCAAGTATATCCTTTCGTAAATATGGAAACCAGAACTGCACGCAGTACTCCAGGTGTGGCCTCACCAATACCCTGTATAACTGGAGCAAGACTTCTCCGCTTTTATACTCCATCCCCTTTGCAATAAAGGCCAAGATTGCATTGGCCTTCCTGATCACTTGCTGTACCTGCATACTAACCTTTTGTGTTTTATGTACAAGTACCCCCAGGTCCCGCTGTACTGCAGCACTTTGCAATCTTTCTCCATTTAAATAATAACTTGCTCTTTGATTTTTTTCTGCCCAAGTGCGTGACCTCACTCTTTCCAACATCATACTCCATCTGCCAAATTGTGTCCACTCACTTAGCCTGTCTATGTCCTTTTGCAGATTTTTTGTGTCCTCCTCACACATTGCTTTTCCTCCCATCTTTGTATCGTCAGAAAACTTGGCTACGTTACACTCAGTCCCTTCTTCCAAGTCGTTAATATAGATTCACATTCACAGCCAATGAAGCACTTTTGGGAGTGTAGTCACTGTTGTAATGTGGGAAATGCAGCAACCAAGATGCGCACAGCAAGCTCCCACAAACAGCAATGTGATAATGACCAGATAATCTCGAGCATGCAGCAAACCAGTCCCACCCTCCCCTTTCCTCCAACCACTGTCTGTCCCACCTGTGACAGGGATTGTGGTTTCCGTATTGGAATGTTCAGCCACCTGAGAGCTCACTGTTAGAGTGGAAGCAAGTCTTCCTCCATTTTGAGGGACTGCCTATGATGATGATGATGGCTTGCTTAAGATTCTGAGGGGGATCGACAGAGTAGATGCAGGGAGGGTGTTTCCCCCCGGGCTGGGGAGTCTAGAACCAGGGGTCACACAGTCTCAGGATAAGGGGTTGGCCATTTAGGACTGAGTGGAGGAGAAACTTCTTCACTCAAAGGGTGGTGAATCGTTGGAATTCTCTGCCCCAGAGGGCTGTGGAGGCTGGGTCGTTGACTATATTCAAGGCTGAGAGCGATAGAGTTTTAGCCTCTAGAGGAATCGCGGGATATGGGGATAGTGCAGGAAGTGGAGTTGAGATCGAAGATCAGCCATGATCTCATTGAATGGCGGAGCAGGCTCGAGGGGCCGAATGGCCGACTCCTGCTCCTAATTCTTATGTTCTTAATTGGAGGAGCGTTTGAGCAATGTATGGTGGCTTGAGTGTTATATTCAGGGAAGTGAATCGTGTTGTACATTGAAGGGTTGGGGTGATGTGATAAATTGTTGTTAGTGAAATTTAAGCAGTGCATCTCCAACTGTCCTTAACGCTGAGCTATGCAGCTGCATTGAAGCAAGTAGAGCATGTGCTATTCAAGGTTACGGACACGTGCAGGTTACTGGGAGGCCAGAGGTACTATTCTTGGAAATTTTATGTTGATGGTTAAGATGCCAGGAAGCTGACTTTCACAATCAAATCACACGAGTTGAAGAAAAGTTATCCACAGCATAACTAAACCCACCTGTTTCCACCTCCGTAATATCGCCCGTCTCCGCCCCTGCCTCAGCTCATCCGCTGCTGAAACCCTCATCCATGCCTTTGTTACCTCCAGACTTGACTATACCAACGTGCTCCTGGCTGGCCTCCCACATTCTACCCGACGTAAACTAGAGGTGATCCAAAACTCGGCTGCCCCGTGTCCTAACTCGCACCGAGTCCGGCTCACTCATCACACCCTGTGCTCGCTGCCCTGTGTCCTAACTCACACCCAGTCCCGCTCACCCATCACCCCCTGTGCTCACTGCTCCGTGTCCTAACTCGCACCCAGTCCCGCTCACCCATCACCCCCTGTGCTCACTGCCCTGTGTCCGAACTCGCACCGAGTCCCGCTCACCCATCACCCCCTGTGCTCGCTGCCCCGTGTTCTAACTCGCACCGAGTCCCACTCACCCATCACCCCCTGTGCTCACTGCCCCGTGTCCTAACTCGCACCGAGTCCCGCTCACCCATCACCCCCTGTGCTCACTGACCTACATTGGCTCCCGGTTAAGCAACACCTCGATTTTAAAATTCTCATCCTTGATTACAAATCCCTCCATGGCCCTCGCCCCTCCCTATCTCTGTAATCTCCTCCAGCCCCACAACCCCCTGAGAGATCTGCACTCCTCTAATTCTGCCCTCCTGACCATCCCTGATTATAATCGCTCCACCATCGGTGGCCGTGCCTTCTGTTGCCTGGGGCCCCAAGCTCTGGAACTCCCTCCCTAAACCTCTCCGCCTCTCTACCTCTCTTTCCTCTTTCAAGAAGCTCCTTAAAACCGACCTCTGTGACCACCTTAGGCGACTCGGTGTCAAATTTTTTATCGCATAACACTCCTGTGAAGCTACCTGGGACGTTTCATTACTTTAAAGGCGTTATATAAATACAGGTTGTTGTTGTAAAGCACAAATACATCACATAATTTCCCCGGCAGTGACACGGCGTTCTACGTCAGGTGACCTTGCAGTGGAACTGACAAGACATTAAACCGAGACTCCGTCTGCCCTTTCCAATGGCGATGAATCCTCCCACGGCCAGTATTTTGAAGAAGAGCAGGGGAGTTCTCCCCGGTGTCCTGGGGCCAATATTTATCCCTCAATCAACATCACTGAAACAGATTTATCTGGTGATCCATCACATTGCTGTTTGTAGACACCTCAAGTCACTGGAGAGATACCACCAACGATGTCTCCGCAAGATCCTGCAAATCCCCTGGGAGGACAGACGCACCAACGTCAGTGTCCTTGACCAGGCTAACATCCCCAGCATCGAAGCACTGACCACACTCGACCAGCCCCGCTGGGCAGGGCCACATTGTCCTCATGCCCGACACGAGACTCCCAAAGCAAGCGCTCTACTCGGAACTCCTTTCGGCAAACGAGCCAAAGGTGGGCAGAGGAAACGTTACAAGGACACTCTCAAAACCTCCCTGATAAAGTGCAACATCCCCCACTGACATCTGGGAGTCCCTGGCCAAAGACCAGTCCGCCCTAAGTTGAGGAAGTGCATCCGGGAGGGCGCTGAGCACCTCGAGTCTCGTCGCCGAGAGCATGCAGAAACCAAGCGCAGGCATCGGAAGGAGCGTGCGGCAAACCAGTCCCACCCTCCCCTTCCCTCAACCACTGTCTGTCCCACCTGTGACAGGGACTGTGGCTCTCGTATTGGACTGTTCAGCCACCTAAGGACTCACTTTGGGAGTGGAAGCAAGTCTTCCTCGATTCCGAGGGACTGCCTGTGATGATATTTGTGGGAGCTTGCTGTGTGCAAATTGTCCACTGCTTTTCCTACATTGCAACCGGGGTCTACCCTTCAAGAGAGTACTTCATTGGCCGTAAAGCACTTTGAGACATCCGGTAGTCGTGAAAGGAAATGCAAGTCTTTCTGTCTCTCTCGCCTGACACAGCTTCCAGCGAATGGTTCATTGGATTGGATAACAATCAGGAGCTCAGCGATCCTATTTGCTCCCTTCCTCGAGGGCTCCCAACCCACTGGCAACTCAGCCTAGACTGCGCTTCGCACCTGGAACCGCCTGATGTGTCTGGGCTGGTCTTACACTGTCCAACAGCATTGGGTCGACTGGGCCTGTATTCACTGGAGTTTGGAAGAATGAGAGGGGATCTCATTGAAAGGTATAAAATTCTGACGGGGTTGGACAGACTGCATGCGGGGAGGATGTTTCCCCAGGCTGGGAAGTCTAGAACAAGGGGTCACAGTCTCAGGATACAGGGTAGGAAATTTAGGAGCGAGATGAGGAGAAATGTTTTCACTCAGAGGGTGGTGAACCTGTGGAATTCTCTACCACAGAAGGCTGTGGAGGCCTAGTCACTGAATATATTTAAGAGGGAGACAGATAGATTTCTAGACACAAAAGGCATCAAGGGGTATGGGGAGAAAGCGGGAATATGGTGTTGAGATAGAGGATCAGCCATGATCATATTGAATGGCGCTGCAGGCTCGAAGGGCCAAATGGCCTGCTGCTTGCATTTTCTATGTTTCTATCACACAGAATGTACAGCACAAGAACAGGCCATTGGGCCCATCGCTCCGTGCCGGGGTTTATGCTCCACACCAGTCTCTCCCACCCCTCCTCATCCCACCCCTCCTCATCCCACCCCTCCTCATCCCACCCCAACACCATCTCTTATTCCCTTCTCCCTCACGCGTTTATCAAGCGTCCCCTTAAATGCATCTGTGCAATAATCTCTTCAACCCCTGTGGCAGCGAGTTCCACAATCGCACCCCTCTCTAGGTAAAGGCGTTTCTCCTTAATTCCCCACTGGATTTATTCGTGACTGTCTTATATTAATTGTCCCTATTTTTGGCTGTAAAGCGCTTTGGGACATCCTGAGGTCGTGACAAACACTACGGAAATTGTTCTTTCTGTCTATGGTACAAGGGAACAGCACACATAATATTATTAGCAAAATAAGACACTTGCTGTGGTCTCTGCGAACTTATCCGGGGACGACCAGCATTTGTAACAGAAGTAAGCATCAAAGACTTGCATTTATATAGCGCCTTTCACCACCTCCGAACGTCCCAAAGCGCTTCACAGCCAATGAAGCACTTTTTGAAGTGTGGTCACTGTTGTATTGTGGGAAACGCACCAGCCAATTTGCGCACAGCAAGCTCCCACACACAGCATTAGGATAATGACCCAGATCATCTGTTTTTGTTATGTTGATTGAGGGATAAATATTGGCCCCAGGACACTGGGGAGAACTCCCCTGCTCTTCTTCGAAATAGTGTCATCGGATCTGTTAAGTCCACCTGAGAGAGCAGACGGGACCTCGGTTTAACGTCTCATCCGAAAGACAGCACCTCCGACAGTGCGGTGCTCCCTCAGTACTGCCCCTCCGACAGTACGCCACTCCCTCAATACTGCCCCTCCGACAATGCGGCACTCCCTCAGTACTGCCCCTCCCACAGTGCGGCGCTCCCTCAGTATGCCCCTCCGACAGTATGGTGCTCCCTCAGTACTACCCCTCCGACAGTGCGGCGCTCCCTCAGTACTGCCCCTCTGACAGTGCGGCGCTCCTTCAGTACTGCCCCTCCGAGAGTGCGTCACTCCCTCAGTACTGCCCCTCCGATAGTGCAGCGCTCCCTCAGTACTGCCCCTCCGACAGTGCGGCGCTCCTTCAGTACTGCCCCTCTGAGAGTGCGTCACTCCCTCAGTACTGCCCCTCCGACAGTGCGGCGCTCCCTCAGTACTGCCCCTCCGACAGTGCGGCGCTCCCTCAGCACTGCCCCTCCGACAGTGTGGCGCTCCCTCAGTACTGCGATGGGAGCGTTGGCCTAGATTTGTAAGGCTTTTCGAGCCCCTGTCCCTTTCTCTCTGAAGGAGCATCGGTAAAAGTTCAGGTCGAAGATCAGACATGATGTTATTGAATGGCGGAGCAGGCTCGAGGGGCTGAATGGCCGACTCCTGCTCCTATTGTATATGCTCTTATTATGAAAGGGTTCGATATGATCGATGTAGAGAAGATCTTTCCACTTGTGGGCGAGACCAGAACTAGTGGCCATAAATATAAGAGAGTATGAATATAATCGGGAATTCAGGAGAAACTTCTTTACCCAGCGAGTGGTGAGAATGTGGAACTCGCTGCCACAAGGAGGGGTTGAGGTGAATAGTATCGATGTATTTAAGGGGAAGCTGGATAAACACATGAGGGAGGAAGGAATAGAAGGAGATGGTGATGGGGTGAGATGGAGAGGGGTGGGAGGGGGCTGGTGTGGAGCATAAACCCCGGCACGGAGCGGTGGGACATAAACCCCAGCACGGAGCGGTGGGACATAAACCCCGGCACGGAGCAGTGGGGTCGAACAGCCTGATCCTGTGCTGTAAATACCGTGCGATACTCTGTCTTTTTCCGTGAAGCGCCCCACGCTGTTTTAACCACAGTCAGACATAGCATCAGCAAATCTATTAACCAGGTTTAGTAAATGAGAACCAGCCTTCGAACACAGCAGAAAAACAGCACTGGAAAAGTCATCGATGTACAATGTGTTGTAGTTTGGCTGCCTTGATCACAACACATCTGTTTGCCATTAGGCAATGTTCGACAGGGTCCCGTACACATCCCTGCTTCACGAGAGGCCAGCCAGCAGATATAGTTTTGGCTCCAGTAGTCCGCTTGCAACAGTATCCACAAAGAAAAACGGAGACGGAAAGCCGAGGGAGTGAGAGAGAGAGTGAAAGAGAGAGGAGGGAGAGAGAGAGAAAAAAAAGTTTGTACGCATTTGTCAGGCTGGGTGATTTTGGCAAACTTTCAGCGGCAACTATTACAGTAAGCTGTGGCTCAGCGAAATCACCCAATGGCGATTCAGTCGAATCGAGCCTGTGCCGGCTCTGTGAGCGAGCGATCCCATCAGTCCCACTCCCCCCCGCTCTCTCCCCACAGCCCGGTGAATGTTTCCCCGTCAAGTATTGATCCAATTCCCGGTTTGAAAGTTACTATTGAATCTGCTCCCACCGCCCTTTCAGGCAGCGCGTTCCCGATCACAACAACTCGCTGCGTGAACACATTCTCCCCATCTCCCCCTCTGGTTCCATCGTCGATTATCGTCAATCCGTGTCCCTCTAGTTAGTGACCCTCCTGGCACTGGAAACAGTTTCCACCTTAATTACTCTGTCAAAATACCTCCTGATTTTGAACGTCTCTGTCAAATTTCGCCGTAGATGTCTCTGCTCCAAGGAGAACATTGAACATAAGAAATAGGAGCAGGAGTCGGCCATTCGGCCCCTCGAGCCTGCTCCGCCATTTAATACAATTATGGCTGATCCGATCATGGACTCAGCTCCAATTCCCCGCCCGCTCCCTTATCCCCTTATTGTTTAAGAAACTGTCTATCTCTGTCTTAAATATATTCAATGTCCCAGCTTCCACAGCTCTCTGGGGCAGATAATTCCACAGATTTACAACCCTCTGAGAGAAGAAATTCCTCCTCATCTCAGTTTTAAATGGGCGGCCCCTTATTCTAAGATCAAGCCCTCTAGTTCTAGTCTCCCCCATCAGTGGAAACATCCTCTCTGCATCCACCTTGTCAAGCCCCCTCATAATCTTACACGTTTCGATAAGATCACCTCTCATTCTTCTGAATTCCAATGAGTAGAGGCCCAACCTACTCAACCTTTCCTCATAAGTCAACCCCCTCATCTCCGGAATCAACCTAGTGAACCTTCTCTGAACTGCCTCCAAAGCAAATATATCCTTTCTTAAATATTGAAACCAAAACTGCACGCAGTATTCCAGGTGTGGCCTCACCAATACCCTGTATAACTGTAGCAAGACTTCCCTGCTTTTATACTCCATCCCCTTTGCAATAAAGGCCAAGATTCCATTGGCCTTCCTGATCACTTGCTGTACCTGCATACTATCCTTTTGTGTTTCATGTACAAGTACCCCCAGGTCCCGCTGTACCTGCTCTGCACCCTCTCGAGCGAGATCGGGCAGTGTGAGGTGAGGTGAGAGGCTGGGTTACAGTAATGAGGGGTGGCTGAAAGGCAAGCAGAGCGGTGAAAATAACAGCAACAACCTGCATTTATATAGCGCCTTTAACGTACTAGAACATCCCAAGGTGCTTCCCAGGAGCGATTATCAGACACAATTTGACACCGAGCCACATTAGGAGATATTAGGGACAGGTGACCAAAAGCTTGGTCACAGAGGTCGGTTTTAAGGAGCGTCTTAAAGGAGGAGAGAGAGGCGGAGAGGTTTAGGGAGGGAGTTCCAGAGCTTGGGACTCAGGCAGCTGAAGGCACGGCCCCCGATGGTGGACCGATTACATTCGGGGGATGTGCGAGAGATGGGAATTGCAGAGATCTTGGAGTATTGTGCAGGGCTGGAGGGCGTTGCAGAGATAGGGAGGGTAGCGAGAGCCATGGAGGCATTTGAACACAAGGATGAGAATTTAAAATCCGAGGCGTGGACGGACCGGGAGCCAATGTGGGTCAGCGAGCACAGCGGGGGGGTGGGGTGATGGGTGAACGGGACTCGGGACAGCCGAAAATCCCCAACTTCCGTCTGAGGCTGAACCAGACTGTCTGCAACGTTGCCGTCATATCTGACCCTGAAATTAGCTTCCGACCACATATCCACAGCACGACTAAAACCGTCTCTTTCCACCTCCGTAACATCGCCCGTCTCCATCCCCCTCCCGCCTCAGCTCATCCGCTGCCAAAGCCCTCACCCGCGCCTTGGTTACCTCTAGAAGTTTACAGAGGGTGGGAGGTTGGTCTGGGGCGCGTTGCCATAGAAATAACAAACACCTCCGAACAGCCTTAGCTCTACTCTTAAGATCACGGTCACTTGCTGCTGGCACAGAAATAATGAACTACATCTAAACAGAGCTGGGTCAGAAAGACAAGTTATTAATAAGCAGAAAGAAATTGCACTTCCCTTAAATTAGAAACAGAGGTGGGCGTGGATAAGACTATAATCATTCAATGGCAGAATGGTCAGACGCTAATGAAGATGGTAAAACAGATTGCACAGAAGAGAACCGTCTTCATCAAAGCAGAGAAGGATCAGAAAGACAAAGAGTTAATGAGCGTCTGGCCAGTTGCTGTTGGTGAACTGCCATTGATTTAATAACTAACTATCTACCATTGGGGCGAAACAGGTTGGCTGCATCGAAAGAGAGCAGGATTAGAAAGGCCAGCTATTAATATACAGGAAAGAATTGAGACTGCCTTCAAATTAGACGTGGAGGCGGGAGGGGATAAGACATTAATTTGTAGGCCAGCCGAACATGATAGGGTGGTCAGAGAGAGGACGAGGGTGCAGGAGTTAATCCAGGCTGCAAACTCCGTTCCCCAGACACCTGCTCCCTCCCTGTCACCAACTCCTGTCCGAGGCTGAACCAGACTGTTTGCAACCTTGCCGTCTTATCTGACCCCGAAATGAGCTTCCGGCCACGTATCCACAGCACGACTAAAACCGTCTATTTCCACCTCCGTAACATCGCCCGTCTCCCCGCTCCCACCCGCCCAACCTCAGCTCATCCGCTGCTGAAGCCCTCATCCGTGCCTTTGTTACCTCCAGACTTGACTATTCCAACACACTCCTGGCCGGCCTCCCACATTCTACCCTTCGTAAACTAGAGCTGATCCAAAACTCTACTGCCTGTGAATTCCCTAGTTGATTTCTGGGTGAGGATCTGATATTGGTGGCCTCTAGTTATGCCCTTCCCTTCCCCACAAGTGGGAACATTCTCTCTGTATCCGCTCCATCAAAACCTTTCAACATTTTACAGACCTCTATTAGCTCACCCCTCAGCCTTCTGTTTCCAAGAGAAAAGAGACCCAGCCTGTTCATCCTTTCCCGACATGTATACCCTCGCATTTCTGGTATCATTGTTGTAAATCTTCTCTGCACCCTCTCCCGTGCCTCTATATCCTTTCTATAACATGGCGACCAGGACTGTACGCAGTGCTCCACGTGCGGTCTAACCAAGGTTTGATGTATTCACACCTCCTCTGGACCCAGCTTTTGTTCAGTCACTTGTCCCACTATCACCCCTTTTTGTTATGAAGGGTTTTGACAGAGTAGCTCGGGAGAAGTGCTTCTAGGGGCAGGACGGTCGGTAACCAGAGGGACACAGGTGGAAGGTTACTGGCAAAAGAGCCCGAGCGGGAAGACGACAATTATTTTATTTTCAAACGCATATTTTTAAACGTTCCGATCCGGAGGGCGCCAATTTTTCCCCCGGGTTCAGCCGGGCCAGCCAACAGGCAGCCTGGCACCCCTCCCTTGGGTAGCATGCCACTTGCCCGGCCGAAACCCTCCCTTTGGCCCAGTGGGCCGAAGTTTATGAAGACCGCGGAGGTGCTCTCCTTTCAGTGAAGGGGAGAGCTGTGGCGATGCGGTGCCATGATGACCTCATCGCGACGGCCACTCCGCACCGCGCCCCCAACATCCGCCCCTCATTTGTTGCCTCCGCCCTGTATCCGCCCCCATCAAGAGCGACTTCCGGATCCGATTTTAAAAAAGCAAAAAAAGCGGAATTTCGTTCAAGAGGCGACCTCAACCACCGAGGTGGTAAAAACACTCAAAATGGGGTGTGGTGCCCCGTTCCGGGCGGGGTGGGGGGGGGAATTTCATCCCCAACAATGTAGTATCTCCAAATTTGCGGATGACACTAAGTTGGGTGGCAGTGTGAGCTGCGAGGAGGATGCTATGAGGCTGCAGAGTGACTTGGATAGGTTAGGTGAGTGGGCAAATGCATGGCAGATGAAGTATAATGTGGATAAATGTGAGGTTATCCACTTTGGTGGTAAAAACAGAGAGACAGACTATTATCTGAATGGTGACAGATTAGGAAAAGGGAAGGTGCAACGAGACCTGGGTGTCATGGTACATCAGTCATTGAAGGTTGGCATGCAGGTACAGCAGGCGGTTAAGAAAGCAAATGGCATGTTGGCCTTCATAGCGAGGGGATTTGAGTACAGGGGCAGGGAGGTGTTACTACAGTTGTACAGGGCCTTGGTGAGGCCACACCTGGAGTATTGTGTACAGTTTTGGTCTCCTAACTTGAGGAAGGACATTCTTGCTATTGAGGGAGTGCAGCGAAGGTTCACCAGACTGATTCCCGGGATGGCGGGACTGACATATCAAGAAAGACTGGATCAACTGGGCTTGTATACACTGGAGTTCAGAAGAATGAGAGGAGACCTCATAGAAACGTTTAAAATTCTGATGGGTTCAGACAGGTTAGATGCAGGAAGAATGTTCCCAATGTTGGGGAAGTCCAGAACCAGGGGTCACAGTCTAAGGATAAGGGGTAAGCCATTTAGGACCGAGATGAGGAGAAACTTCTTCACCCAGAGAGTGGTGAACCTGTGGAATTCTCTACCACAGAAAGTTGTTGAGGCCAATTCATTAAATATATTCAAAAAGGAGTTAGATGAAGTCCTTACTACTGGGGGGATCAAGGGGTATTGCGAGAATGCAGGAATGGGGTACTGAAGTTGCATGTTCAGCCATGAACTCATTGAATGGTGGTGCAGGCTAGAAGGGCCGAATGGCCTACTCCTGCACCTATTTTCTATGTTTCTATGTTTCTACAACCTTTATTTATTTAGCATAATGAAACGCCCCCAGGGCGCTCCACTGCAGTGTTACAAGACCAAACCGATAAATTTGACACCGAGCCACACAAGAAATAATTACGGCAGATGTTTGGTCAAAGAGGTGGGTTTTAAGGAGTGTCGTAAAGGAGGAGAGAGAGGCGGAGAGGTTTAGGGAGGGAGTTCCAGAGCTTGGGGCCCAGGCAACAGAAGGCACGGCCACCGACGGTGGAGCGATTATAATCAGGGATGGTCAGGGGGGCAGAATTAGAGGAGCGCAGATATCTCGGGGGGGTTGTGGGGCTGGAGGAGATTACAGAGATAGGTCCTTATTGGGTTCTGTTGAAACCATCCCAATGACTCGGGGACTGAAACAGCTCCCTCGTGTGGTTGGTCAGTGAGTTATGGGGCTGGTTCAAGCCAATCTCATCCCTTTCATAGATTCGCTCGTATTCCCATTCATTCTCTTTAACGTCGCTGATACTTCCATAAAGCACAGTACTTGGTCTGTCCGCACTTTCCAACCTTATCGCTTTCTGTATGGACACGCCCCTCTCTGTGAGCCTACATTCGGCACATTAGAAATAGGAGCAGGAGTCGGCCATTCGGCCCCTCGAGCCTGCTCCGCCACTCAATAAGATCACGGCTGATCTTCGACCTCAACTCCACTTTCCTGCCCGATCCCTATATCCCTCGATTCCCCGAGAGTCCGATAATCTCTCGATCTCAGCCTTGAATACACTCAATGACTGAACTTTCACACGTCAGCCGTGGCTCAGTGGGCAGCACTCTCACCTCTGAGTCAGAAGGTCGTGGGTTCAAGCCTCACTCCAGGGACTTGAGCACAAAAATCTAGGCTGACACTCCCAGTGCAGTGCTGAGGGAGCGCCGCACTGTCGGAGGGGCAGTACTGAGGGAGCGCCGCACTGTCGGAGGGGCAGTACTGAGGGAGCGCCGCACTGTCGGAGGGGCGGTACTGAGGGAGCGCCGTACTGTCGGAGGGGCAGTACTGAGGGAGCACCGCACTGTCGGAGGGTCAGTACTGAGGGAGTGCCGCACTGTCGGAGGGTCAATACTGAGGGAGTGCCGCACTGTCGGAGGGGCAGTGCTGAGGGAGCGCCGCACTGTCGGAGGGGCAGTGCTGAGGGAGTGCTGCACTGTCAGAGGGACAGTACTGAGGGAGCACCGCTCTGTCGGAGGGGCAGTATTGAGGGAGCACTGCTCTGTTGGAGGTACTGTCTTTCAGATGAGACATTAAACGGAGGCCCCGTCTGCTCTCTTAGGTGGATGTAAAAGATCCTATTTTGAAGAAGAGCAGGGGAGTTCTCCCCGGTGTTCTGGCCCTCAATGAACATCTAAAACAGATTATCTGATCATTATCACGTTGCTGTGTGTGGGAGCTTGCTGTGCACAAATTGGCTGCTGCGTTTCCCACATTACAACAGTGAGCACACTCCAAAAGCACTTCATTGGCTCTTTGTGATGCCCTGAGGTTGTGAAAGGCGCTATAGAAATGCAAGTCTTTCTTTGATTCAACAATAATGAATAAATTGCTCTGAACACAAGATTGCTTTCACTGCTGAGGTTAGTTGTTGTTATAGAATCACAGCACGGGAGGCCATTCGGCCCGTCGAGTCGTGCCGGCTCTCTGCAAGAGCCCCTCAGCCAGTCCCACTCCCCCGCCCTGCAATGTTTTCCCTGCAGGCATTTATCCAACTCCCTTTTGAAAGCCACGATGGAGTCTGCCTCCACCACCCTCTCAGGCAGCGCATTCCAGATCCGAACCACTCGCTGTGTAAAAACGTTTTCTCTCGAGTCACCTTTGGTTCTTCTGCCAATCGCCTTAAATCTGTGTCCCTCTGGTTCCCGACCCTTCCACCAATGGGAACAGTTTCTCTCGATCTCCTCTGTCCAGACCCCTCATGATTTTGAACACCTCGATCAAATCTCCTCTCAACCTTCTCTGCTCCGAGGAGAACAACCCCAGCTTCTCCAGACTCTCCACGTAACTGAAGTCCCTCATCCCTGGAACCATTCTCGTCAATCTATTCTGCGCCCTCTCTAAGGCCTTCACATCCTTCCTAAAGTGTGGGGCCCAGAATTGGACACAATACCCCAGTTGAGTATTACAACATTACACTCCAAAAAGTACTTTATTGGCTGTAAAGCGCTTTGAGACGTCCGGTGGTCGTGAAAGGCGCTATATAAATGCAAGTCTTTCACTCTTTTCTTTTTGAGGGTGAACCAGTGTTTGATAAAGGTTCATCATAATGTCCCTGCTTTTGTACTCTGTGCCTCTATTTTTTAACCGCTTTCTCAACCTGCCCTGCCACCTTCAGTGATTTGTGCCCATATACCCCCTCATACAGTAGACACCTCAAATCGCTGGAGAAATACCACCAACGATGTCTCCGCAAGATCCTGCAAATCCCCTGGGACGACAGACGCACCAACGTTAGCGTCCTCGACCAGGCCAACATCCCCAGCATCGAAGCACTGACCACACTCGACCAGCTCCGTTGGGCAAGGCCACATTGTCCGCATGTCCCAGACACGAGACTCCCAAAGCAAGCGCTCTACTCGGAACTCCTTCACGGCAAACGAGCCAAAGGTGGGCAGAGGAAACGTTACAAGGGACCACCCTCAAAGCCTCCCTGATAAAGTGCAACATCCCCACCGACACCTGGGAGTCCCTGGCCAAAGACCAGTCCGCCCTAAGTGGAGGAAGTGCATCCGGGAGGGCGCTGAGCACCTCGAGTCTCGTCGCCGAGAGCATGCAGAAACCAAGCGCAGGCAGCGGAAGGAGCGTGCGGCAAACCTGTCCCACCCTCCCCTTCCCTCAACCACTGTCTGTCCCACCTGTGACAGGGACTATGGTTCTCGTATTGGGCTGTTCAGCCACCTAAGGACTCATGTTTAGAGTGGAAGCAAGTCTTCCTCGATTCCGAGGGACTGCCTATGATGATGATGATATAGCCCCAGGTCTCTCTGTTCCTTTAGGATTGTACCCTTTAGTTGATATGGCCTCTCCTCATTCTTCCTAACAAAATGGATCAGTGTTGTGTCAGTGTAGCACAGCGGGAGCTCTGCAATTCTCACTCTGCAACCACGCTTGAAAGATGCAGCAACAGTGAAGACTGTGCTGGAAAACCGGGTGGAGGCCACAGTAGGCGCATGTTCTGTTTTTAAGCGGATGCCGATGTTCCAGGTCGCACAGGGAATGTCCCGAGGCTAACCCTGAGATCAGGCGGCGGTGCTGGAGTCAGTACAGTTGGCACGGGACTCGGGAGTGTGATGCAGAGAGAGGGCCCGTGACAAAGCAGGCAAGAAATGAAAAAAAGTCTCCTTCCTGGTGCGGGAGGGGAGAGGGGAGGCTGTTCTGAAGTTACAGACCAATAGAACACTTGCCATTCGACAGATTATTTACGGGAATGCTGCACACAGATTTGGAAAAGGTTCCGGCGTTCCAGCTCCGTCATTTAATCATCTTTCCGACCACTTGGCTTTCACAACTTTCCAGATTTGGCCTCTTGTGTCAGCCGTGGCTAGTGGGCAGCACACGCGCCTCTGAGTCAGAAGGTTGTGGGTTCAAGTCCCACTCCAGGGAGTCAAGCACAGAAATCAACACTGACACTCCCACCGCCAGTACTGAGGGAGCGCCGCACTGTCAGAGGGGCAGTACTGAGGGAGCGCCGCACTGTCAGAGGGGCAGTACTGAGGGAGCGCCGCACTGTCAGAGGGGCAGTACTGAGGGAGCGCCGCACTGTCGGAGGGGCAGTACTGAGGGAGCACAGCACTGTCGGAGGGGCAGTACTGAGGGAGCGCCGCACTGTCCGAGGGGCGGTACTGAGGGAGCGCCGCACTGTCGGAGGGGCGGTACTGAGGGAGCTCCGCACTGTCGGAGGGGCAGTACTGAGGGAGCGCCGCACTGTCGGAGGGACAGTACTGAGGGAGCGCCGCACTGTCGGAGGGGCAGTACTGAGGGAGCGCCGCACTGTCGGAGGTGCAGTGCTGAGGGAGCGCCGCACTGTCGGAGGGGCAGTACTGAGGGAGCGCCGCACTGTCGGAGGTGCAGTGCTGAGGGAGCGCCGCACTGTCGGAGGGGCAGTAAATTGGCTGTGAAGCGTTATGTAAAGGCTTTTTCTTTGCAGCGGCTGACAACATTCCCGGATGAACTGGAATTGCTGGGAAACTTTATCGGAGTTGGATATGGAAGGAAAGCAGCCAGCCCAGACCTGCTGGGACCTGTTATTTGGCACCGTGTTTTAAAAGGACTGTCTCATGTATCCTCCAAAAAATGTTGGAATAGCAACAGCAGCTGCCCACAATCCGCAGACGTCAGCACAAGCCCGTTCACATCCTCACAGCACAGTGTAACACTTCGCATTCTGTTACAGCCGAGGCTCAGTGAGCAGACTGAGTCAGAAAGTTGTGGGTACGAGTCCCACGCCAGGGGCTTGAGCACAAAAAAATTGGAGCAGACACTCCCAGTGCAATACTGAGGGAGTGCTGCCCCTCCGACAGTGCGGGGCTCCCTCAGTATTTCCACTCCGACAGTGCAGCACTCCCTCAGTACTGCCCCTCCGGCAGCGCGGCACTCCCTCAGTACTGCCCCTCCGACAGTGCCGCACTCCCTCAGTACTGCCCCTCCGACAGCGCGGCACTCCCTCAGTACTTCCCCTCCGACAGTGCGGCGCTCCCTCAGTACTGCCCCTCCGACAGTGCGGCGCTCCCTCAGTAGTGCCCCTCCGACAGCGCGGCACTCCCTCAGTACTGCCCCTCCGACAGTGCTGCGCTCCCTCAGTACTGCCCCTCCGACAGCGCGGCGCTCCCTCAGTACTGCCCCTCCGACAGCGTGGGGCTCCCTCAGTACTGCCCCTCTGACAGTGCGGCGCTCCCTCAGTACTGCCCCTCCGACAGCGCGACGCTCCCTCAGTACTGTCCCTCCGACAGCGTGGGGCTCCCTCAGTACTGCCCCTCCGACAGTGCGGCGCTCCCTCAGTACTGCCCCTCCGACAGTGCGGCGCTCCCTCAGTACTGCCCCTCCGACAGTGCGGCACTCCCTCAGTACTGCCCCTCCGACATTGCGACGCTCCCTCAGTACTGCCCCTCCGACAGTGCGGCGCTCCCTCGGTACCGCCCCTCCGACAGTGCAGCGCTCCCTCAGTACCGCCCCTCCGACAGTGCGGCGCTCCCTCAGTACCGCCCCTCTGACAGTGCGGCGCTCCCTCAGTACTGCACTGGGAATGTCAGCCTGGATTCTGCGTGGAAACGATGGCGTCAGGAGCCTAGTGCCCACGGTCAGTGTCAAAGTTCAGGGCGGGTTGCGTCTCACGGGAAAACAGTGCGGAATCCAACTGTGGACAATCGTGCCTGGCTCAGAAACACTCCTCTTTCGCCCTGCGTTGAGAACTGCAAACCTTCCTCGTTCGAGTCTGCCAGTTTGTCAAAAAATAAACAGAAAGAAATGATCGCAGGAAACTGCGGAGAGATGAGCCTCTACTTAGTTCAGTCACACTGCAACCTTCTTCGAATTGAAAGCAGCTGTTTCCTGCTGGACACACAGCGGCTCTGCTCCATTGGGTGGGCAGGAAATTCACACCGTGAAGCCCAGCCTGATCCTTCGCAATGAGGAAATTCCAGTGGCTTCAAATTGCAATGTTACTTTTTGCGACGGAAAAAGAAAGAATCAGAACTAAGGGGGTGACGACAGGGGAGGGGGGGGATCGAAGGGGAGAGTGTCAACTGACACCCCACTGCCCTCTATCAGACTGCACCAGCAAAGAGATTCTGTCACAGAAAGCGAATTGGGGTGATGGGCCCGACATCTGATCGTGATTAGTGTGGGGCCTCACAAGTAGCAGATGCTGGCAAAGGATATAAAAATGCGAAGTGATTTATTTTGATAGGAAGAACGAGGAGATGCAATATAAACTAAAGGGTACAATCCTAAAAGGGGTGCATGAACAGAGAGACCTGTGGTATATGGCCACACATCATTGCAGATGGCAGGGCAGGCTGAGAAAGCGGTTAAATAAAGCCTACGGGATCCTGGGCTTCATAAATAGAGGCACAGAGTACAAAAGCTGGGAAATTATGATGAACCTGTATAAAACACCGGTTCGGCCTCAACTGGGGTATTGTGTCCAATTCTGGGCCCCGCACTTTAGGAAGGATGTGAAGGCCTTAGAGAGGGAGCAGAAAAGGTTGACCAGAATGGTTCCAGGGATGAGGGACTTCAGTTACGGGGATAGACTGGAGAAGCTGGGGTTGTTCTCCTCGGAGCAGGGAAGGTTGAGAGGAGATTTGATCGAGGTGTTCAAAATCATGAGGGGTCCGGACAGAGGAGATCGAGAGAAACTGTTCCCATTGGTGGAAGGGTCGGGAACCAGAGGGACACAGATTAAAGGCGATTGGCAGAAGAACCAAAGACGACTCGAGGGAAAACGTTTTTACGCAGCGAGTGGTTAGGATCTGGAATGCGCTGCCTGAGGGGGTGGTGGAGGCAGACTCAATCGTGGCTTTCAAAAGGGAGTTGGATAAGTAACTGAAGGAAAAAAATTAGCAGGGCTCCGGGGAAAGGGCGAGGGAGTGGGACTGGCTGTGAGGCACTCTTGGAGAGAGCCGGCACGGGCTCAACAGGCCGAATGGCCTCCTTCTGTGCTGGAACCGTTCTGTGGTTCTATGATATCTGTTTCAATGTATGAAAGGGATGCACTAATATATAGAGAACAACAGATACCTGACCAGCAGTAACTGGCATTTATATAGCACCGTTAACATCCCGAAGCCACTTCCCAGGAGCGATTATCGAACATAATTTGACACCGAGCCACATAAGGAGTTATTTGGACAAGCAACCAAAAGCTTGGTCAATGAAGTCGGTTTTAAGGAACGTCTTAAAGGAAGAAAGGAGATTTGATCGAGGTGTTCAAAATCATGAGGGGTCTGGACAGAGTAGATCGAGAGAAACTGTTCCCATTGGTGGAAGGGTCGGGAACCAGAGGGACACAGATTTAAGGCGATTGGCAGAAGAACCGAAGGCGACACGAGGGAAAACGTTTTTACGCAGCGAGTGGTTAGGATCTGGAATGCGCTGCCTGAGAGGGTGGTGGAGGCAGACTCAATCGTGACTTTCAAAAGGGAGTTGGATAAGTACCTGAAGGGCTCCGGGGAAAGTGTGGTGGAGTGAGACTGGCTGACTTACAGAGAGCCGGCACGGGCTCGATGGGCTGATTGGCCTCCTTCTGTGCTGTAATCATTCCATGATTCCTCCTGTAAGTCGCTTGGGAGAGCTCTGTGCTCATTTGCAAAGCGGTGGCTGGGGGGGAGAGGGGTGGTGGGGGTGGGGGTCCTTCTGAACAAGGGGAATGGGCAGAATGAACCTCCTCCCATCCGAAGGTATGCTACCTCAGACAATACCATGCTCGGCTAGTGCTGCCAAGTCACCGCGTTAGCTCCAACTCTGGCTCTCTGTGAGTCTGGCATCTGTGCTGTTTTGAAGATCGCAAGCCAATGTTTTTGAAACTTTAGCAGAGCTTCCGTTCCCCCCCCCCGCACAAAAACAAGTCGAAGACAAAATAACTGAGGCCAGTCCATGAGCAAAGAATGCAAATAATGGCTGGAGTTGAAGGCTGTTGTGATAAATTACAGGCCCGCGAGCGACACAATTGGCCCATGTGCTGTTATGATGGCAGCGTTAGCCAAAGGCTAAACTGCTTATTACATACTCAAGGTCACTTATCTTAGCCCATTTCTCTCACCGAATTACAGCAAAACGTTTTTAATATACCAGCGAAAGAACGAACTTGCATTTATATAGCGCCTTTCATGACCTTAGGACCATCCCAAAACGCTTCACAGCCAATGAAGTGCGGTCGCTGTTGTACCGTGGGAAACGCGGCAGCCATCTTGCACACAGCAAGCTCCCACAAACAGCAACGTGATAATGACCGGATCGTCTGTTTTGAGGTGTTGTTTGTGGGACAGAATATTGGCCAGGACACCGGGGAGAACTCCCCTGCTCTTTTTCGAAATGCACTTAAGTGCAGACTGCATACAGTTCTGGTCGCCATGTTATACAAAGGATATAGAGGCACTGGAGAAGGTGCAGAGATTTACAAGGGTGATACCAGAAATGCGAGGGTATACATATCAGGAAAGGATGAACAGGCTGGGTCTCTTTTCTCTTGAAAAACGAAGGCTGAGGGGTGAGCTAATAGAGGTCTTTAAAATGATGAAAGGTTTTGATGGAGTGGATACAGAGAGAATGTTCCCACTTGTGGGGAAGAGTATAACTAGAGGCCATCAATATCAGATAGTCATCCAGAAATCCAACGGGGAATTCAGGAGAAACTTCTTTACCCAGAGAGTGGTGAGAATGTGGAACTCGCTGCCACAGGGAGGGGTTGAGGTGAATAGTATCGATGTATTTAGAAACATAGAAAATAGGTGCAGGAGTAGGCCATTCGGCCCTTCGAGCCTGCACCGCCATTCAATGAGTTCATGGCTGAACATACAACTTCAGTACCCCATTCCTGCTTTCTCACCATACCCCTTGATCCCCCTAGTAGTAAGGACTACATCTAACTCCTTTTTGAATATATTTAGTGAATTGGCCTCAACAACTTTCTGTGGTAGAGAATTCCACAGGTTCACCACTCTCTGGGTGAAGAAGTTTCTCCTCATCTCGGTCCTAAATGGCTTACCCCTTATCCTTAGACTGTGACCCCTGGTTCTGGACTTCCCCAACATTAAGGGGAGGCTGGACACGCATATGGGGGAGAAGGGAATGGAGGGTTATGCTGATAGATTTAGAGGAGGAAAGACGGGAGGAGGCTCGAGTGGGTCATAAACGCCAGCACGGACTGGCTGGGCCCAATGACCTGTTTCTGTGCCGGATATCTCGTGTGATCTTTAAGACGCTCCTTAAAACCTACCTCTTTGACCAATATCTCCTTGGCTCAGTGTCAAACTTTATCTGACAATGCTCCTGTGGAGCCCCTTGGGACTTTTTAACGACATTAAATATGTAAATATTCCCAGATTCCCATATTTTTGTCTCCCTCAGTTGACCTGGGTTTTTATCTGGTTTTGGCCTCTCCCAGGAGATCCCATGGCTCCGGTTGGGGTGGAGTGTAGAATGTTTCAGTATAAGGGGTGCCGCAGTTGTGTGAGGCGGACTGGTTAGGCTGGGTGCTCTTTGCCTTTCCGTTATTGTTCGTGGGTTTATATGTAACCTTTAAGGCTGCTGACCAAGGGCCGTGAGGCTCTTTGTCGGCCGGCGTGGACACGATGGGCTGAAATGGCCTCCTTCTGCCCTGTAAATTTCTATGTTTCTATGTTTCTACCTAAATGCAAGGTTGTGGTTGTTGTTGTAGCTCGGCTCAACAAAGCTCCCAAGTTACACATGGACAGTATGATTCATGCAGGGACAGAACCCAGCGTGATTTCAAGTAATAATAAACCATCTCGCAGGCAAAGACACAGTGACATATTGAGATTGGTATTTCCTTAATCAGAAACAGTCTACACGCTGATCGTAGACACGGCAATGATAAAGGGTGCAGGTACACAATTGCAACATGCCATGCAACTGATACACGTGTGTACACCTCAGTAACACGTGTCTCAGCCCCTGCCTCAGCTCACCTGTCGCTGAAACCCTCTTCCGTGCCTTTGTTACCTCCAGACTTGACCATTCCAACACTCTCCTGGCCGGCCTCCCACATTCTGGCCGACGTAAACCAGAGGTGATCCAAAACTGGCGGTCCCGTGTCCTAACTCGCACCGAGTCCCGCTCACCCATCACCCCCTGTGCTCACTGCCCCGTGTCATAACTCGCACCGAGTCCCGCTCACCCATCACCCCCGGTGCTCGCTGCCCCGTGTCCTAACTCGCACCGAGTCCCGCTCACCCATCACCCCCTGTGCTCACTGCCCCGTGTCCTAACTCGCACCGAGTCCCACTCACCCATCACCCTCTGTGCTCGCTGCCCCGTGTCCTAACTCGCACCGAGTCCCGCTCACCCATCACCCCCTGTGCTCGCTGCCCCATGTCCTAACTTGCACCGAGTCCTGCTCACCCATCACCCCCTGTGCTCGCTGCCCCGTGTCCTAACTCGCACCGAGTCCCGCTCACCCATCACCCCCTGTGCTCGCTGCCCCGTGTCCTAACTCGCACCGAGTCCCACTCACCCATCGCCCCCTGTGCTCACTGACCTAAATTGGCTTCCGGTTAAGCAATGCCTCGATTTCAAAATTCTCATCCTTGTTTAAAATCCCTCCATGGTCCTCGCCCCTCCCTATCTCTGTAATCTCCTCCAGCCCCACAATCCCCCGAGATCACTGCGCTCCTCTAATTCTGCCCTCCTGACCATCCCTGATTATAATCGCTCCACCATCGGTGGCTGTGCCTTCTGTTGCCTCGGCCCCAAGCTCTGGAACTCCCTCCCTAAACCTCTCCGCCTCTCTCTCCTCCTTCAAGACGCTCCTTAAAACCGACCTCTTTGACCCAGCTTTTGGTCACCTGCCCGAATGTCTCCTTATGTGGCCCGGTGTCAGATTTTTTTATCTCATAACACTCCTGCCAATCGCTTGGGGCGTTTCACTACGTTAAAGGCGCTATATAAATACAGGTTGTTGTTGTACCAAGCTATGCGTGCTCATTCACTGAGTTCCTGATCTGTGTTAGAATTGATTTATGCCGACATCTGAATAAACATAAGAACATAAGAAATAGGAGCAGGAGTCGGCCATTCGGTCCCTCGAGCCTGCTCTGCCATTTAATACGATCATGGCTGATCTGATCATGGACTCAGCTCCACTTCCCCGCCCACTCCCCATAACCCTTCACTCCCTTATCGCTCAAAAATCTGTCTATCTCCACCTTAAATATATTCAAGGTCCCAGCCTCCACAGCTCTCTGGGGCAGAGAATTCCACAGATTTACAACCCTCTGAGAGAAGAAATTCCTCCTCAGCTCAGTTTTAAATGGGCGACCCCTTATTCTGAAACGATGCCCCCTGGTTTTAGATTCCCCCACGAGGGGAAACATCCTCTCTGCATCTACCCTGTCGAGCCCCCTCAGTATCTTACACATTACCTCTCGTTCTTCTAAACTCGAATGAGTAGAGGCCCAACCTGCTCAACCTTTCCTCATAAGGCAACCCCTTCATCTCAGGAATCAACCTCATGAACCTTCTCTGAACTGCCTCCAATGCAAGTGTTCATTCTTTGCATTTAATGTGAGAGAGGTCTGATCGCACGTCTGTTTTTTTTCTACCGGTATCCTCCTGTGTTGGCTCTGAACAGCGTGCGGGAGATTAATCTTTAGCTGCTGAATATTCGAATGCAATCCTCGAGAGCTGGCTCGCCTCCCGACAGAACTCGGATGTTTCCATAGAATGACATGGAATGTACAGCACAGTTGGTCTGTGCCGGTCTTTGAGGTGATTGGCAGAAGAACCAAAGGCGACACGGGGGGAAAAACTATTTCACGCAGCGAGTGGTTAGGATCTGGAATGCGCTGCCTGAGGGGGTGGTGGAGGCAGACTCAATCGTGGCTTTCAAAAGGGAGTTGGATAAGTAGCTGAAGGATAAATATCTGCGGGGCTCCGGGGAAAGGGCGGGGGGAGTGGGACTGGCTGAGGGGCTCTTGCAGAGAGCCGGCACAGGCTCGACAGGCCCAGTGGCCTCCTTCTGTGCTGGAACCGTTCTGTGATTCTATGCTCCACACCAGCCCCCTCCCACCCCTCTTTATCTCACCCTCTCACCATACCCTTCTATTCCTTTCTGCCTCGTGTGTTTATCTAACTTCCCCTTAAATGCATCTACGCTATTGCACAGGATATACGGTACAGAGACAGGCCGTTCGGCTCAACCAGTCCGTGCCGGCGTTTATGCTCCACTCGAGCCTCCTCCCGTCTTTCCCCATCTAACTCTATCGGCATAACCCTCTATTCCCTTCTCCCCCATTGGCTTGTCCAGCCTCCCCTTAAATGCATCGATACTATTCGCCTCAACCCCTCCCTGTGGCAGCAAGTTCCACATTCTCACCGCTCTCTGGGTAAAGAAGTTTCTCCTGAATTCCCCATTAGATTTCTTGGTGACTATCTGATATTGATGGCCCCTAGTTTCGATCCCACCCACAAGTGGAAACATCTAGGGGTTGGAAATTCGGTCGCCTCTTTGTGCGTGGTAACCCGGGCCGGGCAATGGTCGTCGCAAAATTCACCAGCTGGGCCCTGAGTATGGGGCGGAGCTCTAAGGGAGGCGTTCCACACCTCTCTCAGGGCACTAGGCCGGCTGAGCAACTGAACACCCCGAGCTAAACAGCCGGCCCAGGAGCGCCATTAGCGAGGCCTCGTGGGGGGGGGAGGGGGAGAGAAAAAATCCTGAAAATGTAAACAACAGAAACATTCTCAATACATGACTGACGTCACACCCTCATAAATCGCAAAAATAAGAAACAATCGGATTTACCCTCCGGTCGACATTCCTTCCCTCACTGCGGCCGCCAGGGGGTGCTACGGATTGGGCGCGAACCAAATCGCGAGCTGGTGTCGCGGCCACGTGGGAGGGGGCACTGCACACCGGCTCGCCTCTTCCGGACACCGAACGTCCCGGCAGGGCACCGGATGCTGGCCGCCCGCCCGGAAATGCTCACCGCCTCCATTACCGCTGATTGGAGCGCGGGCAGGTACAGCGGGAGCAGCGAGGTCGGGGCGAAGGAGCGGCGGGAGATTGTAGAGGGGCGTGATCGGGGCCCGGGAGAGGCGAGGGCCCAGGGGCTGCACGGGCCCAGCCCACACTGCGATATGTGAGCGCACTGGGTCCGTGCAGCAGAGCTGGTCTCCAGTCGTCCTGGTTAACCCTTGCCCCTGGACCAAGACCTCGCTCTGTCAAGCCCCGTGTGGTGGCTGGTGTACAACGGTCACCCCACGTTAAAACAATCCACCCACAGGCATCTTCCACCCTTCAGGATGTAGCTCGGGATCCGGAATATTAGGTCCTTGGAACACCGCGAACTCATCCCTTTTTTTGGTGTGGAAGCAAGTCACCCTCGCTTCGAGGGAGCGCCTCTGATGATCTGGGGCAAAAACAGAGGCGTCAACGAATCAAAATCCTGCCCAAGATGCCTACCTTATCAAACCCTTTTCATAATTTAAAAAATGTGAGGTCACCCCCCTCAGTCTCCCCCTTTCCATCCTCTCCTGGTCGTTCTAATCTCTCAAGTTCTGGTACCATCTCAGAACGAATCAAAGGGTTCAATGCCTCGATCACTGAAAACGCACCTCATTTAATTTCCACCAGCCACACCACTCCTGCAGGTTTTGCAGCCGGAGTTTGTGAATGTTGATGCCTCTAATATCCAGGGCAGACTCCAGGGGGGCTGCAAATCACAGCAGCGGGCCAGACCCTTTCATTCATTATTTAGTGCTAAAGGCATCATGTGGACGCCGGGGAATCCAGCACTGCCAGCTCAAAATTCCAAAGTGATTTCACGTTGATTTGGCATTTCATCTCCTTGATGCAACTAACACGGGGCAGCCCCCAGCCTGCACACCATTGAATCACACAGCATCGCATTCTCTCTCTCTGACAACTTTCCGCGTTATCTCTGCTGACTCCATCCTTGCTCTCCTTCTCACTATCCCTCTCTCCTTCTCACTATCCCCCCTCCATCCTTTCTCTCTCTCCTTCTCACTATCCCTCTCTCCTTCTCACCATCCCTCCCTCCATCCTTTCTGTCTCACCTTCTCACTATCCCTCTCTCCTTCTCACCATCCCTCCCTCCATCCTTTCTGTCTCACCTTCTCACTATCCCTCTCTCCTTCTCACTATCCCCCCTCAATCCTTTCTCTCTCTCCTTCTCACTATCCCTCTCTCCTTCTCACCATCCCTCCCTCCATCCTCTCTCTCTCTCCTCACTATCCCACTCTCCTTCTCACCATCCCTCCCTCCATCCTTGCTCTCCTTCTCACTATCCCCTCTCCATCCTTTCTCTCTCTCCTTTTCTCCATCCTTTCTCTCTCTCCTTCTCAGTATCCCTCCCTCCATCCTCGCTCTCTCTCTCCTTCTCACTATCCCTCTCTCCTTCTCACTATCCCTCCCTCCATCCTCTCTTTCTCTCTCCTTCTCACTATCCCTCTCTCCTTCTCACTATTCCTCCCTCCATCCTTTCTCTCCTCATTATCCCTCTCTCTCATTTTCTCCGTCCTTTCTCTCTTTCCTTCCCACTATCCCTCTCTCCATCCTTTTTCCCTCTCCTTCTCACTATCCCTCCCCCACACCTCTCTCGCTCTCTCTACCACCACCCCTCTCTCCTATCTGTCTAACTTGCGCCGTTTCTTTATTTTCTCACCTTCTCTCTATCATTTCACCCCCTTCCCTCTGTCGCTTGCACCTCCCCCGTTTCTCCCCTCAATCCCTCTCTTTCGGGGACCTTTGCGGAGGCCACTCGGCCCACCGCCCCCGTGCTGGCCCTGGTGACAGAACTCCCCAGTCAGTCCCAACTCTTTCTCTGTCTCCACAGCTCTGCAAACAGTGCTCCCCTTTTTATCCGGATTGTCGAGCCCTCCCAGCTCCCTCGTCCGCTCCCCCACCAACTCTGAGCTCAATCCTGTTCCTCTCCCCCTCACTACCCCCCTGTAACCTTTTGCAATCACCCCCAGAGCACACACGCTGTTTTCTAGCTTGGGACAAAGGACCGAGGCCAACACACAGACCCCACAACAAATCACTCAGCCCCCAGTTGCCAGACCAGTCTGTTGCACAATGCATTTGATTAATTGCAGGGAGATATCACCGTCAGATCCGTTCCTACTTCACCCGCTCCTGTCGGAGGGCTAGAAAATAAATTAAAAGTGGATAGAACTGGGGGAATTATTTTTTGGCAAAGTGATCTCGAGCCTTGCTGCAATTGACCAGCACATGTTTTTTTTTACAGCACACGGGACGGGAGGGTTAAACCGTTTTACACAAAACAGATTCACAGTTTCAAACACCCACCTCATCACTTCGCTTCTGCAGACACTGCTCTCCGCCTCGTCCCTTTCCTTGTGTGTGTGTGTGTGTGTGAGAGTGTGTCTGGGGCTCGGCTCCCCCCAGCCACTGGATCGCAGTCACACACTCGGCGCCTCTCTGCCCCCAGCCCCGCTTATACACTGCCTTCACCAGCAACTGCAAAACATGGCATGAAATTACATTCTGACACACATCCACAGAGAGAGGATGTAACGGAGCGCTCCGGACAAGACGCTTCGCAGTCGCAAGAATCTCTCTGCTCTCACACTCTCTACAATCCCTCCTCTCTCCTCCCTTTCTCTACAATCCCTCCTCTCTCCCTCTCTCTACAATCCCACTCTCTCTCTCTCTACAATCCCTCTCTCTCTCTCTCCCTAAAATCCCTCCTCTCTCTCTCTCTCTATAATCTCTCTCCTCTCTCTCTCTACAATCTCTCTCTCTACAATCCCTCCTCTCTCTCTCTCTCTCTATAATCTCTCTCCTCTCTCTCTACAATCTCTCTCTCTACAATGCCTCCTCTCTCTCTCTTTCTCTATCCAATCCCTCTCTCCACAATCTTTCTCTCTCTACAATCTCTCTCTCTACAATCTCTCTCTCTACAATCCCTCTCTCCAATCTCTCTCTACAGGATAGCTCAGATGAATACGTGGCTTGAGGAGTGGTGCAAAAGGGAGGGATTCAAATTCCTGGGGCATTGGAACCGGTTCTGGGGGAGGTGGGACCAGTACAAACCGGACGGTCTGCACCTGGGCAGGACCGGAACCAATGTCCGAGGAGGAGTGTTTGCTAGTGCTGTTGCGGAGGAGTTAAACTAATATAGCAGGGGGATGGGAACCAATGCAGGGAGACAGAGGGAAACAAAATGGAGACAGAAGCAAAAGACAGAAAGGAGATGAGTGAAAGTGGAGGGCAGAGAAACCCAAGGCAAAAAACAAAAAGGGCCACTTTGCAGCAAAATTCTAAAGGGTCAAAGTGTGTTACAAAGACAAGCCTGAAGGCTCTATGCCTCAATGCGAGGAGTATTCGGAATAAGATGGACGAATTAACTGTGCAGGTAGCAGTTAACGGATATGATGTGATTGGCATCACGGAGACATGGCTCCAGGGTGACCAAGGCTGGGAACTCAACATCCAAGGGTATTCAATATTTAGGAAGGATCGACAGAAAGGAAAAGGAGGCGGGGTGGTATTGCTGGTTAAAGAGGAGATTAATGCAATTGTAAGGAAAGACATTAGCTTGGATGATGTGGAATCGGTATGGGTGGAGCTGCAGAATACCAAAGGGCAGAAAACGCTAGTGGGAGTTGTGTACAGACCTCCAAACAGTAGTAGTGATGTTGGGAAGGGCATCAAACAGGAAATTAGGGGTGCATGCAATAAAGGTGCAGCAGTTATCATTGGTGACTTTAATATGCATATAGATTGAGCTAACCAAACTGGAAGCAATACGGTGGAGGAGGATTTCCTGGAGTGCATAAGGGATGGTTTTCTAGACCAATATGTCGAGGAACCAACTAGGGGGGAGGCCATCTTAGACTGGGTGTTGTGTAATGAGAGAGGATTAATTAGCAATCTCGTTGTGTGAGGCTCCTTGGGGAAGAGTGACCATAATATGGTGGAATTCTACATTAGGATAGAGAATGAAACAGTTAATTCAGAGACCATGGTCCAGAACTTAAAGAAGGGTAACTTTGAAGGTATGAGGCGTGAATTGGCTAGGATAGATTGGCGAATGATACTTAAGGGGTTGACTGTGGATGGGCAATGGCAGACATTTAGAGACCGCATGGATGAACAACAACAATTGTACATCCCTGTCTGGCGTAAAAATAAAAAAGGGAAGGTGGCTCAACCGTGGCTATCAAGGGAAATCAGGAATAGTATTAAAGTCAAAGAAGTGGCATACAAATTGGACAGAAATAGCAGCGAACCCGGGGAGTGGGAGAAATTTAGAACTCAGCAGAGGAGGACAAAGGTTTGATTAGGGCAGGGAAAATAGAGTACGAGAGGAAGTTTGCAGGGAATATTAAAATGGACTGCAAAAGCTTCTATAGGTATGTAAAGAGAAAAAGGTTAGTAAAGACAAACGTAGGTCCCCTGCAGTCAGAATCAGGGGAAGTCATAACTGGGAACAAAGAAATGGTAGACCAATTGAACAAGTACTTTGGTTTGGTATTCACTAAGGAGGACACAAACAACCTTCCAGATATAAAAGGGGCCAGAGGATCTAGTAAGAAGGAGGAACTGAGGGAAATCCTTATTAGTCAGGAAATTGTGTTGGGAAATTGATGGGATTGAAGGCCGCTAAATCCCCAGGGCCTGATGGACTGCATCCCAGAGTACTTAAGGAGGTGGCTTTGGAAATAGCAGATGCATTGACAGTCATTTTCCAACATTCCATAGAGTCTGGATCAGTTCCTATGGAGTGGAGGGTAGCCAATGTAACCCCACTTTTTACAAAAGGAGGGAGAGAGAAAACAGGGAATTATAGACCGGTCGGCCTGACATCGGTAATGGGTAAAATAATGGAATCAATTATTAAGGATGTCACAGCAGCGCATTTGGAAAGAGGTGACATGATAGGTCCAAGTCAGCATGGATTTGTGAAAGGGAAATCATGCTTGACAAATCTTCTGGAATTTTTTGAGGATGTTTCCAGTAGAGTGGACAAGGGAGAACCAGTTGATGTGGTGTATTTGGACTTTCAGAAGGCATTCGACAAGGTCCCACACAAGACATTGATGTGCAAAGTTAAAGCACATGGGATTGGGGGTAGTGTGCTGACGTAGATTGAGAACTGGTTGGCAGACAGGAAGCAAAGAGTAGGAGTAAATGGGTACTTTTCAGAATGGCAGGCAGTGACTAGTGGGGTATCGCAAGGTTCTGCACTGGGGTCCCAGCTGTTTATATTGTACATTAATGATTTAGACGAGGGGATTAAATGTAGCATCTCCAAATTTGCAGATGACACTAAGTTGGGTGGCAGTGTGAACTGCGAGGAGGATGCTATGAGGCTGCAGAGTGAATTGGATAGGTTAGGAGAGTGGGCAAATGCATTGCAGATGAAGTATAACGTGATAAATGTGAGGATATCCACTTTGGTGGTAAAAACAGAGAGACAGACTATTATCTGAATGGTGACAGATTAGGAAAAGGGGAGGTGCAACGAGACCTGGGTATCATGGTACATCAGTCATTGAAGGTTGGCATGCAGGTACAGCAGGCGGTTAAGAAAGCAAATGGCATGTTGGCCTTCATAGCGAGGGGATTTGAGTACAGGGGCAGGGAGGTGTTACTACAGTTGTACAGGGCCTTGGTGAGGTCACACCTGGAGTATTGTGTACAGTTTTGGTCTCCTAACTTGAGAAAGGACATTCTTGCTATTGAGGGAGTGCAGCGAAGGTTCACCAGACTGATTCCCGGGATGGCGGGACTGACATATCAAGAAAGACTGGATCAACTGGGCTTGTATTCGCTGGAGTTCAGAAGAAACATTTAAAATTCTGACGGGTTTAGACAGATTAGATGCAGGAAGAATGTTCCCAATGTTGGGGAAGTCCAGAACCAGGGGTCACAGTCTAAGGATAAGGGGTAAGCCATTTAGGACCGAGATGAGGAGAAACTTCTTCACCCAGAGAGTGGTGAACCTGTGGAATTCTCTACCACAGAAAGTTGTTGAGGCCAATTCACTAAATATATTCCATAAGGAGTTAGATGTAGTCCTTACTACTGGGGGGATCAAGGGGTATGGCGAGAAAGCAGGAATGGGGTACTGAAGTTGCATGTTCAGCCATGAACTCATTGAAGGCGATGCAGGCTCGAAGGGCCGAATGGCCTACTCCTGCATCCACTTTCTATGTTTCTATATTTCTACAATCTCTCTCTCTCTACAATCTCCTTCTCTCTCTCTACAATCTCTCTCTCTCTACAATCTCTCTCTCTACAATCCCTCTTTCTACAATCTCTCTCTCTCTCCTCTCTTTCTATAATCTCTCTCTCTCTCTACATTCTCTCTCTCTACAATCTCTCTCTCTCTACAATCTCTCTCGCTACGATCTCTCTCTCTCCTTCTCTCTCTTGACAATCCCTCTCTCTCTACAATCTCTCTCTCTGCAATCTCTCTCTCTCCTTCTCTCTTTCTACAATCTTTCTCTCTCCTTCTCTCTCTCTCTACAATCCCTCTCTCTCTCTGCAATCGCTCTCCTTCTCTCTCTACAATCTCTCTCTCTACAATCCTTCTCTTGCTACAATCTCTCTCTCCACAATCTCTCTCTCTCTACAATCTCTTTCTCCTTCTCTCTCTCTACAATCTCTCTCTCTACAATCTCTCACTCCTTCTCTCTCTCTACAATCACTCTGATACGTCCTTACTACACAGTATAAATGCACACGAGGCCCATGCTTGAGAGAAGGTCAGTCTGTGACCTGTCCTTTATTCCTTAGCACTCAAGTGCAGGAAGTAAGTGGAGCTTCCCCTTTCATACCTGAAGGTCCAGGTTAGGAGTGTCTCCCACCTAGTGGTCAATGTTCTCATGGTGTACAACTTAGGTCAGTTTATACATGGGTTACAATGCTGGTTGAATACATGACATCACCTCCCCCCCAAAGTCTTATTGGGATCATAGGTTGAGTCTCTCTGGTGGTTTACGCTCCCTTGTAGAGCGCCTGAGTTGGAGCTCCGGTTGTTGGGCGCTGGCCTGAGTGTCTGCTGTATGCGGTGCCTCAGGCCTATCCGGACTGCCCACAGTGACTGGGCTCTCCTCCCTTTGGTCCGTGTGTTCGGTCACCTGTGGAGGAGTGAACTCTATATTGTGTTCTTCCTCTGCTTCTTCTATGGGGTTGCTGAACCTCCTTTTTGTTTGATCCACGTGTGTGCGGCAGATTTGTCCATTGGTAAGTTTAACTACCAGAATCCTATTTCCCTCTTTGGCAACCACAGTGCCTGCGAGCCATTTGGGCCCTGCAGCGTAGTTGAGGACAAAAACAGGATCATTTACATCAATACATCGCGCCCTCGCATTCCTGTCATGGTAATCATATTGTGACTGGCGCCTGCTCTCGACAATTTCTTTCATGGTGGGGTGTATAAGGGATAATCGGGTTTTGAGCGTCCTTTTCATTAGTAGCTCTGCGGGGGGAACCCCTGTGAGCGAGTGTGGTCGGGATCTATAGGCCAACAGGAGGCGTGATAAGCGGGTTTGTAGGGAACCCCCTTGGATTCTGAGCATCCCCTGTTTGATTATCTGCACTGCTCGTTCTGCCTGGCCGTTTGAGGCCGGCTTGAACGGTGCCGTTCTAACATGGTTAATTCCATTGCCTGCCAAGAAGTCCTGGAATTCAGTGCTTGTGAAGCACGGGCCATTGTCGCTGACCAAGATGTCCGGTAGACCGTGGGCGGCGAACATTGCCCGTAGACTTTCTACCGTGGCAGAGGATGTGCTTGAATTTAAAATGTCACACTCGATCCATTTGGAGTAGGCGTCTACTACAACCAAAAACATTTTTCCCATGAAAGGACCTGCGTAGTCCACATGGATGCATGATCAAGGCTTGGCGGGCCATGGCCAGCGGCTAAGGGGGGCTTCCCTGGGCGCATGGCCCAGCTGGGCACACGTGTTGCACCTGCAAACACAAAGTTCCAGATCTGCGTCTATCCCTGGCCACCAAACGTGTGACCTGGCAATTGCCTTCATCGTGACAATGCCCGGGTGCTCATTGTGGAGTTCTCTGATGAACACCTCTCTGCCCATCTGGGGCATGACTACGCGGTTTCCCCACAGTAGGCAATCGGCCTGAATCGAGAGTTCATCCCTGCGCATATGAAATGGTTTAAATTCCTCAGGGCATGCCCTGTACGTGGCTGCCCAGTCCCCATTCAGGACACATTTCTTGACTAGAGACAATAGTGGGTCTCTATTTGTCCAGACTTTAATCTGACGGGCTGTCATGGGTGAGCCTTCGCTTCCGAAAGCTTCAACAGCCATGACCATCTCAGCAGCATGCTCGGTAGCCCCCTCAGTGGTGGCTAGTGGGAGCCTGCTGAGTGCATCGGCGCAGTTTTCAGTGCCCGGTCTGTGCCGAATTGTGTAGTCATAGGCGGCTAACGTGAGTGCCCACCTCTGTATGCGGGCCGATGCGTTTGCATTTATGGCCTTGTTGTCGGCCAAAAGGGACGTTAGGGGTTTGTGATCTGTCTCCAGCTCAAATTTCCTGCCAAACAGGTACTGGTGCATTTTCTTTACCACATATACACATGCGAGCGCCTCCTTTTCTACCATCCCGTAGCCCCTTTCTGCCTGGGACAGACTTCTGGAGGCATAAGCTACCGGCTGTAACTGACCCTTGGCATTGACATGCTGCAACACACACCCGACACCATAGGACGATGCATCGCACGTTAACACAAGTTTCTTACATGGGTCATATAGCGTTAACAGATTGTTGGAACATAACAAATTGCATGCTCTATTAAAAGCCCTTTCCTGGCTGTCCCCCCAGACCCATTCGCGACCTTTGCGTAGGAGCACGTGTAGCGGCTCTAACAGCGTGCTCAATTTGGGAAGAAAGTCACCAAAATAGTTCAGGAGCCCCAGGAACGAATGCAGCTCCGTCGTGTTGCGGGGTCTGGGTGCTCTCTGGATCGCTTCCGTCTTGGATGCAGTAGGGCTGATCCCGTCTGCTGCTACCCTCATCCCCAGGAATTCTACCTCTGGAGCTAGGAAGATGCACTTCGTCTTTTTCAGTTGCAGCCCTACCCGGTCCAGTCTGCGTAGCACCTCCTCCAGGTTGTGGAGGTGTTCTTCAGTATCGTAACCCGTGATGAGGATGTCATCCTGAAAAACCACCGTCCCTGGAATCGACTTGAGGAGGCTTTCCATATTTCGTTGGAAGATCGCGGCGGCCGAGCGAATCCCGAACGGACATCTGTTGTACTCAAACAACCCCTTGTGTGTCGTGATGGTGGTCAGCTTCTTCGACTCACTCGCCAGCTCCTGGGTCATGTAAGCTGAGGTCAGATCCAATTTTGAAAAAAGTTTGCCACCGGATAGCGTCGCAAAGAGTTCCTCCGCTCTCGGTAGCGGGTACTGGTCTTGGAGTGACACCCAATTGATGGTGGCCTTGTAATCACTACATATCCTGACCGACCCATCCGCCTTGAGCACCGGCACAATCGGGCTTGCCCAGTCACTGAATTCGACTGGCGAGATGATGCCTTCCCTCAGCAGGCGGTCCAATTCGCCTTCTATCTTTTCCCGCATCACGTATGGCACCGCTCTGGCCTTGTGGTGTACTGGTCTGGCGTCCGGGTTTATGTGAATCACTACCTTGGCCCCCATGAAAGTGCCAATGCCGGGTTGAAATAATGAGTCAAATTTGTCCAGGACCTGTGAGCATGATACTCGCTCCACAGAGGAAATTGCATTGACATCGCCCCATTTCCAGTTCATGACAGCAAGCCAACTCCTCCCGAGTAGTGCAGGACCGTCCCCTGGGACAATCCAGAGTGGCAACCTGTTCTCCGAATCTTTGTGGGTCATGACTACCGTGGCGCTGCCTAGCACCGGGATGATCTCCTTTGTATATGTCCGTAGCTGTGCGTCAATCGGCGATAATTTTGGCCTCCTGGCCTTGGACGCCCACAACTTTTCGAACTATTTGATACCCATCAGAGACTGGCTGGCCCCTGTGTCTTGCTCCATTGATACTGGGATGCCATTGAGGAGCACTTTCATCATTATCGGTGGCGTCCTGGTGTATGAACTGTATACGTGCTCCACATGAACTCGCTGAACTTCAGCTTCCAGCGATTTTCCCCAGTGTCCATTTCTGCAATTTCTGCAGGTATTTTGCTCATCTCTGCAAACTCCTGCTGAGTGTGTGCCTCCACGCCTCCAGCATGAGTTGCGGTTTGAAACAAAAGGTCCCTTGCCAGTCGATCGTCCCTGACTGCCCCTGTTATTGTCCTTGAGTGCACCATTAACAGGTGTTGATGGCCCCATTACTGGCCGCATTGTCCCTCGCAATGGCGTGAATCGATGTTCAGCTTGCCATTGTCTCTGTCGAACTCCCCCTCTGGGTTCGACTACATGTTGGGGCATGCCTGACTGCCCTTGTCTGCCTGGAGAACTGTGTGCTGCTTTAACAATGTTGAATCTCTGTCCCAACCATTCCTTAACACAGTACCTTTCGTCTGTTCTGCTAGTGGCCATGCTCGCGTGGTTTAAATCCCAGTTTCTTGTCGCCATTGATACGTCCTTACTACACAGTATAAATGCACACGAGGCCCATGCTTGAGAGAAGGTCAGTCTGTGACCTGTCCTTTATTCCTTAGCACTCAAGTGATGAAGGTGGGTGGAGCTTCCCCTTTTATACCCGAAGGTCCAGGTTAGGAGTGTCTCCCACCTCGTGGTCAGTGTTCTCACAGTGTACAACTTAGGTCAGTTTATACATGAGTTACAATGCTGGTTGAATACATGACACACTCTCTCTACTATCCCTCTCCCTTTCTCTCTACAATCTCTTTCACTCCTTCTCTCTCTCTACAATCTCTCTCACTACAATCGCTCTCGCTACTTCTCTCCCTCTCTCTGCAAACTCTCTCGCTACAATCTCTCTCTCTCCTTCTCTCTCTCTACGATCTCTCTCTCTCTACAATCTCTCTCTCTACAAACTCTCTCTCTCTCCTCTCTCTCTACAATCTCTCTCTCTACAACCTCTCTCTCTCTACAATCTTTCTCTCTCCTTCTCTCTCTCTACAATTCATCTCTCTCTACAATCTCTCTCTCTACAATCTCTCTCTCTCTCTCTACAATCTCTCTCTCCTTCTCTCTCAACAATCTCTCTCTACAATCTCTCTCTACAATCTCTCTCGCTACAACTCCACTCTCTACAATCTCTCTCTCTCCTTCTCTCTCTCTACAATCTCTCTCTCTCTCTCTCTCTACAATCCCTCACTCCTTCTCTCTCTCTACAATCCCTCTCTCTACAATGCCTCTCCCTCTCTCTCTACAATCTCTCTCACACCTTCTCTCTCTCTACAATCTCTGTCTCTATAATCTCTCTCTCTCCTTCTCTCTCTCTCTCCACAATCTCTCTACAATCTCTTTCTCCACAATCTCATCTCCACAATCTCTCTCTTTACAATCTCTCTCTCTCTACAATCTCTCTCTCTCCAAATCTCTCTCCACGATCTCTCTCTCTACAATCTCTTACTCTACAATCTCTCTCTCTACAATCTCTCACTCCACAATCTCTCTCTCCACAATCTCTCTCTCTCTCCAATCTCTCTCTCTATAATCTCTCTCTCTACAATCCCTCTCTCTCTCCAATCTCTCGACAATCCCTCTCTCTACAATCCCTCTCTCTACAATCTCTCTCTCTACAAGCTCTCTCTCTACAATCTCTCTCTCTACAATCTCTCTCTCTACAATCCCTCTCACTACAATCTTTCTCTCTCTACTGTCTCTCTCGACAATCTCTCTCTCTACAATCTCTCTCTTCTTCTCTCTCTATACAATCCCTCACCCTCTCTCTCTACAATCTCTCTCTTTACAATCTCTCTCTCTACAATCCCTCACTCTACAATCTCTCTCTCTGCAATTCCTCTCTCTACAATTTCTCTCTCTACAATCTCCCTCTACAATCCCTCTCTCTACAATCTCTCTCTCTCTCTACATACTCTCTCTCCACAATCTCTCTCTTCTTCTCTCTCTACAATCCCTCTCCCTCTCTCTCTACAATCTCACTCTACAATCTCTCTCTCTACAATCTCTCTCTCTACAATCTCTCTCTCTACAATCCCTCTCTCTACAATCTCTCTCTCTCCTTCTCTCTCTACAATCCCTCTCTCTACAATCCCTCTCTCTACAATCTCTCTCTCTATAATCTCTCTCTCTCTACAATCTCTCTCTCTCTCTATACAATCTCTCTCTCTACAATCTCTCGCTACAATCTCTCTCTCTACAATCTCTCTCTCTACAATTTCTCTCTCTCCTTCTCTCTCTCTACAATCTCTCTCTCTACAATCTCTCTCCACAACTTCTCTTGCTACAATCTCTCTCTCTACAATCTCTCACTCTATAATCTCTCCCTCTACAATCCCTCTCTAAAATCTCTCCCTCTAAAATCTCTAACTCTACAATCTCTCTCTTGACAATCCCTCTGTCTACAATCTCTCTCTCTCCACAATCTCTCTCACTACAATTTCTCACTCTACAATCTCTCTCTCTACAATTTCTCTCTCTACAGTCTCTCTCTCCTTCTCCCTCTCTACAATCCCTCTCTCTCTACAATCTCTACAATCCCTCTCTCTATAATCTCTCTCTCTCCTTCTCTCTCTCTACAATCTCTCACTCTACAACCTCTCTCTCTACAATCTCTCTCGCTACAATCTCTCTCTATCTCTCTCTACAATCTCTCTCTCCTTCTCTCTCTCTACAATCTCTCTCGCTACAATCCCTCTCTCTACCATCTCTCTCTCTACAACGCCACTCTCTACAATCTCTCTCTCTACAATCTCTCACTCCTTCTCTCTCTCTACAATCCCTCTCTCTACAATCACTCTCCCTCTCTCTTTACAATCTATCTCTCTCCTTCTCTCTCTACAATCTCTCTCTCTACAATCTCGCTCTCTACAATCTCTCTCTCTAGAACCTCTCTCTCTACAATCCCTCTCTCTACAATCTCTCTCTCTACAATCTCACTCTACAACCTCTCTCGCTACAATCTCTCTCTCTCTCTACAATCTCTCTCTCTCTATAATCGCTCTCTCTACAATCCCTCTGTCTACAATCTCTCTCACTCTACAATCTCTCTCTCTACAATCTCTCTCTCTACAATCTCTCCCTCAACAATTCCTCTCTCTACAATCTCTCTCTCTCTACAATCTCTCGCTACAATCTCTCTCTCTACAATCTCTCTTCCTCTCTCTCTATACAATCCTTCACCCTCTCTCTCTACAAACTCTCTCTCTACAATCTCTCTCGCTACAATCTCTCGCTCTCTACAATCTCTCTCTCTCTATAATCTCTCTCTCCACAATCCCTCTCTCTCCTTCTTGCTCTCTAAAATCTCTATCTCTCAAAAATCTCTGTCTCTACAAGCTCTCTCTCAACAATCCCTCTCTTGACAATCTCTCTCTCTACCATCTCTCTCTCTACCATCTCCCTCTCTCTACAATCCCTCTCTCTACAATCCCTCTCTCTACAATCTCTCTCTCTACAATCTCTCTCTCTACAATCTCTCACTCTACAAGCTCTCTCTCTACAATCTATCTCTCTACAATCTCTCTCTCTACAATCCCTCTCGCTACAATCTCTCTCTCTCTACAATCTTTCTCTTTACAATCTCTCTCTCTACAATCTCTCTCGCTACAATCTCTCTGTCGTCACAATCTCTCTCTCTATAATCTCTCTCTCTACAATCCCTCTCTCTCCTTCTCTCTCTCTAAAATCTCTCTCTCTAAAATCTCTCACATTACAATATCTCTCTCTACAACCTCTCTCTCTACATTATCTCTTTCTCTCTACAATCTCTCTCTCTCTACAGTCTCTCTCTCCCTCTCTCTATAATCTCTCTCTCTACAATCTCTCTCTCTCCACAATCTCTCTCTCTATAATCTCTCTCTCTACAATCTTTCTCTTTACAATCTCTCTCTCTACAATCTCTCTCTCTACAATCCCTCTCTCCACAATTTCTCTCTCTACAATCTCTCTCTCTACAATCCCTCTCTCTACAATCTCTCTCTCTCTCTACATACACTCTCTCCTCAATCTCTCTCTTCTTCTCTCTCTACAATCCCTCTACCTCTCTCTCTACAATCTCTCTCTACAATCTCTCTCTCTACAATCTCTCTCTCAACAATCTCTCTCTCTACTTCTCTCTCTACAATCCCTCTCTCTACAATCCCTCTCGATACAATCTCTCTCTCTCTCTAAAATCTCTCTTTACAACTTCTCTCCGCTACAATCTCTCTCTCTCTCTACAATCTCTCTCCCTCTATAATCGCTCTCTCTACAATCCCTCTCTCTACAATCTCTCTCACTCGACAATCTCTCTCTCTACAATCTCTCTCTCTACAATCTCTCCCTCAACAATTCCTCTCTCTACAATCTCTCTCTCTCTACAATCTCTCTCTACAATTTCTCTCTAATAATCTCTCTCGCTACAATCTCTCTCGCTACAATCTCTCTTCCTCTCTCTCCATACAATCCCTCACCCTTTCTCTCTACAATCTCTCTCTCTCTACAATCTCTCTCTCTACAATCCCTCTCTCTACAATCTCTCTCTCTCTACAATCTCTCTCTACAACCTCTCTCGCTACAATCTCTCGCTCTCTACAATCTCTCTCTCTCTATAATCTCTCTCTCTACAATCCCTCTCTCTCTTTCTCACTCTCTAAAATCTCTCTCTCTCAAAAATCTCTCTCTCTACAATCTCTCTCTCTACCATCTCACTCTCTCTACAATCTCTCTCTCTACAAACTTGCTCTCTCTACAATCTCTCTCTCTCTACAATCTCTCACTCTACAATCTCTCTCTACAATTTCTCTCTCTACAATCTCTCTCTTCTTCTCTCTCTATACAATCCCTCTCCCTCTCTCTCTACAATCTCTCTCGCTACAATCTGTCTCTCTACAATCTCTCTCTCTACAATTTCTCTCTCTACAATCTCTCTCTTCTTCTCTCTCTATACAATCCCTCTCCCTCTCTCTCTACAATCTCTCTCTCTACAATCTCTCTCGCTCTACAATCTCTCTCTCTACAATCTCTCTCTCTACAATCTCTCTCTCTCTACAATCTCTCTCTCTACAATCTCTCTCTCTCTACAATCTCTCTCTCTACAATCTCTCTCTCTACAATCTCTCTCTCTCTACAATCTCTCTCTCTACAATCTCTCTCGACAATCTCTCTCTCTACAATCTCTCTCTCTACAATCTCTCTCTACAATTTCTCTCTACAATCTCTCTCTCTACAATCTCTCGCTACAATCTCGCTCTCGTCACAATCTCTCTCTCTATAATCTCTCTCTCTACAATCCCTCTCTCTCCTTCTCTCTCTCTAAAATCTCTCTCTCTAAAATCTCTCACATTACAATATCTCTCTCTACAACCTCTCTCTCTACAATATCTCTTTCTCTCTACAATCTCTCTCTCTCTACAGTCTCTCTCTCCCTCTCTCTACAATCTCTCTCTCTACAATCTCTCTCTCTCCACAATCTCTCTCTCTATAATCTCTCTCTCTATAATCCCTCTCTCTCCTTCTCTCGCTCTAAAATCTCTCTCTCTAAAATCTCTCAAACCATAATCTCTCTCTCTACAATCTCTCTCTCTACAATCTCTCTTGACAAACTCTCTCTCCACAATCTCTCTCTACAAACTCTCTTTCTCTCTACAACCTCTCTCTCTACAATCTCTCTCTCTACCATCTCACTCTCTCTACAATCCCTCTCTCTACAATCTCTCGACAATCTCTCTCTCGACAATCTCTCTCACTATTATCTTTCTCTCTACAATCTCTCTCTACTGTCTCTCCCTCCACAATCTCTCTCTCTACAATCTCTCTCTCTACAATCTCTCTCGACAATCTCTCTCTCTACAATCCCTCTCTCTACAATCTCTCTCTCTACTTCTCTCTCTACAATCCCTCTCTCTACAATCCCTCTCTCTACAATCTCTCTCTCTCTCTAAAATCTCTCTCTACAACTTCTCTCCGCTACAATCTCTCTCTCTCTCTACAATCTCTCTCTCTCTATAATCGCTCTTTCTACAATCCTTCTCTCTACAATCTCTCTCACTCGACAATCTCTCTCTCTACAATCTCTCTCTCTACAATCTCTCCCTCAACAATTCCTCTCTCTACAATCTCTCTCTCTCTACAATCTCTCTCTACAATCTCTCTCTAATAATCTCTCTCGCAACAATCTCTCTCGCTACAATCTCTCTTCCTCTCTCTCAATACAATCCCTCACCCTCTCTCTCTACAATATCTCTCTCTACAATCTCTCTCTCTACAATCCCTCTCTCTACAATCTCTCTCTCTCTACAATCTCTCTCTACAACCTCTCTCGCTACAATCTCTCGCTCTCTACAATCTCTCTCTCTCTATAATCTCTCTCTCTACAATCCCTCTCTCTCCTTCTCGCTCTCTAAAATCTCTCTCTCTCAAAAATCTCTCTCTCTACAAGCTCTCTCTCAACAATCCCTCTCTTGACAATCTCTCTCTCTACAATCTCTCTCTCTACCATCTCCCTCTCTCTACAATCTCTCTCTCTACAAACTCGCTCTCTCTACAATCTCTCTCTCTCTCTACAATATCTCACTCTACAAACTCTCTCTACAATTTCTCTCTCTACAATCTCTCTCTTCTTCTCTCTCTATACAATCCCTCTCCCTCTCTCTCTACAATCTCTCTCGCTACAATCTGTCTCTCTACAATCTCTCTCTCTACAATCTCTCTCTCTACAATCCCTCTCTCTACAATCTCTCTCTCCACAATCTCTCTATTCTTCTTCTCTCTCTATACAATCCCTCTCCCTCTCTCTCTACAATCTCTCTCTCTACAATCTCTCTCGCTCTACAATCCCTCTCTCTACAATCTCTCTCTCTACAATCTCTCTCTCTACAATCTCTCTCTCTCTACAATCTCTCTCTCTACAATCTCTCTCTCTCTACAATCCCTCTCTCTACAATCTCTCTCTACAATCTCTCTCTCTACAATCTCTCGCTCTCTACAATCTCTCTCTCTACAATCTCTCTCGACAATCTCTCCCTCTACAATCTCTCTCTCTACAATCTCTCTCTACAATTTCTCTCTACAATATCTCTCTCTACAATCTCTCTCTCTACAATCTCGCTCTCTACAATCTCTCTCTCTAGAACCTCTCTCTCTACAATCCCTCTCTCTACAATCTCTCTCTCTACAATCTCACTCTACAACCTCTCTCGCTACAATCTCTCTCTCTCTCTACAATCTCTCTCTCTCTATAATCGCTATCTCTACAATCCCTCTGTCTACAATCTCTCTCACTCTACAATCTCTCTCTCTACAATCTCTCTCTCTACAATCTCTCCCTCAACAATTCCTCTCTCTACAATCTCTCTCTCTCTACAATCTCTCGCTACAATCTCTCTCTCTACAATCTCTCTTCCTCTCTCTCTATACAATCCTTCACCCTCTCTCTCTACAAACTCTCTCTCTACAATCTCTCTCGCTACAATCTCTCGCTCTCTACAATCTCTCTCTCTCTATAATCTCTCTCTCCACAATCCCTCTCTCTCCTTCTTGCTCTCTAAAATCTCTATCTCTCAAAAATCTCTGTCTCTACAAGCTCTCTCTCAACAATCCCTCTCTTGACAATCTCTCTCTCTACCATCTCTCTCTCTACCATCTCCCTCTCTCTACAATCCCTCTCTCTACAATCCCTCTCTCTACAATCTCTCTCTCTACAATCTCTCTCTCTACAATCTCTCACTCTACAAGCTCTCTCTCTACAATCTATCTCTCTACAATCTCTCTCTCTACAATCCCTCTCGCTAAAATCTCTCTCTCTCTACAATCTTTCTCTTTACAATCTCTCTCTCTACAATCTCTCTCTCTACAATCCCTCTCTCCACAATTTCTCTCTCTACAATCTCTCTCTCTACAATCCCTCTCTCTACAATCTCTCTCTCTCTCTACATACACTCTCTCCTCAATCTCTCTCTTCTTCTCTCTCTACAATCCCTCTACCTCTCTCTCTACAATCTCTCTCTACAATCTCTCTCTCTACAATCTCTCTCTCAACAATCTCTCTCTCTACTTCTCTCTCTACAATCCCTCTCTCTACAATCCCTCTCTCTACAATCTCTCTCTCTCTCTAAAATCTCTCTTTACAACTTCTCTCCGCTACAATCTCTCTCTCTCTCTACAATCTCTCTCCCTCTATAATCGCTCTCTCTACAATCCCTCTCTCTACAATCTCTCTCACTTGACAATCTCTCTCTCTACAATCTCTCTCTCTACAATCTCTCCCTCAACAATTCCTCTCTCTACAATCTCTCTCTCTCTACAATCTCTCTCTACAATTTCTCTCTAATAATCTCTCTCGCTACAATCTCTCTCGCTACAATCTCTCTTCCTCTCTCTCCATACAATCCCTCACCCTTTCTCTCTACAATCTCTCTCTCTACAATCTCTCTCTCTACAATCCCTCTCTCTACAATCTCTCTCTCTCTACAATCTCTCTCTACAACCTCTCTCGCTACAATCTCTCGCTCTCTACAATCTCTCTCTCTCTATAATCTCTCTCTCTACAATCCCTCTCTCTCCTTCTCGCTCTCTAAAATCTCTCTCTCTCAAAAATCTCTCTCTCTACAAGCTCTCTCTCAACAATCCCTCTCTTGACAATCTCTCTCTCTACAATCTCTCTCTCTACCATCTCACTCTCTCTACAATCTCTCTCTCTACAAACTTGCTCTCTCTACAATCTCTCTCTCTCTACAATCTCTCACTCTACAATCTCTCTCTACAATTTCTCTCTCTACAATCTCTCTCTTCTTCTCTCTCTATACAATCCCTCTCCCTCTCTCTCTACAATCTCTCTCGCTACAATCTGTCTCTCTACAATCTCTCTCTCTACAATTTCTCTCTCTACAATCTCTCTCTCTTCTCTCTCTATACAATCCCTCTCCCTCTCTCTCTACAATCTCTCTCTCTACAATCTCTCTCGCTCTACAATCTCTCTCTCTACAATCTCTCTCTCTACAATCTCTCTCTCTCTACAATCTCTCTCTCTACAATCTCTCTCTCTCTACAATCTCTCTCTCTACATCTCTCTCTCTACAATCTCTCTCTCTCTACAATCTCTCTCTCTACAATCTCTCTCGACAATCTCTCTCTCTACAATCTCTCTCTCTACAATCTCTCTCTACAATTTCTCTCTACAATCTCTCTCTCTACAATCTCTCTCGCTACAATCTCGCTCTCGTCACAATCTCTCTCTCTATAATCTCTCTCTCTACAATCCCTCTCTCTCCTTCTCTCTCTCTAAAATCTCTCTCTCTAAAATCTCTCACATTACAATATCTCTCTCTACAACCTCTCTCTCTACAATATCTCTTTCTCTCTACAATCTCT